>NC_137464.1:96356485-96956485 GCF_964235325.1 Thermobia domestica
CATTTAGGAATTTCCTTGGACGAACCCCCTAAAATTTTCCATATGGGACCAAATTAAGCCAGGAGAAAAATTAGATCGATTGAATAATTTTAAATAGTGCCTCAAGCGACCTAAAGTTTTGAATTCTTTATAATATATAGAGTATATGGGGAAAATCTGTAATAAACCATTGTAATTTAGAAACGGCTTAAACGAATGGGAAGATACCCTGAATAATGGAACTAGAGGAAGAGACCAACCTAATCTTTCATAGCGTTATCATGGCGGCCATCTTGAAATCCGCCATCTTGAAGTCAGGTTAAAATTTTCAAATCGGAAGAGGGTCGTGTGACATATCATTTTGAGGTATCGTTTTCCCAGAAGCACAAATCTGGCATTCTTTTTACGCTACCAATAATCATGTAAGAGTTATTACGTGTGAAAAACGAAATGCTTCGATGTAATGTTATTTTATTGTAGTTATGGACCATAGATTTGTAAAAATTTTGGAAGTATTTTACATAAATTGGAAACAAACTGCTAGAGAAAGTTAAATCTTTGTCTCCCCATGAACTAGAAATAAGGTTTCCCATCAAGATGATTCATAGACCATTATGAGGAAAAAGAAAAATTATAACTTGGAAGAAATCGAAATATTCCTTATTTATGTAGTAGCTTTATGGTAAGTTTTCAATAAGTTTTCAATCTTATTTGCTCTACAGTCTACTTTTATCACATCTAGGAAAAGATTTTCTATGGACCTTCACTATCTGCGAAAGAAACTGTTTATGCTCCTCAATTTTCGTAAGAACATTGCAGTAATCTTCTATTAGTTTCACTCACCTTTCTGTTGCATCGTTTGTTACGTGGATGAATTTAACTATTGTCTTTCCTTGAAGAAAGTCATTATTATTAGACCATGAAATCGGATCACACTCAAGAAACCCTTCAATATTTTAAATCTCTAGAGAAAAAATGGTTTGTTGTAACAAAATGATTGATTTCTCTTTTCACAATAATTTTTATTGTATCATCCCTTGCGTCAACCCTCTTTGCTGCTTCACCGTTTCCCATTACAGTTTTTAATTCTTCCAACCAATTTTTGTTTTTCCATTATGCTAACTTCATCATCAAAAAACCCAATGCTACGTATTCATCCGTCTAGTACCAGAGATGCCGAGAAAGTTTAGAAAGAGCCACTTCAGACAATTCCGTATCTATTTGTCTATAACTGTAAAAACCTTTCAAAAATTGCTGGTCTTGTAATGGTGAATTGGATGCTTGATGACATTTAAATAAAGCTTGCACATATAGTCGTATCAGAAAAATGCATACTATCCGAAGACCCATTTGTATTTGCTTCATTAAACGAAATTGTTGGCAAGAGAGAATAATTTTTAAATAGTAGATAGCTTTTCCCATCCACCTTGTATGGTGAATTGCTCCAGGTAAACGAAAGAAAACGCCTTGAGGAGGTATGCCATCCAAGAATATGATGGTCAGTTCTAAAAATTCCCTGTGATCTATGCAGTGTCCTGCTCCTACAAGTTTGATAGCAAAATTTAACACTTCATTTCTTACATCAGAAATGTTGTTCCTTACATCATCATCATCAATTCCAGGAATAAAGTTGGTACAATCTATTTTAGACCATTCGTTCTGAAAACGCTTAAATAGGGGAACATCCAGTCCAGATGCAAACGAAACACAACACTTGTCAAATACTCATTTTGAAACCAATTCATAAATGTAGTGTCTTCAAGGAAGATATAGAAAATTGTTTTGGAGCTTCTGCTCTAGCAGAATGCAGGCACCTTTGACATGACACATATACTATTGCAGGGAGTAGTGTTACAACAAACTGAGTGCACGAACTTTATCAAATTCTATTCTTCAAGCTAATGAACTGTAGTAGAAGTAATATGTTCTCCTAGAAGCAATAATTATTGATAAACTGTTGAGTCTTTCTACCAGTCAAATTCGGCACTAGGTTTCCGTCCCATTGCACAACTAACGCACTTGATGCACTCCGAAATTATTTTGGTGGTCCTGTGCGACTCCGCTACGGGTTTTCTCTCAGCACCGGTGAATGGGAGACCTATTTATTACTAGTTCCTCTACATTATGGCCTAATGCTTCTGCCGTCGCTGTCAGAATATGTATATTTGCTCTATCAGTGACCTTGTATAGATCAAGAACAGCAACCTGTCTTGGAGTAGGCCTAATAAAATTAGCTTTTTTTCCTTTTACATCTCTTGCAGGGTCCGGATACACACACGCATCCATATTTACATTTTATCTAACATATTCGACTGGGTTTTCCTCTTCATTTCTTCAAATGCTTACCTCCATGCCTTTTGGTGTACAAAATTCTAACACATAATTTTCAGAAGTGCAGTTTTCTTTTGCGTTGTTTTGAAACCGTGCATATCCCTTTAGTTCTTTACGCGCCAAATTCATGTCTTTACTTTTAGTCGTGTATAAATTATTATAGATATACAAGAAAATTGGAATCACACAATTATTAGAATTTAGAGCCTTATAAAATTATTATGTTAGTACATCTGTCCGTACATAAGGACATGAATGAAAGTTAACACACACACACACACATACACCACACAAAATATTACCAGGCAAATGTGTTTCTTCATTGCAAATTCCAATTCAATGATGGAGACGCTGCTGACAAATCATCTTATATGTTGCAGTGCTGCATGAGGTCCATAGTCTTCAATTTGTCTCAATTTGTAGCCTATTTTCTTCAACACACTTTGGACGAACCTGAAGTTCAAATTCCGTAGCTTGGTCTAGATGCCACGAATGAGCTGAGGTGCAGCTTTGGCTTGGCTTTCCCTCTCCACCATAGACAAACGCAGCCAGTAGAGTCCTAAATGCTCTATAGAGCGTGGCTTTGGGGCGTTTGGTACACTGCCGTTCCGTCGTAGGAATGGTACTGACTGCGCCGTCAACCAGTCAGTTATTTTTCTGCCATAATGGCTGAAACATTGCCAAAATACATACTTATCACCGTGATAATGTGTGTTACTGAATTGAAGCAACTTCGGTAGACATCTCTTGGTGTATTAGTCGGCTATGAACGCAGGAACATTAACTGTATTTATGAATGGTTAGGTGACACCCTTTGATGAAATGGCCACCCATATCAGTATTTTCTTCTGAAATATTTCCCTGTTTTGTAGCTGACAGCAGCTGGAGTCCCCATAATATCGGAAGTATAATACGTTTGACGTTTTCGGCAGCCTGTAACTCCGAAAGGAAGCATTTGTGCACTCAGGTGCACTCAGGTTATACTTTCCATCTGATCTTGGTGTCAGGAATCACCTCCCAAACGTTGTCGGTGTTGTTTTGAAACACCCTGTATAATAACGTACGAAATGTTGAACATGTATTTTAATGCTTGCAAATGGATTTGTGAATCATTCAAACTTCTTCCTCAATGCTTCTGACCACTGGTTAGTGTTGCTGCTTTTACAGATTGACCGAAACAAAGCAATCGGTAATGTTTACCAGGCCCTGTTCAAGAAACTATGCCTTCTCCTTTAGCCTAGACGGCATAAGCGTGGGACGTAAAACTCAAAAATTTCATTTCAAAGAAACTATGCCTTCTTGAAATTCAATTGCAATCTATCCACTCAACGCCATACACTTTGAGCTTTTTGTGTGTTGTGTGTGGATTTCAGTCTGAGTTTTCCGTTTATCCCGCACATGAGCAGATGTCAGGCTTAATCGTACGATTAAGACGAGAACATATTCATGGCTAAATCAGGGCTTTTTGGAATAGCTTAAACTAGTTAATTGTATAATGAATCTACCTTACGAGATCTTGTTGTTTCTTCTTTGCAGTCTATTACAAAGCACCTGACATTTTTATGAAGTTTATTACACGTCTTTAGCCAAGGAAAAAAAACGGTATATATTTTTTCTCGATTTTTGGCAACTTAAAAGTAATAACGATAGAATGGCTTGAACGTTTTGCTATTATTATATAACGCTCTATTTGAACATCAAGCGAGTTATAATAGGTTTTGAAGTAGTTTCTGAAACAGTGCATTGAAGGGTATTTATGCAGTTACGAGAATGGGCAATGACAATCACTCACTCATCGCTTTCGGCAAACGAAAACTATTCAAGCAATATAAATATTCAATAAGATGGAACGAAAGTGGACGAATGTTGACGAAGCTGATTATAAGGGCAGCCCTTTGGGTGTTTGGGAAAAAAGCGACAGACGCGATCTGGTAAGAAAACATAAAACAAAAAAAATGTAAAAAAAAAAAAAAAAATCAGCAGGTCACATTCAGTAGGAAGTTTTGACGAAAAAACTTATAAAAATATGTTATTCGAAAAGCATTAATACACGAGATGTCATATTGATCAAAAAATTCGTAAACATATGTTATTATGAATAGCATTAATACACGAGATGTCATATTAATCAAAAATTTGATAAAAATATGTTATTATGAATAGCATTAATACAGGAGAGATCATTAATACACGAGAGGACATTGCCAATTAAATTTGCCGAACTGAAAACTTATGATTCGAGATTAATATTGGTTGTTTTCAATATTTTAACATTTCACCATTTTATCCCCTCCCCCGTCGGGTGCCAACGAGGAATCAAATCGAAATTAAATCCCATCGAGAGTGTCTCTATTTATCTAAATGACCCCGAAAACTACGAGCAGGCTGTCCCAAAAGTAGTGGCGAAATATGAAACCACGTATTCCTGACACCAAAACAAAAAAATATGTTCATGTGACATATAGTCCGAAAATGGACAGGGGCGGAGCTAGAGAGCTTCGATTCGTCATTTAGGGATTCACCGAATGTCTGTACGGCAGGGGTAATGAAACAGTGCAGTAAACATGGAAACCATACAGGAAAAAAAGTTATCCATGGCACAATTACACGCACAGGTGCAATGGGAGTCAAAGCAAAAATCATTTAGTATGGTTGCATAATCTTAATGGCAGCGAAAAGTGGTATACCAGATACAAACTTACAGAAACAGAGTGTAGAAATAAGAACAAGTGTAACTAGTCGTATCATGTAATGAAATAACAGCAAAATTCACGACGACGCGGACATACTATATTTGTTACGTAGTATCTTACACATAGTAGCACTACAAACTACTAGGTCATACGTGCTAACAATAAAAGTACCTACAGAAGATATTCAATGTTTAATCCTCCCACATTCATGCAACGTGCTAACCATAAGTTTCGAATGCATTCCATCACTCGCTGTGTGTTTCGTAACTGTTCACATGCATCTTCAATGCGGTTTTGTAAATTTGCAAGTTCCTTTCCCCTACATTCGACGTTGTTTAACTGCGCCCCTTCCACTTCCGGACTATATATCATATACACTTTTTTTCTTGTTTTGGTGCCAGGAATCTGTGGTTTCATTTTTCGTCATTACTTTTGGGACATTCTGTATTAAGATTTCACGTTCATAGCGTTTCTTGTAGGTTTTTGCTTTCCATTATCTGAACTTTCAGTTGTCTCTCCAGTCTGGAAAGAACGAACGAAATTGAAATTATAATCTACATAATGAATTCGAATGATAGTCATTTCTGAATATTTTTAACTTAAAACATACTTTTCTGCTAGTAGTTCTTTTTTGCTGTAAAATAAAGAATAACCTGACTATTACCCGCAGAGCCGTAGATAAGGAGGAGGGCAGCGGGGCAGTCGCCCCGGGCGCTGGTAGCTAGGGGACGCCGAACGAGTAAGAAAGGAAAACTGTGGGAAAAGAGCAAGCGATGCGGTTCCCCATATAAGTATTAGCGCCCTATTAAATCAATATTCTTGACGGTTACAAAGAAATAAATTTATTAAAAATTTTCTTGCTCGCTCCGCTCGCAATTTACACGTTTCAATTAGTCACAACAAGCTTTTACTTATTACTTTGATTTGTTAATGAGAATGTGGTATACAAGGTGCTTAGTAAAGACTTATAGTGTAAAATAGGAAACGGTCAAAGTCTGAAATACGTGTTCAGCGTTGTGATGGTGACGAGTTTGCTTAGTTAATCACGCTTTTCTACCCAATCGGATTAATCACGACCATGAGAATGAAGGTATGAAAATGAAAGGAGTGAAGAGAAACATGCAAGGTGTTGTTTACGCGGGAATATTAAAAATGAACGCGCTAAAGGAGTCACAACTTAAGCCAACGAATTTGGTCTTCTTTAAAGACTGATTACTACGAGTGATTTTTCTTTATTCCATTGACCTATGAAATGCTTCCAATTTGAGATAATTTATTGGGATCATTTCTCCATCAAGTACTTGCATCGCCAGTATATATATATATATATATATATATATATATATATATATATATATATATATATATATATATAGAGAGAGAGAGAGAGAGAGAAAGTAATTTGGGACAATATGCGCAGTTATTGACATTAGGCCTTCTAAAATTGTAACTATCAGACCAAGAAACCCGAAAACTTAGGGGAATATACTTACATCTTTCTGCTACCTACGGATGTAAAATATGTTTGTCAACTCAACTTAGTAGAGAAAATAATGGAGATAAAAGTGACCCTTCCAAAACGGGCATATTGCCCCAATATCGGGGTAAAAAGGACATCGGGGTATAGGGAAAATTTGCGCACATCTGCATTAAAAAATATGTTTGGTACTCTTCTCTGCTTTATTGATAGATTCATATACATATGAGTAGAAATAAATGTTGACAAAGTAATGTAGTATTGCTATACAATATCTACGCCTTGAGCAAGTAGTAGCCTAGGCAGTATTATGGAACATTGTTCTTAATACCTAATCCAAATCATTAACACACCATAGTACCTACACATTAAAGAAAATAGCATATCTAAATGTTTGCATTGAAAATATTTGTGAGTACTGCAATAATTATACACACACCTGTACAACATGCACTGTGTGTAGATTAAACATACCTTATATACGTAGTGTAAATATATGCCTACATAGCCTAGTAAAGGTTCTAATGTACTGCACTTCAGAAAATAGTCACATTTCCACCTTGGACATCAAAAATTATATATGGAAGCGATTTTAACAATTGTCACAAGTTAACAATACATTGTTTCTTACGTTTTTTTCTGACGCATTTTTCATGATACCACTTGAAACAATTCATACACTTAACCTATTCTCCCATGTTGGTTGCTTCACTTGCATAGTAATATCCGTTACAGACAGCACAATTCCTACAGTTTCCTTTGCGCGCACATTGCGGTTAAGTTTCTTTTCTTGGGCACATGATGGACTTTTAATCTTTCGTTTCTTCTTGTTGAAAATTTCGATATGTTGCGGGGTTGTTAGACATGTTGCACTTCTGGTAGACGTAGTGCGTGTAGCCCCTTGACGGGTAGGAACAGGCATGATATCTTGAAATGACGTAGTTTGATCCCTACTTTTATCACCACCATGCACTTCTGCCGCAGCAATTCGTTCACTTCGTCAAGCAGTTCCTTGTGTTCCTTCAGATTGTTCGCAAGTACTGGTGAAGGTTCTGCCGAAGTGTCGCCTGGGATTGTATCTACCTGGAACGCACTAATTGGTATGGCATCAGGGTTTAATGGATAAATTCCACATGTGTGAAAACCGTTCACTGCTGAACCCACAGTAGCAGCTTTGCCCCACGTTGCAGCAAAAAGAGAACCAAAAACAAATTTACTTATCTTCCTTCCTCTATTCTGCCGAATGAAAGCCGAACACTGTTCATTCCAATAGTGCTTTAATGGTCGATATATTGCTCGGTCAAGGGGTTGTAGCCAGTGTGTAGTATGGCTTGGAAGGCACAATAGAGCTATGTGATTATCTTCATAGAATTGAATTGCTTCAATGTTATTGTAGTGTGTTGTATGACCATCTAATAACAGCAGAACTCTTCCTCGAGGCTTGTGGTGCTAAAACTTTGTAACCAGAGCATAAATGTTTCCTCTGTTATGTATCCTGAATCAGTCATAGCAACTGCGGATCCTGGTGGTAGCCCATCCTGAAAATCTTCTCTCATGTGAACACCCTTAAAAATTATAAAGGGCAGAACGTAAACCCCTGAAGCACTCATACATCCCATTACAGTAAGTGTTTCCCTCTTCTCCCCCGTAGTTAATGCATGCACCGATTTTTTGCCTTTAGCCGCCAACACTTTTCCCGGTTTAAATATCATTTGCAAACCTGTCTCGTCACAGTTGAAAATATGTAATGGAGGCAACCGATTACCTCCAGGTTCTTCCATTTGTTCATGGAGGAGTTTGAAATAATTGTCGCATTCAGCTTTATTCAAAGAAGCTGAACGTGCGTAAGAGAGGGGTTGAGCCTTTTGAACACTAACAACATTGTTCCGGTGCAGCAACCCATACAACCAATCATATCCTGCAGTTTAGTGCGCGAACTAAATGGGAGTTTCAGTCCATCCTTCTCTGCATATTGATATGCGATTTTTCGAGTGTCAGCCATAGTTAGCGGAAAACCCTTTGATTCCAACTGCAATAAATGTCTTACTAAGTTCTTCTCCACTGAACCAAGTACTATGGGTCGTCCTAATTTTGGTTTATACATAACGTCTCTGTTGAGACGGTGCTGCAAAGTTTTTCGCGGTACTCCATATCTTTTACTGGCTCCATAAATGGTCATGCCTTCTCTAATAGCTGTCAGTGCTTCTTGCACTGCTTCCTCTCCGTAGGAACATCTCTGACTTCGTCGTTTGTATTCACGAACCATGGTGGTTCATCTGAAAATAGAACAAAACAAACCCTTAGAAACCAAATGCGAAAACTATTACTGTAACATATTTGTTAATTATAGAATGTTATTTCAGTGGAGGAAATATTGTATGTAATATGATAAGAATTGTAATGGAAAGAGAAAGGGTGATTGTTTTACTATAAGGCATTATGCTAAAAGTGATCTAAATCATTGTAATTTCATGGATTATTACTAATGGACGTAAAATTAAAGTTGTTGTTGGTTGTGTTATTAAGATTCACGGAGAATAATAGACGATTCTATTATGTTATAGGAAGAAGTTAACGAAGTAACTGTTGCTCATATGGATGTTAAGAAATCTACATTTACAGGAAACATTATCTACGATAGATGTGTATGAATTCCTTGGAAGTTGTACAATTAGTTTACAACTATCATTATTAAAGTTATGTTGGACAATATGCTTGAAGGCGAATTACTTGGCCAACGTTATCAATTTGTACATTTATTCAGAATAAGGGGAATGTACACATTATCAATCTAGAATTTAGAATATATTTGTGAAGTTGAGGAAGCACTGATTACATGATGGAATAAAAGTGTTATGATAATCTTTTGTGTGTTCCTACTTACTTAGTTTTGGTCAATTATTCTACTTACCACCAGGCCCGCAACCAGAGGGGGCTTGGCCCCCGTAAAATTTTCGTGGCCCCTCTACACCTTAACACAAAATGCTATTATTAATACAAAAACATAAATTAGCTATTTGTAAGAAAATTTTTAATGACTTGCCCCGCCTATCATATTCATGGCCCCCGTAAACCTCTGTGGCTGTTTTCGGGCCTGCTTACCACTAACGGTTATGATCAGTAATGATTTGAGAATATTTTCTCTGGATGAAATTTAAACATACAGGAGGTGAAAAACAGTTCAAACAATTAATATCCTACAAAAATGTCCGTGGGTATCTCAAGCATCCCAGGGGAAATCCCAAGCATCTCCTGGGAAAACATCCTTTCAGGAAACCCTCTGAAATCATCACTAATCACGACGTGCACTTAAAGTTACAATCGTGCAACTATACTAGTGAATCCCCCCACCACAAAATTTTTACGCTTTACGCGCCCCCATCATACAAAATGAAACATTAACGTTTGGGGTAATTTGGACATATGTGCATTTTATCCTTAGATATATATGCGCATTTACCACCAAATTTTAAATTTTACTACCACTGGCAACCCTTAATTACAGATAAACTCGGCGGTCATTATGCTGAGTACGGACAAGCACGAATACCTCATGCTTCCATTCCACCTTGGAATTCTGTTCTAATAGCAATTGATTGTTGTTTGTAACTATATCTATAGTATCTCAAAGTTATATCAAACCATATGAAAATAAATTTTATTCACTCAAAGGATTACTTACCTACGAAAACTGCGTTTCTTCTTGCGGTACGATTCTTCCCTTCTGTGCTCTCGTGACATACAACTCAACTTGCTCAGTCTTGCCAGGCAGCCAAGAAACCTGTGTGTGTGTGTTTATGTGTGAACCTTTGTTAGTGTACTTTTAATAAATTAAGAAATTAAGTAATTACTATAATTTCAAATATAACCAAACTATATTTGGATTTTAAATACGAACATTAAATATATTCCTCACTGCATCGATTAATATTTAGAAATACACAAAGAAGGCTCCTTCTGAATTTCCATTACACTTCACAAATATCTTTTTTTTTTTTAAGTAAAAGAACTAACTAACTGTATAGCATATGGAACCCGGAGGTTCAATGCTGCGTTCATAAAGCCTCTCCAATGACTTCTCTCCTTAGCCAACTGGATCCAGTTTATATTTTGTATTCCTATTTCTGCGAGAAGCATCTTAATATTGTCCTTCCACCTGCGCCTAGATCTTCCTAATGGAAGTTTTCCGATTGGATTTCCAGTCAAAACTTTGAAAGCGTTCCGACTTTCTTCCATTCTAGCTACATGATCAGTCCCCGTGAGCCTCCTAGATGTGATGACTAACAGTGTTTGGTAAACCGTAGCCTATATCTAAATTATGAAGTTCCTCGTTATGAAGTTTACGCCATTCCCAATTCCCGTTCCTCTTGGGTTCGAATATTAGTCTCAGGATTTTATTCTTAAATAATTTCAATCTGCATTCTTCCCTTAAAGTAAGTGACAATGTTTCGCAACCATACAGAACAACAAGCATGATTATCATTTTATATATTTTAAGCTTCAAATTCCTCGACAGAATTGGCGACGACAAAAGATTTGGAACAGAAAATAACACGAAATCCCTGCTTTCAGTTGTCATTTAATTTCTTCGTGGAAATGATTTTGGTCTGTTAATATTGGTCCTAGATACTTGAAAGTATCCATTTTATCGAAAGTATTATTTGATAGTTTGACGCATCCATAATTTGCTGTATTACGATCCCAGCGAACTTCCATGTATTTATTTATTTCTGCGTTTACTTCTAAACCTGCAAGCGTTTAAAGGACTCTGCATTTCTTTCTATTGTTCTCCTATCATCTTCTATCAGATTTACATAGTCAGCATACGCCATAACCTGGTGAATACCATTCAGCTCTAAACCCTGGTTGCTATCTTTGATTTTCCTTATAGCATACTCCATAATAAAGTTGAATAATAACGTCGACAACGCATCTCCTTGTTTCAGGCCATTCTCGACGTGGAAGCTCGTGGACAAGAATTTTCCGACTCGAACTTTTCTCTCCTAATAAAATTGTAAACCTTTCTAAAAATCAATAGATAATTGATGTATCAGTGCATTGTATTCTCATTTCTTTTCGAGAATTTGTCAAATGGTAGATATCTGGTCGATAGTTGATTGATTTTGTCTAAGTCCACACAGATAACCTCCAATAATTTCATCTGCGTGTGGAATCAATCATTCTAATAGAATATCAGAGTTGATTTTATAGGATGTTGACAAGAGAAATGTCTCGACAATTATTACAATCTACTTTGTTGCCTTTCATGAGAATTGGGACAATGATTCATTCTTTCCACTCTTGTAGTAATTCCTCCTTGTCTCAGATAAGGAGAATGAGTTTGTGCATCTTGTTCCAAACTTTTCCCCTCCAGCTAAAACTAACTCAACCTGAATTTCGTCTATACCAGAAGATGTGTTTCTTACATTTCTTTATAGAGATTTCAACTCCTGTTCGGCTAGGCTCTGGAATACATGGTTCTCCTGTATGCACTTCCTTTTCCCCATGAACATTGTTTTTGACTGTGTGTTAAGCAAATCGTCAAAGAAATCTTTCCATTTATTGAAGATACCACCTGTATTAGTGAGAATTGTTCCGTCATCTGTCTTTAAATTATACGCGCGAGGTTGATACCCTTTCTTAAATCCGTTGATGCCCGTATACAGGTCTCGATATTTTTTAAAATTCGCGTTTCTTTGTTCTATACATTTTGGAAGTTTCCCATCTGATGTCAACGAAATTTTGTGTAGTTATATCGTTCGGATTTTGTAGCCAACGCAGTTTCGCCTGTTTTCCCTTCTCCGCTAGTTGGTGCGAACCATGGCGTGTTCCTATGTATTTCCGCGTGTCTCATTTTTCCTGTTGCTGAAATTTTAATGTTATCCCTAATTTGAACCCAATTATCCTGAACACTAATGCCCTCAAAATTTTCTAAAACCGATGATCTATTCGACACTTCAATCTGATATTCCTCTCTAGTCTGGTTCTCCTCTAATTTCTTTAAACTAAACCTCATCGTCTTTAGATGTTGAATATTCCCTCTATCTCTTATTATCGTTGATACCAGATAGTAATCAGTGTCACAGTTAGTTCCTCTGAACGACCGAACATCAATTATGCTAGATTGTCTTGTTCTGTCTACTAAAACGGGATTAATATGATTGTGTGTTCTTCCATCTGGCGAGGTCCATGTGTATTTATGAACATCGCGGAGTTGGAAGTTTGTACTCTTCACTATAAGTTTTTTGGACGTTGCAAAGTTCACGAGTCGAACGCCGTTTGTCGTTATTTTCGTTATGCAGACTTTCATTCCCTATAATCAGTTTGAAAATATCCTCTCGTTCTACCTTCGCATTGAAATCCTCTAATAGAATTTTTATATGGTATCGCAGGAGTTGGTCAAATACCCGTTCTACTGCTTCTTCGTAAACACTGTCTTTTATATCGTCATCCTTATCTTCTGTTCTTGCATGTACATTTAAAACAATAATATCACAACACCGGCTATTAAGAGTAATTAAAAAAGGTCTATTATTAAATATTCAACTTTTAATTGCTGGTATTAAACGAATCGAAATTAAAGTACTTAATTTACAAACTCAGTTTTAGGGAACATTTTGTTCTTTCATTTTTTGGTATTTTTTTAAATGTTTTATTGGAAGTTAGTTGACATCCACAAAAGGAACATTTTCCAGTTGCGTTTCTAAACACATTTTTTAAGAAAAGTTCTATTGTATTTTTTTATGTTTACTTAGATTGCGGTTACAAAAAGGAACATTTTTCAATAAAACAATTACAGAAGGTTTTTGTGTTAATTTGAACAGTTTGAAACGAATCTCTAGAACTTGTGATTTCAGTTTCTTTTAGTTGAACACACACACATATATATATATTTAAAATGGAGAGAATGTATTATATTTCAATGTCATACTATGCTATACACTTGAAAATGAAAAATAAAGATTGGACAAATCAATAGGCAAAAGTAATTTTAAGCATTACATTGTGACACGAAGACCTTCTTCAGGTTCTCTTCTGTGAAATTATCTACAAGCAGCGGATTGTAGCTTGAGAATGTACGTTCGACGTAGCACGAAGTCAAATAAGCAAACCTCAAACATACTGTATCTGCAGGTGTTAAATCATCTTCAACATTTTTGAGAGTTAATTCTCCGTCATCACTCAGCATAGCAGCGATGCTGGTGAAAGTGTCATATCCAGGATTATTCTTCAGGATGGCAGTGAACATGTCTCACCAAATCTGCTGTTGGTCCCTTTGTTGTTGACAACTTTGTTCTAACATCTTCTACGGTTTCAAGACAGTCTTGAACACTGAGACCATTTGTCTCCAATCGCTCAATGGATGACACCAGAAACCCAAAATTTGCAGAAATGTACACAATATCATCTTTTAATTTAATATCATTAAGGAATTCCTGAACAACACTAATACATGCTGCATCTTCAGTTTGAAATACAGCAACTATTTCGGCAAGAATAGGCAGGTTGGCGCAGTAGTATTGAATTGCTTTAAGCCATGATCCTCACGTGTCACCACCGGCTGTGGCGGCAAAGCAATATTCGAAGCAACCTCCTTTCAGGCCTGGCGTCGTGAGGGACACTTCAAGAAAATTTTCTTCATATTTGACACAAAGCGATCTACGTTGGGGTATCTTGCAGTAATTTCTTCACATGGTTTGTGGACTCCTTGTGCCAGACAGGTAATGGGATCATTTTGGAATATAGAACTTTCAAAGGTTTTCCTGCTTGCACCACATACCTAGCTGCATCCGTTACAAGTACGAGGAACGCCTTCTGGAGAAACCTCCTGCATTGCGTTTTCAATACAGCCAGCGATTGTAGAATGGTTAACCTTCTCCAACTGCCGAACATGCACAAGGAAAATTTATCCAGCCTGTTCCGGTTCCAAAATACCAAGCATAACATTGGCTATATAACCATGTTGGTCCCGGCGCCCCCCACAGAGGACAAAATATAACGAAATTATTATTTCGTTACAACTTTAAAATAAGATTGGCATCATTGAAAACTGTTTACAGGGGATTATCATAGATGGATCATAGATGATCATAGTAGTATTTCATATCCATGGGACAACATTTTTCTGTTATTATCATCCCTAGTAGTGCTCGACTGGAAGAGATCACAGTCGAATACTTGTTTGTTTTTCTTAATTCCGTGTTTCGGAATAGCGCCGGTGGGTAAGGGGTTCTTCTGTTATCATCACACATGCTATCCGCATAAACAATTGATTCGTATCTACCGGGACCACATACCACTTAATAGATACATCTGTGTACGAAATAGGTTTTACTCGGTCAGATCTCTTGAATTGTAAATTTACAAAATCCTTCCCAGCTATTCTCTCTACACAGGCTTTCCCCAATGCTTCCCAGGAATCGCAGTTAAGTCAAGCATCAGCAACAGCTCCAGTGGCGACAAAGATTAAATTGTTACTGTTCACGTAAAATGGACTGTGGTCATTGAGCCATAGAACAAATTTCTCAAGATCCTTGTAGTCGCGTTGTGGCCAGGATTCTCGGAGATCAACATGCTTTTGTTCGGAAGACGGTCAGGAGATACCCCTGAAGTTTTCGAAGGCTTCACACATCCGCAAAGTTCCAGGCAGGAAAAGAACCCACTGAGCCAGGATACTGTCCGCTATACCACGGTCTCTCGTAAATCCTCCAGATGTTTTAATTGCTCGCATTAATTGTTGTCCCACAAACATATCACTCCAAACTCCACTCCAGAATTTGTCACTTCTTCTTATCGTGAAATAACCTTGAACGGTGAACTTCTCATATTCTTCTGCAGGAATTTTTGACTCCAAATTTTGCAGCTCCTGAACGTACAAATGAGCACATTTAGCATAATTTAGATGATCTGCAGCATGTAGATTAGCCAATCTCAAGTTCTTTCAGCTCTAATAAACTGACGAATCAAATTCACCTACCTAACATACTGTATCAAAAGTACTGAAGTGCAGCTGTTAGATGATATTCGTGGTATGTGTTTTCCAAGATAGATGACAGTCTCGCGAGAGCCTTGGATTTGCAGACTCATCATAAGAAATTTAATATTTCATCCATTCTGCGTATATAGTTTGTACCTCTTGCCAGTGGTGCAATTCTAATTTTTTAACAACCAGTCCTATATATATATATATATATATATATATATATATATATATATATATATATATATATAACCCGAGGGAGAGAGAGAGTAGACTGATAGGTAGATAGATATAATTCTTTTAGGAATAAACCATACTAGGTAGTTACAAAAGTTGTTACGTTGTAGAACGCAACGCTAATTTTACCACCTTGGGTTCAAACTAAAAACTATTTCTATTATATTTTTTAGCGTCACGTTCAAACAAAATGATTTGAAGGAGGAAAACATTTGGCAGACTATACAATAGTGTATTTTTGTTAGTGCGATTTAGAGCATGTAGCTTCGAAGTTTTACCAAAACCCGCCTTTTGATGAATGAAAATTTCAGATGTTTATTCTCACCACTCAAAAGAATTAACAGTTAAGACCTGCAAACCTTTTATTAACATGACTGGGAAAGTTTATGTCAGTCGCACCATATAAATTTCTTGGCACCCACCTATTCAAATTTCTGTAGGCTCAATAAATTGAAACAATTGAAAGTTGCATGTTTCCACAACAATATAAGCGAGCAGTTAAAGTACAGAAGTATGTGCATAAATTTGTTTGGCTTCTTTCTTTCGCTCTTGGTGAGATCATGCGTACGTATGCTTGTTTCTGTTTATGCTTTGGTATAACAAACGGTTCTGCGAACTCGAAATATTTTGCACATCAGTTAGGCAAAAATCCTTTAGAGAGGAAAACAGGAGCTGGAGTGAAGACTCTTGAGTAAGAAACTGTTCTCTGAAAGCTATCACGTCTATCACGCACTTGTGCAACGACACTACTGAAGCGGCGCGTGTTGCCTGTCACCTGCAACAAAAATCACAGTGGACGAATAACGGAAGCACTATCACGTGATGCTGAACAGAGGTCAGAGCAGGTGCAAGTGTGTGGCTTAAATGTTTGTAGTTCTGAAACTAGTCGTCCTATACAAACAATATGGATGTCACTGGAAACCTAAAAGTTTGCTTCAAAAGATTTATATCGAGTTTTTGCAATACCTGCGATTCTAAGGCTTCCAGGGTAAAAGCAATGGAAAACCAAAGGGGTTATTTTAGTTGTATAAATAAATTTTATTTATTTGTGTGACATTATATGATGTGAAATTAACACCTCATAATAAAGACCATTCTTTTATCTTTCATTTGAGCTCTACTTGAAGTTCATGGGCTTATTAGCTTGGGTTTAAGAGCGATTTCTTGCGTTTCTTAGCGTTTCAGCAGTTCAGCCGCCTAGAATTCCACAAAGCGACCACGGAGATTATTGGACTTTTGATATGTTGTTCAGGACGTGAAACAGAGCAAATGTGTCAATTTTCAGCTTCACACAATTATTTGTAATATTATTACATAATGGTCGCCAGAATGGCGGGCAATAGTGCAGCGTGCGTCACTTAAACGCACGTAGCTTTGTAACTATTAGTCGTACATGCACTACAAAGATACCGATGTAAAGATGAAAGTTTGCTGAAACTTTTTTCATACAGGTAGTTTTACGATATTTGCGATAACAAAACGACCATAATCAAGCTATGAAAAAGCGACTTCGTTTCATTTCAACTCTTGAGGGGTTCAATCCAGGGGCGGACTGGCAACCATAGGGCCCACCCTGCTAAACTGAAATGGGGGCCCACTGTATAAAAATGTAAAAAATGTACTTGGCATTCTTCATATGTATTACATATAAAAGTCCATCTTCGAACCCATAAATAGTATCCCATATATTCATACAAAAGCAAAACATTAATTACAAAAAATCTGAAGTAGGAACATTTTAATAGTAACTCATACAGTGTGTAATTGGTATTATTATTTTTTATTGTAAACACACACAATACCGGAATTGGTGCTTTCAGTTATTTATATAGTGCTATTGTTTTTTATGTAATGAATTTAAACCATTTATTTAAACAAATGAGTGTTAAGTTTTAGAAAACCCAAAATATATACATGTGCAATAAGTAAAAACTAATCTCAAGTCAACTTTGAAACACTAAATAATTAAAGCACTGACAGAAATAATGTAAGTTTCTTTCCTTCATAAATCAGTTCTAATATCAAATTGGTTGAAATTTTCTACTGAATTGCATACTGTAACCTAATATAATATTAATATGAATGCCAGAAGTGTATCCTAATATTAATATCTTCATTATGCCCCAGTTACACTCACAATTTCAAATAACTACCTAATTCTTTGGAGCTAGATACAAGATCGTCAATCACTTTGTCGTAATCAAACTATATGATCTTTCTATGTATAAAAGCCTGATCTGACCCGTTTGAAAGCACTACGAGGCAGCAAACAGTTCAGTTAATTTCGTGTTCGCCTCTTAAAGTTGTGTAATTTCAAGTAAAAATAGCCATAAAAGATAAGCTACAATTGACTGAAATCATCCAAAGACGTGGTGTATACATTATAATTTATAAACACTTAGACAGAAAAACAAAAAATACCTGGCAACTGTCCTGCAGTACTCGAATGAGTCACATCACGCTCATTTGTTTCTTGGGGCTTCACAGATTCAAATAACCTACGTTGTTTTGGATCAGATGCAGCTTTTTGTAAATCACATCTTCGTTTGTGTTCTCGCTTTTTAGCACCACTTTTATATTTTTTCTTTACAGTAATCTTACAATTACTTCTACCATCCATACTGACACAATCACATCTGTCTTCCACGACAAACGACACGTAACTGGTGTTCCAATAATTGAATTACTGCTATCGGATATGCTCTTCGATGTAATATACAAATAAAACACGAGCCGAGGGCAGCAACTTCATAGTAATTGTTTGAGTTTGTATAAAACAATCGTTGATAGTGGCGACTAATTTCTTTTCGCTTTACCGCACTGAAAAAAAAAAAAAAAAACGAAGCCTGATCAGATTTCTTTCGTCGAAGTTTGGTCTGAGGACAATGCAGTTCAAGAGCGTTCCGGCTCCACCTCCACTTTCCACAATAACAATATCTACGAAACTATTGTTTCTTTAAAACATCGCCACTCGCCGGCTAGTAAAAGGACCGGAGTAGGCAATGGTATCCAAATCCAATAACAGCCTGAAATCTACTGTATTTCTTATATTTAAAAAAAGTAGTAGTTAACGTGCTCGTTTTTAACAGCTGCTGTATCACAAACCCCGCAATCTTTTAGGGCCTGATTGTCTCATAGACGGAATCTTTTCAAGTCGATAAACGTGAAGAAGAATAATGTCTGTTCATGAAAGTTTACCTTTACGTCTTTTTTATGCAAAACACAAGTTTGTGAGAGTTACCCTGCCATATTTTTGATGCTGGTAGGTTTAATTGAGCACATCTTTTTAAAATCGGTGGAGGGGGCCCACCTGTTTGGGGGGCCCACCCTGCATTTGCAGGGTAGCAGGGTGGGCCAGTCCGCCCCTGGTTCAATCGTTTGGTGCGGGCCTGGGTGGTGTGTAATTAAAACAATATACAGCTTGAACTGAAACCCTATTATTTATCTTTCATTTGTGATCTATTTTAGCTTTGTGGGGTTAACCTTCTGTATGTAACAGCTATTCCAATGATAACTTCTGCTTTTCCACCACTCCAGACTTCAACCGCCTGGAATTCGATGAAGCGACCTCGGAAGATTTGGGGACTTTTGGTATGTTGTGTAGAACATTCAATAGTATAAATCTGCCAATTTTCAATATTAGACTATTTTTCGCACAGTTTGACCCAAATTTTATCTAAGACGGCTGAGCGAACATGTAACTTATTCGTTCATCCCAATTACAATGTCAAATCATTCTTTATTCGTTATATCTTCAATGTTGCATGCTACAAATTGTTGGATAATGCAATTGTCAACTTGCTGCGGTAATAATACTAAGTTGGGGACACAGGTTTATAAAATAATACGAGACGTCATTTTTTAAAGAAAGAACCGTTTCGAAATTTGACTGTTGCAGCGTTATGGTTGGTATCCCGCGCATGTGTGCTGTATACCTACATCTGTTGGCAATCTAGAGATGCCATTAAGGAAACATTTGACCATGTTTACGTTTCTTTGTGAGTAGTAAAAATGCCTCCGCGACTGTGAAATACGTATTGTGATTACTTTTCTTGGTGGTAAAAGCATAAAAGCGGATAAAATTCATCGATAGATTAGTGAAATGTATGGAGAAAACATTATGAGATGGAACGGTACGGGTATGTGTTAGAGCTTTTAAATCTAGCTCATGATCAGTCGTTTTTCAGAAAAAATGTTCCGGGGGAGGGCACCCTTATTATCTCGGGGTTGCACTGCTGGCACTATTCTATTTATTATTACATCACAGACGTATTATTCGGTCTTCTCCGGGGGACACTTTTAGAGCTCTGGGGGGCAGTGCCCCCCAAAAACATGTTTGGAAGAAACACTGCTCATGATGAGAAACGAAGAGGGCGACATTCTGTCATTACTAAAAACTTGCTGCAAAAAGTTGATGTAAAAGAGAGAGAACACACACTAAATTTAGGATTTCGCCGTTATGTGATAAATTTCCTTAAGTTCCAAGACGTGTTCTATGAAATGTGACAAAACGCTTGAATTATCGAAAGATGTGGTCACGCTGGGTACCGAAAATGTTTACTGATATGCACAAAACTAAACTTGACTTGTCTTGAGCAGTACAGTGAGGAAGGTGATTTTCTAAGCAAGAAAGTGAACTTCAAGCAAACTATTTCAGTCTGAAAATTATTTGCACTGTTTTTTGGGATACTAATAGGATTTTTTTTTTTGTCTTGTGGTGACTAAATTCTACGACATATTGTGAGACCTTGCAAACACTTCGCCATGTAATCTAAAACAAAAGATATGGCATGGCGAATAAGGGAATCGTTTTGGTTCATGACAAATGCCGTACACACACGGCAAATCAAACTCAAAATTTCATCGCATCATTTGGTTGGAAGAACTTGAGCACCGTCCGTACAGTCTGATCTAGCGCCCAGCGACTACCACATACCCCTGTATTTGAAGAAGCATTTGAGTTTGAAGCAGCATGACAACGATGATGAGATCAAAACGACAGTGTTGCAGTGGTTAGAAATAAAACGACAGGTTTATATGAGGATTATATTTAAAAGCTTGTTGATCGATACGATAAATGCCTAAAAATTAGTGGAAACCATGAAGAAAACTAGTTTAAGGTTCAGATTTTCATGTAACAATAAAATTGTTACGAAAAGTATACTCGTTTCTTATTATTTCAAAACGGTCCTTATTTTTAAAAAAAACAAACCTCGTAAAATAAGTAGAATCAAAGGTGTGATATTCTACTCTTCGGTGTCCTAAACAATAACGTACACAGTCATAAATATGTGCATTATCTAGAAAGGAATCACAAATTTAAAAAAAACTACTATGTATTGTTAGTGTTGTACTATGTATTGTTACTGTTAGTAGTGAATTGTTAGTGGGGCACGTTATAGCTATGGCATTTCAGGGTAGATTTTTTTAAAAATAAAAACAACAGAAAGAACAGATACAAATGAAAAATCATATTGTTACTTATGTAAAATTTCACAGGAAATATGAAATAAAAAAATTTATTTGTTTGTACAAACTATTATGAAACCTCGTAATGAAATATTTACTCATATCGGGTCAAGGGCGCCCATGTTGTGGTTTCCAAAGGGGGCAAGTATAAGCAACGTTTCAAATATAGTTTCAAATTTTGCTGTAACTAATGTAAAAATTCTATTGGGTTTTCAATACTTCCAAGTACAATTGCATCTTGGGGGGGGGGCAAGCGCCCCACCTTGCCCCCCTGAGCGCCCTTGTATAGGGTTATTATGAAAGTTAAAATTAATTCATTACATAAATTTACATGCATTCGAAGCTATATACATTACTGGATTTGTCCAAACTAAATAGAATAGCATACAAATAATGCCTAAAGGAAAATCATAAAGCCGAAAGAACCCGTTTAGCCGTGAAGGTGCGTCTTACCACACATGGGTGACAGGAGACATCAGCCCCAACAGTAACATTGCACACGCGTTGAAGCGAAATTCTTTCAGAAAGACGGTCTATCAGATCAACTGCGAAGTGTGAAAAATAGCGCAACGTAGAACAGAACTGTTAAAGTAGAAAATACTATTAATTTTTCATCAATGCCTTCCCAAAATACAAGTCCTAAAACACAAATAATACAATTTCGTGGGGAGCTTTGCCTAATAAGTTTTTTTCTAAAAAAAAATCTTATATAGAGAGTGAAAAAGCCCCAACGAAATTTCTGTCAGTAACCGGACTACGAGATTTGTGAAATGAACAGAAGAGGTGGAAAGGCCAAAATAGATCTCAAATAACTCAAAATTCATGATTAGGTAAGCTATTGAATGAGTAAATTCTACTGGAAGTAGCCTGAGCAGGTGTGCGGAGGGTAGATTCCTCAGTTATTACGCAAATCAATATACTTAGCAAGTTTTAAAATGGTTAGCCTGAACTTAATAATTTCCTCTCGAGAGAACTCAAACTTATTGTTAAGGGAACTCAAAGATACCGGGTGAAAAGCAATGGCAGTAAAATGGGGATTACACAACAAAAAATCGTATGTCGAATAAGTAAAAACAACGTTGTTACATGCGTAAATCCTGCAGAAAACGTATAAATGAAAGTGCATGTTTATAATACTGTCCATATAAGTGTTACGTCTTTACGTACTTTCTGTATGACTGTATATGGACGGTAACGATCTCATATAAGATGGACGTATATTACAAATAGCTGGTGTATGTAACATACGTATACATATATAATATACGGAAGACAATTAAATGTCAGACATCTTGCAGAGCATGATATAACATCTATATGGGAAGGAGGCAGTACGTATATAGCATATGGATAACGTATGCTCCGTACAGATTTGAGTAGTAAACATATAATAAGGAGTCTGTATATTTATGCAATATACCGTTGTCTGAATAACGGATTTTTCTCAGTGTAGCTTGCTTTCTTACTCCCGTGCATCACTGTGTCCTGTTTTGTGAACTAGTTTGTGGAATAAGCACACAATACACTAAATTAACTTAGCATTGTCATAGTTTACGTTTTAACGATTCGCATTTCGAGTCTTTCTTATACTGAGAAATATTGGAGAAAGGAGATATACTGCGATTTTGCACAGACGGGTTTCCAAACAAAATATCGCAACAACAAACAAAATATTCCGAACTTAAAAAAAAAGAAAAAAAACACTTGTTTATTCTTCGAGTAGGTATACAGGGTGTTTCGAAACAACACCGACAACGTTTGGGAGGTGACTCCTGACACAAAGATAAGACAAAAGGTATAGACCAACTTGGATGCACAAATGCTTCTTTTCGGAGCTATAGGCTGCCGAAATTATGAAAAAATGGACTTTAAAGATCCTTAGCTCCAAAACTATGTTACCTACGTAGTCGGGTCAAGACTTCCCTTAGGAAATAATACATGCCCTATCGAAAAATTCATGTTTCAAAATCCTGCGGTACTTCTGCCATAGTTTTTATAGAGGTAGTTTGGCTACGGGCATATAATTTGAAGTACTCACCAACTACCTCCATAAAAATTGTTGCGGAAATACCTTAGGATTCTGAAACATGGATATTTGGTTAGGGCACATACTAGTTCCTAAGTGAAGTCTTGACCGGACTACGTAGGTCCCATAGTTTTGGAGCTAAGGATCTTTAAAGTTCATTTTTTTCATGATTTCGGCAACCTATAACTCCGAAAGGAAGCATTTGTATACCCAAGTTCGTCTATACTTTTTGTCTTATCTTGGTGTCAGGAATCACCTCCCAAACGTTGTCGGTGTTGTTTTGAAACACCGTCTATAAGGTTCTGAAATCGTATGCACAAGAAACGCTGTGATATTCAGGTCTCCATATCCTTAATTACACATAAGGAAAGTAGTCATGAAATCGTCGTTTACAAAGCCATCATTAGACAAAATACAAATATCTTCAATCGTAATAAATATTAATCCCTGAAAAGTGTTGGTACCATCGTACATCTGACACATTAAGAGTAGAAGGGAATTTAGTCCAATTAATAAAAAAAAAAGTTGTGAGTCAAAGCGACATAAACTTTGCACTGTTTTGGTACATGGAAAAAATAGTACTTTTTTTTTACATTAAACGAGTAATTAACAATATTTAGGCATGAGTCTTTTAAACACTGAAAGAAGCTTTAGATGGAGATCTCAAACATGAAATAGCAACTTTTTTTAAAGGACTTGTTTCTCTTGTGCACTTGACGCACCATATCACGTACCGAAAGAAAATTTGTCTGATTTTGACACTACTAAGAAATAAGAAAGAAAAAAAACTGATATCATCAAATAAGTTAACTGAAAATCTAACCTATATACTATTGATAGAAACTCCAAACTAAAGAAATATGCATAATATATATAATTTCAGAACTTAAATCTCCCGTCCTTATGTGACATCCTGAGCATTCGTATATTTGAAAACTATGTAATATAGATACTGTCAGTGTAACTACAATGGTGTCATTAATATAATTCCAGGTACAGTAGTAGTACATACATATCTACAGTAAAATCTTGTTCTCTGGCGTTATGATCATTAGGACGAAGTATGATATTTAAAAAATGCTTAATTTTCACAAAGAAAATATATTTCGTGTATTTCCATTACTGTACTCATAAAATGACAAAATTTACATAAGAAGTTCTCTCTCCTTGTTTAATCCCAGCTTGGTCTAGTAGTTAGCACGCTTGACTTTGGTTTGCGTGGTCCCGGGTTCGATTCCCGGTGGGGTACAGTTGAACGACCAAAATGGTTCTGATTCCACTATAATCAGTAGATCCACGTTTCCTTTAGTCTAGCGGGCATAACCGTAGGACGTTAAACTAAATCAAACAAAAATCTCTCTCCTTGCACTTCGTTAAAGCTGTGACACTTACAAAGCGAGCTCTACAGATGGAACTGTGCTAAAGAAGTAAAACAGTATATGTTTCTCCGTAGTTTCTATCTTGTATGTGATAGTCCGCGTCCAAGTAATAAACAGAGTAATAATTTTGGTACTGATTAAGAACAATCTATCATTTAAAAATTCATAAATCTATAGTTAAAATGAGTGACTGTACATGAAAAAGGATTGCGAAGGATATTAAATTCTCCTGTAGAAAGAATTTTTCACGAAACCATTATTCCATTTGATTTTGAGTTTATCGTCTCTTTCAGTAGCGAGGTTATATGTGACGTAGACTTACATCTTCACGTAGGATCCGAACTTCAAGAGCTCCTGTCGGTCATCGTCCTCCTACTCCAAAGGCGTGGATCTTTTACTAGTATTTCATTTTTACACGTGAGAAACCATTACAATAACTATACTATGGTTAAAATGAATCGGTGCATATCAAAGACGGCTGTGCAACATACAAATTTCCACCAGCGGAGTATTTCCACACGATTTAGCAAACCTGTATTTTATGTTTAAAAGTATAAAGTTACAGGTTTGATACTATTTAAAGTGATCTGACTCATGTGATATTACGTGACCTCATTGTTTTTGCGCTATCCTCGTTTATGCGCATACCATTTGCCGGTGACACTCCCGTTAGCGCACGAGACCCCTTGTTGCACTCCTGGACTAACATCCTTAGCTAACATTCTCGCTTTTAGTGGGCAACTAGCACAAGTTGATTTGTCTTTTTTGGACAGTAGATTTATGGCCTACGTGAAGGTTCCTGTTTATATCCATGAGAGGAAGTCCTTGTAAAGTAAATCTGCGCGAAAAGATGCAACTCCGACCCTAAGAAACAATTCATAAGATAAAATGGTTGCATATAATAGATCAGGTAATAGCAGATAATCATTACATCAGTCAGAAGCGCACCTTGAATGTTGTTGTTGAGATGGACTCAACAGTAAGGGGGCATGACACTACATCTATTGTAACGGGTTTTTTCTTCGCCCAAAAAGACGATAAATAATTCCCAAGTACTGGTACCTATATTCTCAGAATAAAATTATGGAACTATAGATAGCTCTTATGAGAAAATCGCATACGCTAATTGCTTAGCCACGAGGAAGCTCTAGTTTTATTCAGAAAGTTTTCAAGTACTTCTTTTTATCATTTTGGTCATATTAAGAAAATCTATATGTCGTGTTACGAAGTTTGAGGGGACCGGATCCAGTGGACCACCATTCGTGAATATCCCCTTGTTTGTACTCATATTATTTATCTGTACACAATTGCTTGGGCATGCGCGAGAGTAATGACAGTACAGAACGTCTTAGGAAATCATTTAAATTAAGAATATATATAATAACAATGCGTTTTTAATTTGACGGAATATTCTTAATCTGCACCATAATTTTATCATGAATTTGGAATATATGACTATTAACTATTTGCTCACAAATAACAACGTAGAAAAGAACTACAATAGACAGCGAGAAAAAGTCATTGCGTGTTTTTCAAACCAGCTGCTTTTACATCTATGTATTTATGTCAAATATAAAGGAATAACTTCAATTTTGCATTTACTTTATTGAATATCTTTGATTAGTAGATTAAAGATATCAATCAATGCTTTTGTTTGTGGTATTAAAACACAGAATCACAACGTAAACTCATGTTTTGTTGCAGAAATGAACCAAGACATTTCAGCAACTCACATAAAAGAAAACAAAAGAAGGACAATCACTCTCAGTGCCTTCATATATATATATATATATATATATATATATATATATATATATATGAGAAAGGTTGGCTAAAACCATATCTCGTCTTGGTACTAAATCTTTCGTGCGCTGAAACTGGTTTTAATATCCTTTTGCTGTGAAGAAATTGGCGAATAACCTCCGCAGAGAGAAAGGTTTGTCGCAGAAATGGCTAGAGGAAAGAAGATATCGTTATGTTACTCTAAAAACTTTAATACTTTAGATCATAAACCGAAGACGGTTTATGGTTAAGTGGTTATGCCAATAAAAACCGGTACTAGCGACATAACGATTAGTTGATTCACTTGAAACATGGATATTCTTACTTCGCCGTCTTTTAACTACAACTTCATATCCCTTTGTGTTTCTTGCCTTTTTATTTATTTTGAATATTGTCTCATTTTATACAAAACAAATGTATTACTTAGTAAAAATAATGGGGTTTATGCAGAGTCGTTCCAACGCGTGATTAGTGCCATACTAAAGAGTTCGTTTAACATATGTTTCCTGCAGTAGTCAGGCCTTTAGAACGACGCTAATCATATATCAAAACGACTCTGCATATCGCGGAATAAGTTCATTTATTCATATATTTCATGAATTGATCCATACACGTTTCAAGATCAACTGAATGAGTCATTGCAAAAAATGTTTCAGTCAAACAAACTTAGTTTTGAGAAAAATAAGAAAAACATTGTGGTTTTGAAACTATAAAATTAAAATGAATCATTTATTTTCGTTTAGATAACAATTACATTAACTGAATGCTGTAGAGGAAAACCATTTTTATTCACATTTCCATGGTTTTAAAAAAATGTTTTCCGCTGTGGATGGAAGCCCTTCTTGCATGTAAATTATAGATGAAGCCCTGTATGCATGTAATTTTATTTAGTTTCTATTTTTTGCTCATTTTAAAATACAAACCTATATTAAGACTTTTTTGTTTGTTTGCAAGAGTCCAGACTTTGTAGGTCTATCAACCGAATGGGACGAAATAATAGCTATTGCTACTAACATTTAAAACTAATTCTCCATGCAGAAAAGGCTTCAGTCTCTGACTCAAGCGCATGCCCCCTAGAATAATCGAAGTTGACATCTGTTTATAAAATGTTATACCAATGAACCAGAACCTTTTTATGCATAGAAACATAGGTGTACCCCCTAGAAACAAAAATCCGATGTTAACTCAGTCTTGCTATTTGGATGACGGAAGCCCTTTTTGCATGAACGAATTCAACTATTTCTGGAATCATTATCATTCAATGCAACAGCGTGAATAGTTTAAAGAACTGATCAGTAGCAATATTTTAATATACCATCCCGATGTTTGTCTGGTGAAAAGTCAAATACCCTATTCAAGGTATCTGGTGACGGATACGATCTAATCACCTATTTACTTAATATTTTTAATTTAACCACGAACCCTTCTCGACAATATATTGTAAAGCGCGAGTGTGAATATTGAGTACATGGTCCTGGATCCGATTTCCCGTGGGAGAGCATTGAAATTTGAACATAGTTCGAATTCGTCCTTAAGAATATCTCATGCAGCTTCAGTGCTGAAAGTGGACCCGAAGTTCAACAAACACCGTTTAACCACAGTTTATGCTAGTATAGTCTCCAACAAGTGAGGATTTCTGTGAACGAAAGGAGCAACTAAAGTAAAGATAAAAAATAAATGTTTCTAATGTAAGTTTTTAGCACACGTAAAGTGTCTTCGGATTATGAAGGTTTAAGTTACGGTATGCACGGCATCCCTTTTCCCAAAGCAGCTTCCGGGGTGTGCTATTGAAGGAATATCATTTGTTCGTAGCGACTATGGGAGACTGTAGGGAACTTCCTTCGCCCAATGCGGCCCCCAGAGGTGGGTTGTAATTAAGAATCTCCTTCGCCCAAAGCAGCTACCAGAAATTAAGTAAGATAGGAACTCCTTTGCGCAATGCAACCTCAGGAGCAGGTGTTGTAGGCTATGTGATCAGTTGTAAACTGATAATTTGCTCTTGTCCTGGTCGTCTTTTTATGTGTGACTTCTGGGCGATTCGTCTATCTTCGGATTCCATCGTGTCGGATTCGTTTTCCTTTGTGTGTGTGTGTGTGTGTGTGTGTCTGCTTGTATTGATGTTTATAAACAATAGCACGTGTTGTACAGTTGTAACTTGTACTCCAAGAAATAATACACACTGAAAGGTGGGGACCCTTACAATATATTTCTGTTTTGCAAAACCGAATTAGTATACAGACGTGTTCAAATTATTAGACTCAACATTCAGTTTCTGAATATTTTACCGTTCTTACAATATTACGTGAGAAAATACGTTCGAACTTAGTTCAAATTACTACTTTGTAACTCTGTCCTAATTTCTACTGGGTGTGGCATATGCTTTTCAATATTAATAAAACAAATGCGCACGTAACATTCAAATATAATTACTATAAAGTGTGTATTTCCGAATTGGAAACAAAAAATGAAATGGAATACTTACAAGAACATTATGTCTCACACAAGGATTAATATTTCTTATGATTACCTTATTCTTTATTAAGTCTTTTATCCTTTGTGGCATCCTGTGTACGAGTTTAGCACATTTTGCCTTCAATTCAGCATCGTGATACCACAAATTGTTGATCTCCTTGGTCAATTGAAGTTTGGTTCTAATGTGCTTTTTCTCTAGCTTTTCTTTCATGAATCTCCAAAAGTTTTCAATTGGGTTCATATCAGGACTATCAGGTAGTGCCTGGCCTCGGAAGAACACTAATTTCTTTGTCCTCGAAGGATTTTTTCACATCTTTGGCCCGGTGGCATGGGGCTCCATCATGCATAAAGATGAATTGTACGTCATCAAACCAGAATGCAATCTGAGAAAGCAGTTCTTCTTGAAGACTTGTAGGTATTGGTCGTGCTTCATTGTCCTCTCTACTATATACAGTCTTCCAGGCCCGAACCCAGAGATCACACCCCAGACAATGAGTGAAGTAGGATGTTTCACGGTTTACTTAAGACATTCCAACTTGAATTCCTCCCAGGTCAACGACGCACATATTGTGCGTCTTATCAGACACAAAGATACATGATTTATCACTGAAACATACTATTCTTCAATCGTCAGCAGTCCAATATGCTAGGCCTCGTGGCCATTCGAGGCACTTCTTTGCCATAATTGGAGTAGATTCTAATTTTTGTTTTCTTTCTTGATCGTGTGCTTTTATTCCCTCGGCACAAAGAATCCTTCGAACACTTTCAGGTCAAATGTCTGCGCCATACTCAGCCATTTTTATGCTTAAGTCTATTAGAACTTGCAATTCTGTTTCCCAGAGCCAATCTTTTTAGTTTCCTGATACCTCTTAGTGATAACTTTGGGTTTCGCCTACACTTCCCAACCTTATTTTGGCTCTTGTTCATTTCAAACAGCGATTCTACTCACAGACGTTTGTTCTATCCCAACTCTACTAGTAATGTATTGCCGTGTATATCTTATTTCAACCAAAAGTACTTTGTTAACTTCCATTTTACGCGGAGAAATGTTTTCTGCTTTTCCCATTATGCTGTAATTACAGGACTACACAGAATAAAAGATTGATACACGAAACACGTTACGATCGTTTTAAACTGACCCATTCGAACTGTTGAACGCTTTGAATATGGTTAACTTCTTACGACAGCAACCACAACACTCCAGACTGTAACTTGTTGATAGGGAGCACAATAGCTATCTACAACTGAAACACCGCTTTCAGAATCCCCCCCTCCCACACTAATACCATCTGCTGTTCAACGGTGATATCACCACTTCAACTGTACAGTAAACAAATGAACGATCCTATATTGGTAGATTAACCATTAAATTAGATGTTCTGGAACTCTGAAATTAGGACTCCTAGCTCAATTTTGCATTTTTCGAACGTGAGTCTAATAATTTGAACACGTCTGTAAGTATACCGTCTCCCGCCAAGTGAATTTTGTGGTGGACAAACACCGTGTGCGTGGGTTTCCTCGGGGTTCTCCTGTTTCCTCCCACTTTCTTCATTCCACCATTTCATTCATTTCTCATAATCACCGTCTCCTTTAGCCTTACCGGCATAACTATGGGACGTAAAAAATATCCGATCAAATTCCTTTACAATGAGATAATACAGAACGATAAGCTTCCGTCTTGTCCACCTTCGTTCCCACTAGTGTCATTAGTATCCGAAACAAGTTTCTGTTGGAAATTCTTTTCCAGATACATTTTTACTCCAATGAGTTTGAGAAGTAGCACTAATGTAAGTAAAATTGACGAGGCAACCAGTAGTTTAGATAACTGGTTTGCCCAAAACAAACTAAAATTAAACACAGACAAATCTACAGAACTAAATTTTAATCACATTCAAAATAAGCATTGCCTAGATATTAATATAATGTTAGATAATCAAATAATAATGTATTGAAACTCAACCAAATTTCTGGGACTTTGGCTAAATTACAATCTTTCTTGGGAAACATATATATATCTTCATTGGCCCTAAAGATCAATAAAATGCCCTGTGCAATAAAATCTACAAAACATGTTTTAAATCTAGATACGCTTCGGAACTTACATTTCGGACTCTTTCAATCTTTACTAACATATGGCATAATCTTCTGGGGAAGTTCCCAAAAAAGTAATATATTGTTCGTGATTCAAAAAAGGATTTTAAGAAGTATAACAGGGGACAAAATGAACGATTCGTGTATGTCAATATTTAAGGAACTTAAAACATTGCCTTCACCCTTACTATTCATATTTCGCATGCTGGTCTTTGTTAAAACTAATTTTGAATTAATTAACACACAATCAACCCATAAAAATATGATACCAGGCGTAAAGATAAAATTCCGAGCAAACAGCATCGCACAAAGTTATATGAAAGGAATCCAACTTTTATGGGTACCATATTATATAATAAACTTCCTCAGCATATTCCAATGAGAGAACAAAGAGGAGAATTAAAGAAATTAGTGAAAACCTATCTATTACAGCACTGCTTTTATTTCTTGAATGAGTACCTAGATGTGTAAATGAACTTGATTACTAATAGTATTAAAAATGTCTATTTTTTGTGTGCTTTTCTCTCTTTGACCGTAGATGTAGCCTGGTATTTCAATGTAATCTGTACGTATTATGTCACAACTATGTATGTTTATGTATCTTTATGTTTTGACGAGTCTTATTCATACGCACGTATTCGTGCAATATGTATGATTATAAAGACGAAATAAAAATGAATGAATCAATGATCGCAATGAAATAATCTGTCAGAACTTTCTTGTTTTCCTGGAATAGTTTTTTCAGAATTCAGAGAAATACAACTGAATTTTACTGTTGCTATAATAGGAAGGGCAAAGCTTAACCCAGTTTGGAAGTGGACATGTTTCTGTTGACTAAAGTCTTGAACAAGAATTTTAGGAATGATAAAAAAATGGATGAAAAGATTGCGATCTTGCCCAAGAATTTTAGGAATGATCCAAAAAGATGCATCACAAGATTGCAATCTTGGCCAATAATTAACGTTTCGATCAGGAGCCAAAAGATTTTTGAACGGACCCTAAATCAAGTTTTCATATTTCCTGCGAAATAAGCACATCATACTGCGTTAAGTGATAGTGTGGGTTTGGCTACACTCCTATCTGTAGTTCTCCAAATATAAGGCGTACCAGAAAATTTTTGATTGAAACATATGGGATCTTTTGATCCAAAAATGTGGTAAAATGTTGAAGAATCACATTCAGTATTTTGTGTTGTCAAATATACAAAACTCTCTCTTATGCAATTGTAACTACGAGTTAACCCTTAAAGCATGACTACACGCAAATTTATGCCTAGATATCATGGGTATACGCTAGTCTCCGAACTGGAAATGGCAAATCCAGCTGGGACATCTGGTTTAAGGATATTTAAACGTCAAAAGTATTTGAAATAAAACTGTTAATGTATGCAGAAAGTGAAGAAGAAATCCTCAAAAGCATATTCAACCAATTTGGAAATCATGTTAATTATCCTTACCAAATGACTTTACAGATCTAACTTATAGCCTGTAAGGAATTTATAATCTATCAAAGTATCACGTTGTATTACAGTGTTGGTTCTGTTAGTACTTATTAATTAAATGAGTAATCGCTTTGATAGAAAGAACGAGTTTATTTTGTAGCAAGGATAATTACATAGCTACCTAAAAAAGAGCGATATGTTGACTCACATCCCATAATTTGAAATTTTCGGTTGGGCGCCTAAGCCCTTTGGGGGTTACGAACCAGCAACTAATCGTATTTCATATATTGAATTAAAATTAAATCCAACTTCCTTCTGAAAAGCCTGAACACAATATACCAATGTATAAGCATTTGCTTCTCTATATCTTGAAATATAATTACAAGTAACGCTATACTTCTGAAGTTCTGTGAGTTGAAATTTGTGATATTTTCTTGCCATGTTGACCGAGTATCTGTGAGACCTATTTTCAACTGGTTTGTAATAGTGGCATCCATCTGTCCGTTGAGTTCATCACGCACCCTGAATTATCTCCCTACAAAAAAATAAAAAATAAAAAGAAAGAAAGAATAAACACTTTTAACGTACTCTCTGCTTATGAATTGCATTACTACTAAGGTATGGCAAAGAAAATTATTGCTTTTTTGGCAGAGACATAAGAAGAAAATTTTGGGATGCATTAAGGCCCTAAGGAAGAGGTCAAAGCCTCTATCCCAAATTGCATTGAATAATAGGTATGTCGAGTGTTGATTCTACCGTGAAAGAAAGTATTACACTCCGATCAACAAGTGATAGTAGCTGTTGATTCGTGGGTTGCTGCGCAACGAAAAATCTTTTTTTGCATTGGGTATCAGAAGGCTTGTGCATCGGTGGACCAGGTGCATTGAAAAGAAGGGTCACATTGTTGAAAAATGATATGAATAGAATTATTGTACTCTCGTGGTAATAAATAATAAAAATACTTATTGAATTATCCTCGCGTCTCTAAGCTACTGGTGAGAGGCCCGATGACATTTAACGTCATGTTTAGTCGAGGAAATGAACATCTCAGAACCCCTTAGGGAGAAGGGTGAAATGTTTAAATAATCGAAAGCGACCGATATTAGCTTGAATCCACAGTTTTCGGAGTGGCTGAGATGAATAGTGACACTATCAACACCGTTTTAGCCCAAGCTAAGCCATCATTGGCATGTGGATAAGGAATGGTGAAAAATAAAATGTCCAAAATGACTAAAATTATTGTTGAATCCATAGTTTCGGTGTCAATTGGTTGATTTGAGGCAGGTATGATGACAATTAAACAAAAAAGAAAGAAAAATAAAAGAAAGAAAGAAATTAGTCGATTATGTGCGTGCCATGTGGCCTGGAAATTGACAGGGGAACATCTTGCTCGTCGAGTAGAATAAATAATGAGATGAGAAGAGGGTGACATAAAAATAATCGAATATAATTGATAGTGTCTATTAGTGTAGAATACATAGCTTTCTGGGTCATGGCACTTTAAATGCCATGGGATTGGCGTTGGAGATACTGATGAGGTCTTTAATTTCCCACGAGTGTCCTAGCGTTTCCAAAATTCCGCTTTTGATAGAGCAAGAGGAAAATGTATGTAATTGGGAAGGAAGGCAATTTATATAATTGTTTTTGCCACATTGAAATGAATGCTGTCTTTGATATGTGACAAAATAACATGGAAGACATTTTATTTTAAATAAAGGTAAAATGTGATTCTGCAGATAGTTGGTCAAATATATGGGGTGAAGTGTATTGAAAACAATTGCCGAAAATAGCGATATTCAGAACTTGTCGCAATACATCATCAGAGAACAGAAACAGCAGATGGAAATTCAGGTAGATGCAAGGGGTAACTGAACATTGAAAAGCTTCTGTTGAAATTACTCAACATTTGGAGCGATTGGTGTTTACAATCACTGCTCGACGAAAATTCAATCTAACTTTAACAGGGCTACAATTTAGAAGCCTATGATTACTGTCGTCAATCCGGCAGCACGGGATAAGAAGTGTAGATAACATAGAAAATGGACCGCCGATAATTTAAGAGAATATTATGTCCCAATAAGTCATTTTCTCCTTTCCAACAATAGGTTGAATTTATACATAGCAGATGTCCAAAGAAACATGTGCTTTGAAATGCCTACTTCCTATTGTTCAAGAAGGCTTCAACTTTGTGCTCTTGTAGGCACAATGTACGTAGTACTATTCTCAAAGAAAGAATTATTGCATGTAATTATGCGGGTAATAAATTTGATCAGGTCTATCCTATGGCACAGACGTTGCTCCCTAACAACGTCTGATGCAATCTTCCAAGATGACTATGCAACAATACAGATAACCAGTTCCATTCAAACTTGGTCAGAATGAACTTTAACACTTCCTTGTCCTGCTCAACTTCCTGACTTAAACTTTCTTCAACATCTATAGTCAGTTGTAGAAGAGTAAGTATGCGGTGCAGTTTTATTCTTGATCATCACACAGCCAATTATGTGTTCCATAGCGTGAAGGATGATCGAGTATTGTGTAAGTGTTTCACACGGATACAAACCGTACTACAGGTGGTCTAAAGCCGTGTTAACAAAAAAGTTACATTTTAATAAAAATGTCTCATTTAGTTTGATATGCAATATATTTTTAAAACGAATGGTTCAATTTATAACAGTGTAAATATGATATATCCTAATATTTAAGTAATAAAGAGACTAATAGGCCATCCACATGTTCATCGTCACATACTATCGGTTGTGTCTAATGTGATGATCAGTTCGCTTCAACACTGCTTGACATACCATTTTTAGCAGGAGAAGATTGCTTTGCAAGCACTCAAGGGGTATTTTATTCCACTTGTATTAACACATTTCCAGTTGCCAGGGAATATTTGCGCTGGTTACTAGAAGAATGACGGTGATAAGATAAATATAGTGTTGTATCTCCTTTGCGTTCGGAGCACTGATAATAATTTGGAATGGAGTCATGGGGATCGTGAATAATAGTACGTAGAATATTTGACTATTTTGAGTATATCACTCAATTCCGAGAATGAAGATAAAAGTAGAAATTTCGAGGCCTATTCTGAATTAGTTTCGAGTGGCTACCTTTCTTGCCTTTCTCATTCCCCTTGAACATTGAAATTACTGACCTGTGTAGAAACTTTTCACCATTTGGCCAATCATGTTCCTTGTAACACGTTCGATTACGATAATCGTTTATCGAAAACAAAATATGTCTACGTGGAGGTTGCTTTGAAATAAAGTCGTGAGAAATACGAAACAAAACGATGTTATTGTCAACTTTATTAAAAATAGATCCGAATACAGTTAGGGATAAATTATCCTCATACTTTAGGAATGAACACGAGTAAAATTTATGGGAGGAATTGACGAACCTTTCAAATAATTCAAGATGCGCAAATAGTCCTAAAAGCAACAAAGAAGTTCAGATTAAAAATCAGGGTGCTTTCAGATAATAACAATTAAAGTGAATTTCGTTGGTCAGAATAGTCTACAAATACATTCAGATTTCTCTATTTTTTTATTTCCTTCTTCTACCTACCCTGTGTGTACAGATCTACAGTATAGGTGCAAAGATGAAATGAAAATAAACGCCATAAAAAGGATAGCTAGGCTACTGTTCACTTTTACTAGATGTGCTTGCACAAAGAGGTTTGATTCGTTCGACACTTTGAAATGTGAAGGTCGAAGGTAGCATTCAAAGGAGTAGCACTGGGGGTAGGGCTCTAAAGACGCAGAGGTGGACGCTATTCCCAATCATTCTATACTTTACAAATAAAAACCCAACTAACAGTGCATTATATGATGACCAGTTTTAATGTTGTTCCTATGTTAATACTTCACTTCATGATTGGGCGGCTACATAAAGAATTTCTTAAATAATTCCAGATTAAGAATGGGTGTACTAACAGAAAAATACTATGCGCACATCGTATCTTTTGAATAACATCAACGCCTTAGAAAATAGCATTTATTAACAATGATATCGCACCCCAGTTCAGGTTTACTTGAGGACAGCATAATCGTTATGGTAATGAATTCAGCGTTTTCTGAGAAAATTTCATTCAAACTTTTAAATAAACAGTACTTTGTTTCACGTGATATTCAAAAGCACGCCATAGAAAGCATCAGCTCTCAGATTTCTTGTTGTACTGCCATGTATTCATAACAGTAATCAGATTTGAAGCGGTCTTTCCGTACTGGTTGGCTGGTTCACATCTTGAATATTTCGAGATAAACATGAGATCAAAACAGAAGGAAGTAACACATCTTCATCGATGGGAGCTCACGATGCATTTGTAATGGAAAATAGGAATGTAGTAAGCAGTTAGTTTGTTCTCTAAACACTTTGCTATTACTTACATTAGGTAAAGTATTTAGTATCTTGATATTACTAGGTAGTTACTTTAGCAAAAGTCTCTCCTTCTTATATAACACTTTTCTTTCTAACTTTTAGGTGTTGCATTTGTTCTAAATCTTTATCCTTTTAGAAATAAATTCCCCAAATATTAAAACACGGGTTATTAAACTGTACCTTGGGTCCAACGTCAACATATTGTATTATTTTGTTCACGATAACTTTAGAAATGGGAAATAAGTCTTTAAATTGATTCTGAGAAAGGATTCAGGTATTCGTACTATCAAAAAGGGCTATTGACCTTTTTATTGTATTATTTTGAACAAAATTAAATAAAATTCAGGTAACAAAAGTAGACATATTCACTTTATTGCTTCTGACTTGCGATTTATCCTGCTTTCCGTTTTTCGGCTTGAATAATGTCACTTCTCGTTACTTAGATCATGAAAAAGTAGTAAGCATCAGTTAGACAATTGGAAACTTAGCGTTTTGAAGTGACTTACGTCACATCTTGATACACAACTCACGTAAAGAATGATACAGAACAACCCCCTGAGTCGGATTCTTATCTCCAAAACGTTCATCATAGATATTCAGTGCTGATCTGGTCGTAGAATTGGGAGGGTTAGGATAGGTGTTCAATTCTATCTCATGGTCCTCAAACTACGCATATAATCGTGAAATATGGCGTCATTACTAAAAAAAAACATCTGGGCCATAGGATACACCCTTGATCGCCTGAAACGGTGGTATAATCACAATCAGTGATACGTTTGGTAAGGGCCGGCACAGAACACACTGCAAACCAAGCTTTTCTGTCTCAGCGTCACGAGCCGTCGCCATGTTTCATTTGGAAACTCTGCGGATTATATGTGTTTCCTCCTCACATAAATACAGTTTGTGGTTTGAAATGAAGGCAGTGAAGATTGATTCATCCACCAGTGACATAGCTTCCAGTCATCAACAGTCCGTGGTTTATGTTCATGGCACCAGTGGCGTCGTAATGTGCCTCTTACCATTGGATTCGCCCGACACCCCGACCCCGTATGCCTATGTCATGTTACTCACATCAGATTGCAACTATTCACACATGTTGTGGGAGGTGCTGCTTTAATTTAGCGCTCACTTGCACCGCAGCCGCACATGAACATGATTGATTCCTTCCGATCACATTAGCTGATGTAGTTCTGCGTTGAGTCTTGTAGGTCGCCATCATCTTTGTACCACAAATTGCCTTCTTTGGAAATCAAAGAATTCGCCAATTTTACACTATCACCGTCTGCTAAGTTCACAACACACTACAGTACAAGTTGAAATATTGTAGTTTCTCATACAGGAGTCCATGCTAAAAGGAATATCTGCATTGAGATTTGAGACAACAGAATTATAATTGATTAGTAGTAATGTGAAAGCAAAGTATTCTTTTTACGAAAATATAGGCCTATTAAGCAGGTTACTATGTTTCATAAATATGGGAAATTGTATTTTCCTGTTGGTAGATATCTGAGAATTGGAAAGGTCAAGGTGTCTTTTCTGTTTGACACTGTAAGCATTTTCTTTTCCTTTTTTACGAGAAAAAAGAATGACACCTAAATCATGTATACTACATAGTGTCCATAAAGTCTGGGTACATATTTTAGTCAATTTAATGTTAATGAATAATATTTTTAACATGATTTCCGTGTTGCTCAATGCATAATTTGATGAGCTTTGCAAGATTAAGGTGACCTCGATGGAATAGATCTGAATTGTTGTCAATTTCAGAACACTGACTAGTAATGCGTTTTGTCAGGTGGTTTAAATTTCTAATCTTCATAGAGTAAACTTTCTCTTTCAGCATATCTCAGAAGAAGAAATCAAGGGGGAAAAGATCTGATGAACGAGGGGACCACTCCACATAAACTCTTCTCCCAATCCAGTGAGGAAATTGTCATTCAACCAATCTCTAACAGCTGCAGCAAAATGGGCATGGGTCCCATTCTGCTGAAACCAGTTTGGAAGTTCCTCACCTAAACGCTCAATTTGAGGCATCAATTTGTCTCTCAGCATGTTCACATATTCACATAAGTCTCACCCGTCACATATTCATCAAAGGAGATAGGTCCTAGCACATAAGCTTTCTACAAACTACATCTCACCGTCACTTTTTGGCAGGCCTGCTGTTTGGATTGACTCATCCAATGTGCATTGCCTTTATAGATACCAGTATCGAAGATTTTGTCTGTTCACTTCGCCATTGACATAAAACACAGCTTCATCACTGAACAACACACATTCTTTAGTAAAATTAATATTTTCATCCAATTTATCTGCAAACCATTCACACATTTGCATGCGTCTATCGCAGTCATCTTCATTTAAATGATGCAATATCTGTAACTTGTACGGATGAAACTTCTCTTCTGCCAGGATTTTTGTGGATGGTTGACCTTGGAACCCCCAACTCCGTGGATGTCCTACGAAGCGATTTCTTTGGGCTAGCATAAACCTTAGCCAAGACAGCTTCTTTCGTTTCTTCTGAAGTCTTTGGACATCCGGAACGGGATTTATCCAACACACTGCATGTTTCTTTAAACTTGGCGATTAATTCCCTGACGGCAGTAAAAGAAATAGGTTTGACGATGAGGGTGTCAAAGATTAAATTTGTACCCATTTTTGAGATACGACCATCCTTCTCGTCCACTTAAGACTACCAAATCGACTCGTTCTTGAGACAGAGCCATCATTCAATCTGGAAAAACAAAAACAATTCATTAGAATTCCATATGTCCCAGACTTTATGGACACACTGTATAATATTCGCCCATATGCAGACAAATATGAGCTCCATCATGGCTATATGGTTAGCGCACCTGTCTTTGGCACAGGAGACTCAGGTTCGATTGCCGGTAGGAGCTCATGTGGTTGATATCCCACTTTAGGCAGTAAGTTCACGACTCATGCAGCCTCAGCGCCGAAAGACACACTAAGCTCTAATCAACCAACCGAACAACAGATAAATAATATTTCAACACATAAAGAAATCAAATCGTATATGCATTGCTTTATTACATAAAAGAAAAGTACATCAGTAAAGCTTAGTCGTTTGCAAGAAACCATTTCCCGTTGTAATAGATGTTAAAGCAAAATGAATCATTAAAAACTACTTGGGGTAATAGCCCTATTTTGTGGGCTAGAGCTGCCTAATGCCATCTGTTAGCGATCAGTCCAAGTTAATGTAGATCCCTTCATGTTCAAATCTTGAGATTAACCACACTTAGGTGCTAAAAAGAAAGAACTCACAGTATATGAACAAAACAAGTTGCTTTCAGAATATTTAAAAAAAAATGAATCATTGTTATAAAAAATTCTAAATTCTGTTCAGTAAAAATAAGGTATATTTTTTAAAAATCTTTTTCTATGTTAATTTTATTGCTGAAGCTCAAGGTAATTTATAAATAATTATTCCATTACGAGGTGAATATGGCATTTCATTAGCGATGATCCTATATTATATTTAAGGTAACAAATAAAAACGAACTCAAAATTCTATGAATTGGTTCAAGCTCCGAAATTCATATGATTTCAAGGTTTCCGTATACGTGTCTTCAGGGCCGGATCCAGGATTGTCTGAGGGGGTGCACCAATAACTACCAAAATAACCTATCACACTGAAACTCTTCAAAGTGATATGTGACAATATTCTTTACACCTGACAACGCTGATACATAGAACGGAGGGGAGGGAAGTATTTTAAAGAGGGTCGCAAGAGTTATGCAGGAAAAAAGAGTTCTCTCCTCCTGCCTTCTGTTTTCTTCCCTACTTGACAAATGCTATATTGTTTTGCTTGGTGAATCCTTTTCCTTCAACCATTTGAAAATCGACTTAAAAACTATTGCTTTTGCAAAGCTCTGCATTCTTTTAAGTTCCAAAGGGAAACATAATGGCAGAAATTTTCGGAAAGTGTGGCTATTTTCACTGCTAGCTTCTCATTTTAGATAGTGTATGTTTACAACGAAGGGGGAGGTGCACGTGCACCTTAGTACCCCCCTAAATCCGGCCCTGCATGTCTAAGTGTGTAAATATTTATTTTTCCATAATAATTTTTCTGCAGATGGAGTGAAAGTTAAAGCCTAGAAACTCCTCTTGTGTATGCCACTGGGCAAAGATATACAGATGGTGATCAGAAAAATGGAAACACCTGTAGTTTGCAACACGTCAGATATCTGGTTTGGCAGTGGTGCCGTGGCGCCCGCAGCGCCGGACCGCTGGTGGTGTTGTGTTAGGTCGGTCTCCATACTACGTCAGGCGCAGTGGAACAGCAGTGTCTAGTGGCTGCAGCAGACGGAGGTAGTGTAAAATGGGAGACCTTTCAGATTTTCAAAGAGGGCAAATTGTTGGTGCGCGGTTATGTGGAGTGAGTGTGACGGCAGTGGCTACTGTGTTAGGTGTGTCGCGTGGAACAGTGTCGAAGGTGATGACAGCCTACGCAACACACGGGAAAACCACATCGGGGAAGCGGAACAGTGGTCGGAAGAAAATCATGAGTGACAGGTCACGCCGGGTATTAAAGCGCATTGTCACGCAGAACCGTCGTGCCACTTCGGAGCAAGTGACGGAGGAAGTCAATCAGCACCTCCCCCACCCTGTTCCGACAATCACAGTAAGCCGCGAATTACATAACATGAACTTACGGGTTCGTGTTGCACGGGCCAAACCGCTCAGGGACCATAACGCTTTTGCACGCCGCAAATGGTGCCGCGACCATGCAACTTGGACCGTTGAGAACTGGAAACGTGTGATATGGTCGGATGGGTCATCCTTCACCGTATTCTCAACCACGGGCCGTGATTATGTGTGGAGAACGCCCAAAGAAGCTTATGATCTGCAGTGTCTCCGCCCAACTGTGAAACATGGCGGCGGCTCGGTGATGCTGTGGGCCGCGATATCATGGTTTTAATTGGGTCCTGTGGTCACACTTAGCGGACGAATCACTGCCAACGATTATGTGGCAATTTTAGGAGACCACTTGCATCCTATGGTCCGGATGTTGTTCCCGGACAATGACGCCATCTTCTACGATGATAATGCACCCATTCACACAGCTGGCGTTGTTGCAGCGTGGTTTGAGGAACATGGGGATGAAGTTCAACACCTCCCCTGGCCTGCCCAATCCCCAGATCTCAACATAATTGAACATCTGTGGTCCGTCTTGGAAACACGACTCCGGCGACGATTTCCACCTCCATCCTCTCTCACAGAACTGGCCGATGCTCTGCACGAGGAATAGTGTAAAATTCCACTTGCTACCATTCACGATCTCTATGCCTCCATCCCACGTCGCATCAAGGCTGTTCTGAAGGCGAAAGGTGGCCCGACATCATATTAATCTTGTAAGTTGCAATTTCGTTCAGGTGTTTCCATTTTTCTGATCACCATCTGTATATATATATATATATATATATATATATATATATATATATAAAGGAGGGTATAGGTTTTAACTCTCACCCCATCTGAAGAAAATATTATAAAAAATACTTATATAGCCTACTTGGACATACAGGGCCAGCAATGAGAATTTGCACATGATTGATAACCTGAGTTTTCTGCAAAAATTTGCGATAAAAAAATTATTCATCTATAACTGGCAGCCCTGAAGTTCTCGTGGGAAAAGAGAAGAACGCTTTACAGCAAATGCTCGAAGTGACTGCCGGGGTTTTTGTAAACACTAATTTACACCCTTCACCGTGTTTCTTGACATCTTTTTAAGAGTGTTTCTGACGATTGAATGAATTTCTGTTTCAATGTTCGTCTTCAGTTTCTCAATGGTCCTGGGGTTATTAATGTTGCACCGCAATTTTTATGTAATCCCAAGGAAAATGTGAGGTGATGTTAAGTCCGGAGAACTGGAGGACCACAAATTTCTGGAGATGATGTGATCACCAAAACGTTCCTCTAACATTTCTTATGTTTGGATTGGAAGTGCTACCTGGGTTGGCAACTATAGGTGAGTAATTTTTTATTGCAAATTTTTGTAGAAAAACTCAGGTTATCAATTGTGTGCAAATTCTCATTGCGTATCATTAATTAACCTAAAACACACCTGTAAAATTTTTACGATAACGCAGTTGGCAGGGGTCGCGTTTCTCTCAAAAACACCCATTTTAAGGACTTGCATTAAATTGCCTTTTTACATGGCCAACACTGCATCAACTCTTGTCACATTTTCGCACCAATGGATAAATGTTGATGCATATTGCACATATACACAGGGATTCACCCGCAGGAAATCAGTTCTCTGGAACTGAATATTGATTTTCTTCATTTTGCACAATTTTTTTTTTTTATTTTACACTTTCGGCATTTTCTTTCGTTATTACACAAAATCGTTATAAATTCCAACATTGATCATGATCCCGATAATATCTACATAGAACACACACACATTTATTTCAAGTCTCAGGTTTTTGTCGTTCTTGGTTCAAAAGATACACGCAATCAAACTTTGGGTTGCGTAACTTTACGGATACACTGTAATAATAATAATAATAATAATAATAATAATAATAATAATAATAATAATAATAATAATAATATAAGTGCTCTATATAGCTCTATGCAATAACAATTGATGGATTCTCAAATTGCTGTTAACAATATCTCAAAGACGATATTCCTGAAATTCATTACCCAGTATTGTATATCTCTAAATTTTAATTGTGGTAGGTTTATTTTTCTTCTTTTATTCTTTTCATTTTGAAATTTGAGATTCCAGAAACTCCTCTCACAATAATTGTACTAATTTCCTAATGATTTAATCATTAGCTATAAACGATTGTGAATTATGTTCAATTCTAGAACTTGTTGATTAGATTTATGGTACAGTAACTAGGGAAACCAAAATTTTTGGAATGCTACCCTACTACTCCGATTTTACACAGCTCTGCGTTAAATGTTGAGATTGTGCTATATGTATAAAGACTAGTGCTCTCAACGGGTCGGGTCGGGTCGGGTTGAAGACCGACCCGACCCGACCCGTGACCCGAATTGACTGACCCGACCCGACCCGACTGACCCGAACAGTGATCCGATCTGATTGACCTGACCCGATAACCCGACCCGAGCTGACCCGGTTGACCCGACCCGACAACCCGACCCGAATAACCCGACCCGACAACCCGACCCGAGCTGACCCGATTGACCCGACCCGACAACCCGACCCGAATAACCCGAGCTGACCCGACTGACCCGACCCGACAACCCAACCCGAGTAGCCTGACCCGATAACCCGACCCGAACTGACCCGACTGACCCGACGCGACAACCCGACCCGAGTTGACCCGACCCGACCCGACCCGAACTGACCCGATCCGAGTCGGGTCGGGTCGGGTCGGGTCAACCCGACCCGTTTGAGAGCACTATAGTCACGACACTGGGTGAACGCCAAAATGCACTCACATTGGGAAACTAGTTTTAAAAGCATAATTTTAGAAAATAAAGCATAAAGCATAATTTAAAATATATAGCACAATTCTTGGAAAATTCTCTTTAACTGTAAGTTTAACATACTGTGTTAATATTTTTTAAAGCCAACATTTACAATGCAAAATCATTGAGAACATAACAATACAATAATGAAAAGCTTATTTTCATATCTGTAAACTTTTCGGTGTAATCCTTTGATGTGGAGAAAAGAAAGTAAAAGAAGAAAATTTTCCGCCAACAATGAATAGTATCCAAGAACTCCATACTATATTGTTACAGTGACGACGCCAGCTTTAAGTTCTTAGGGGGGCAAAGGAGGGGCAGATATATTTTCGGGGGGCGGCTATTTGCCATACCAAAAATGACATATTTATTACGTTTGACTTATTTTACATTACATTGTGTATTTCGTTGCTGTTTTTATGTTAGATCTATATGATTATAAATTATACTTATTTCAAATAAAATTTGTAACTAACAAACAAGTAACGTCTGCACATGAAATATATTTCAATGAAACTTTTGAAGCCTAAACATAAATTGAATTACTTTCGCGTATGCTATAAGTAACACATTCGTCTATATGCTACGTATCTCTCGCTCTCCCCTCTCTCTCTCTCTCTCTCTCTCTCTCTCTATATATATATATATATATATATATATATATATATATATATATATATATATATATATATATATATATCCAGAATCCCTACATTACTTACAAAACTGAAAGAAAAATTCAAAGTTCAACGCTGCGGAAAATGAAAAGAAAGGAATTCTGTTCCTTCAGGAGAATACACCTGTCCATCAAGCCCCTGCAAACATAACTGACATTGCATAATCTAGGATTTCAATGTCTAGATCATCATTCTTATTCCGCAGATTTAGCTCCGTCTAACTATTACGTGTACTTATTTCCCAAACTTAAATAACACTTGAAAGACGCCATTTTAGATCTGATAGGGGTAGTGCTACGAACAGTGGTGCGAGGAAATCTAGATTTTTTTAAAACTTTTCTGCAAAAGCTGGAGCACTGTACAAGGTAGTATATTGACTCTCGGGGGAAGAGAAGAAGAAGCAAAACTTCACCAATCCACGTGCACTCCTTCTGGGTTGGGCTACGAATTTTTCAGCAGTTCCTAGTCAATATGGTAGACGTCACGTCAGTACTTTGAAACAAAATAAGTAAAGGAGCACTAGTATAAACCAATTACTAACTAAAGATCAGTACTCTGACAATACATTTTATTGGGAATCAATTTCATTCTATAATTTTATTATTACCATTTGAGGAAGGGAAAACACAACTCTTTTTATCTCCTTCAAAAAATTAAGCTCTGGTAGTTGCAAACTAAGCTGTTATAAGCACATCCTCTGACTATTGGAAGCCGAGAATAATGTTTCAGAAAAAAGAAGTTTTAAATAAAACAAAATATGAAACTGAAAACTTCAAACCTGGACAAATACAAACAAGTTACGTAACTGGTTTTACCTTTCTTTTGTTTCCAATCGAAGTTGATCCAATGAGAAGAAAACAAGTCGACCAAATCTACTATTGTTCGCTAGGCACAATTATTAAAAACCATAAGAAAGAAGTATAACTAAAATTTACCTCAAAAGGGGCTAAATTAGAAAACAGAAATATGCGTGCATACCCAGACGCTCAAAGAAGAAAGCTTGAGGATTAATCTGCCACATAGTAAATTCATGGAAAGTAGACTACAATTTGTCAATGAGATTGGTTATGATACTGATATATAATACTACATGAAGAATGTTTAAAGATTGTACGAGTCTGGGGGGGGGGCAGTCTAGGTGGCAGTCAGGGGAGCAGAAGTAGCTACTAGGGGGCGCTCGCCCCCCTCGCCCCCCTCTGGCGTCATCACTGTATTGTTATGTTTACTTTTTGAACTTAAGCACTTTCTGTACTTTTTTGTAGCATCTTTTACTTTCCCTTTCTGTTGTAATGCGCCGCTATTGTATAGCTGAGCGACGCATTACAAACTGTTCTTGAGAATATTTAAGGGATAGTGGTCCGTACCGGATGATTTAAAACATTCCAAATCTAAAAGAAATTACATTTTTTCGAATCGTTTTTGGATAAACAAACTGATATAAATTTTATAGAAAAGAAGACGTTTTGTGAGTTAAGTAGTATGCATTGTAAAAATATGTGTCTTTAAAATTTGTGAGCCTCGGATCGAACATCGACGCTATCCGAACTGTAGTTCGTATATAATATTGTGATTAAAATTAAAACCATCAGATAGTACAATGAATAATTTTTATAACGCAGAGTAATGGATAATTAGCTGGATGATGATGCCTACATGTATATATTGATATGTGATCCTAGTGCCTTATTACTAAATTCAGCCCTTGACAATATAAAGTGATAAATATAATAATAATAATGGAATAAATATTGAAAATAAGTGTGATTATATGTGATAAGTGTATGTTAATAATAATAATATGTAAATTGATGAAGAGGCTGATAAAAGAGTAACCGAATTAATCTTTAATTAAGTATATCTAGCACGTTGTTTATTGAATATCATCCAGTAAATAGTACAAGGAATCATATTCTGCATGTACGTTTGATATGGATAGTAGAAAACATAATATCCTTTACTGTGGAAGTCTCCATCAACACGCAGAACCTAAAATGTAAAAACTACGAAATGTAATAACCCTTCTACACTGTGGTGAAAGTGGGATATTACAAAATGGCGACCGTGACGTAGGACATTTGGGTGTAGATGAAGAGAATGACGGCAGTAAAGAAAACATCTTGTAAAAATGTAATACAGTTGGAAGCGGTAGATGTGATCCGAGGTAACGTCATGAAAATAATGAAGACAGAAAATGCTATTAAGACTGATAACACCTGCTCAGAATTCTTGGACTGTATGAGGAATGAATTCGAACGAACCATTGTTGACTTCAAACAAGATTTCAGAAATAAACTTAATGAAAACTTGTCATCCCTAATTATGCAACTCGATAATAAGTTTTTGGAACTTCGGCATGAGGTGCTTGAAGGTAGAAAAGAGCTTAAAAGGACCGTTGACGGAGAAAAAGAAGTAATAGATATTACAAATGAGGATTTGCAAGAAATTGGAATAGTCGTAGAAGGCAGCAGCAAGGATGAACAAATAAGGTATATGATAGAATCTGAAGAACACAGTGATGTAAGTGATCTAAGTAAAATAGAAGAAGCAGAAAATGATTATGAAGAGCAAGTTATTAGTGATAAAGGAAGCGACAATTCTATACCGACTATCTATAGCAACTTTGAACAAGAACTATCTCAAAGATCTCCAACCGTGACAAAGTATACAGATAGGAAGAAAACCAGGAAGTGGAAAAAGTACTGGAAGAAGAAGAAAACTCGAAATTATGTATGGAGCCTTAGGGAAAAGAAGAAGAGAAGAAAAGCTAAATCGGATGAAAGATGGAACAAGAAACTGGGAAAAGAAAGAGATGGGAGAAACCTACATAGAAAGAAAGGAAGGAAGAAACGGAAGTGCCAAGAAAAGGTAATCGATAGACCAAAGTGGAAAAGAAAAACGATAAGAAATATAAGAAGTAGAAATAGGAAGAAAGAAAGGAGGAAACAGAAGGACAACAATAGAAAGAAAGAAAGGAAGAAACGGAAGTGCAAGGAAAAGATAAGCTACAGACGAAGGAGGAACAAAAGAAATATGAAAAGACAATTGGAGCAGTGGAAACCGCACAAACTAAGAAAAATAAGAAAAAGATGCGTGATTCCCAGGAAGAGGCAAAAGAAGAAACTTGATATGACAGGACGATGTCGGTGTAAGGACAACCGAGGAAACTGCCATCGTAAGAAAAGAAAAAAAATATTGGTGTTAGGACGGATAGTACGCATTTGTTGTTGTTGAATATTGTGTTAAATTGGCAAAGTTTAAATGTTGTTAATGTTCCTTTTAAGTTAATTATTTTATGTTAATTTTATTTATCTAAATGTTTCAAGAAACTTAATTACAAGTTTCTGATATTACAAGTTCTACTGTTACAAGTTTCACGAGATTGCTCTGCATGAAATATATATATATATATATATATATATATATATATATATATATATATATATATATATATATATATATATATATATATATATATATATATATATATATATATATATATATATATATATTTAGACAAGGGGGAGTCTGTAATGCGCCGCTATTGTATAGCTGAGCGACGCATTACAAACTGTTCTTGAGAATATTTAAGGGATAGTGGTCCGTACCGGATGATTTAAAACATTCCAAATCTAAAAGAAATTACATTTTTTCGAATCGTTTTTGGATAAACAAACTGATATAAATTTTATAGAAAAGAAGACGTTTTGTGAGTTAAGTAGTATGCATTGTAAAAATATGTGTCTTTAAAATTTGTGAGCCTCGGATCGAACATCGACGCTATCCGAACTGTAGTTCGTATATAATATTGTGATTAAAATTAAAACCATCAGATAGTACAATGAATAATTTTTATAACGCAGAGTAATGGATAATTAGCTGGATGATGATGCCTACATGTATATATTGATATGTGATCCTAGTGCCTTATTACTAAATTCAGCCCTTGACAATATAAAGTGATAAATATAATAATAATAATGGAATAAATATTGAAAATAAGTGTGATTATATGTGATAAGTGTATGTTAATAATAATAATATGTAAATTGATGAAGAGGCTGATAAAAGAGTAACCGAATTAATCTTTAATTAAGTATATCTAGCACGTTGTTTATTGAATATCATCCAGTAAATAGTACAAGGAATCATATTCTGCATGTACGTTTGATATGGATAGTAGAAAACATAATATCCTTTACTGTGGAAGTCTCCATCAACACGCAGAACCTAAAATGTAAAAACTACGAAATGTAATAACCCTTCTACACTGTGGTGAAAGTGGGATATTACACTGTATATATGTACCTGTAAGGCGCACACAAATGATAGAAAAAATTTATTCGAGCAAAGCACATCTCTTTACAATGAATTAAGTAGAAAGTCCATTAAATATGAGAGAAACTAGTTGCAAAAAAATATCAATAAATAGATCAAGATATTTAGAATATTTGATGAATAATAAATATACATTATACACGATTAATGTAAAATAATCATTGAAATTAACAATAAAGCATAATTTAAAAAAAGCATAATTAAACAAGAAATAAAGCATAATGTGGGTTGCTCTAACAATTAAGTTGTATGAAGACGAGAAGAAAACGAAAGCTGATTCCTTAACGAATTTCGTTGATCTTCTTTGTGTCTACAAAAACGCATTCCTAGAAACCTACAAGCTAGGTATCATCTCTGTGATTATACCAGTTTCTAGTGCTACATGTGAAAGGTCATTCTCTTCTTTGAAAAGATTAAAGACTTGTATACGCAAGTCAATGACTCATGATAGGTTGAAAAATTTAGTGTTACTTTATATTGAGAAGAAAATTGCTAAATCGTTAGATCTTTAACAAGTTGTGGATATGTTTGCTGCTGCCCACACGAATAGAAAGATCCTCTTCAAGTAGAGGCATGAAAATATAAGTTATTTTCTTTACCTGTAAAAGTGTATTTGCTTCCACTTAAGTCAACCAGCTACACATATTTTAAACGCCATGATTAAATAACTATTTACTTATATTAGAAATCAATTGCATTAATGAATCCTAGTTGTTTGAGGTACTAAATTCTTATATTTTCACTGTTTTCCAAAGAGTAAAATCATGAACAATAAAGATGGAAACATTCATCTTGAATACACACACACACACACACACACACACATATATATATATATATATATATATATATATATATATATATAGGAGATGTCCCCCTCAAAATCATCTTGGGCCCTTCATTGCCCCCCCCCTAAAAAAACTAGCTACGCTACTGGACAGCATGCACCAGAGATGAATTCTCTACCACTGAGCCACCGCGGCCCTGCTTGGGCTTGGTCGTCCACATCCAATCTCTCTTTTGGCGTTGCTTAAACAACTTCTAGTTTTGTTCTAAATCCAGACTCCATATTGGCGTAGATATTAATATTACAGTCGATTGGTAAAATCAATCTTCCACATTTAAAAATTAAAGTACACACAAGTAGAAAAATAAGCATTTATCATAAAAAAACACTAGCTGCAAGTGTTCAAAATAGATTTATGGTTTCTATAAAATCAATTGAAAATTGCTATTTTTAATTAGGCAGCTAGTGAAAAACAGCAGCTTTCGACTCCAGCCGAGTTTAAACTCAACCTAAACTCAGTTGACCAATGTGAACTGACCCGACCCGATAACCCGACTGACCCGACCCGACAACCCGACCCGAGTGACCCGACCCGATAACCCGACCCGAGCTGACCCGATTGACCCGACCCGACAACCCGACCCGAATAACTCGACCCGACAACCCGACCCGACAACCCGACCCGAGCTGACCCGACTGACTCGACCCGATTAGCCTGACCCGACAACCCGACCCGATAACCCGACCCAAATTGACCTGACCCGTTTGAGAGCACTAATAAAGACGAAATAATGACATAAGAGTGAAGCAGTAATAGCTTTTCCACTTAGTTGGAGTAGTTAGTGAGCATGCTTTTGGTAAACGGGGTCCCGGGTTCGATTTTCGGTATGAGATAATTGAACGCATTGCGATGATTCTGATTCCACCTTAGACTTTAGGTTCACGTTCCATGTAGTCTCGGTGCTGGAAAGGATACTAAATTTCAACGAACGAACACAGCAATATTAAGAGAATGACATATCATTAGATTTCTAAAAAAGAAAAAAAAGATGAAGTAGGGTAACTGACAATATCAAAAATATGTCTAAGAAAGCTTCCTCTCTTTGGAAGCAGTTTTTATCAACAGCTAAAATGTTCTACGTATATTGCTTACAAATTTCCTTCAGACTGATCTGAAGACTATGTTAATAATATAAACTGTTGAAATTTCTGTCATGTTCCCAAGAGATAGCAGGAGCAATATTTTTCGTTTTTAGTGAAATTTGTCTCCTTCGAAATGGATTCAAATGCAGAAACTGCTTCTATATTTGCAGAGAAAAAATCGCATAGCACTATTCCCTTTCAAAAATGGACACGTTTTCACTTGTGTCCACTTCTGCAATTATTTTATCAGTTTCTTGTAGTTTTTTTGTGGTTTGTTCTCTTATAAAGTAATGGGTTTATTCTAGTAACGTTGTGTTTCACTTTTCTTTGATCATCTTTTCTTTCAGTAAAAGTTCTGACGGGAACCATATTAATTAACTAATCTTTTCGGCAATTTAACTTTCCAGTGACATAATAGTAGTGTCCAGCACTTACGAAGTGAAACATTTGTACCTGTATTTCAAAAAATTAAATATTATATGTAATATAAGAAACGTCCATTTGTTAGTCCCACTACCACGCTGCAACTCTCTTGTAAATTGGAATCGGAAAAGGCCCTATATGTGTAATTAAAATATTACTACGCTAAGCTGGTGTTTTGCTACTTGTAGTCTGTTAGCTGTTACTCATATGCAGGAAATCTAACTGTGAACGCCTTTGTTTCAATCCAAAATAAGAAATTGTCGTCAGGGTAAGATGACCCATTAGAGAGAGCTGAATCGACAAATATTTCACATCTCGTAATTTCTGAAAATCATGGTTTCGTTCTTATTGTCTATATTCCTTTTTTTGTGTGTATCTGAAATTGTTACCTTTCTATATCCTGCTTTTATCTATATAAGGCGCAATGCCCACAACAAGCTTCAACATGTACGTATGCGCACTCATGTCCAAAATTATTGTCGCATGTCTATAAATATGTTGTTGTAGGAATATAATTTGATAACGAATTCACCCTGTATTTCCTATAATGTTAGTATGTGTATTATCGGCAAAGACATATATGTGGCAATTTTCATGTCAAAAGAGCAGTAAATAAGAAAAATAAAACGAAAATAGAACTTTCTTGTCCATTTAGCAACATTTTCTTTTACTCATTGTAATTTTCATATTTATAATTATTTTCCTATGAAGTTTTCCACAAATATATATTTTCCGATTATATATACATAGTATCAGTATTAACAGTACCCTGCAAAATCATTATCAAATTATATTCTTACAAGAAGACAGTTATAGATATGCGACAATCAGTTTGAACATGACTGTACTTCGTACAATAAAGATAGAAGCATTTTGGGTTATTCTTATGTGTCTATTATCAAACCTACAATTAGTGCGATGTTTTTTTTTTTTTTTTTTTCATATGGCACCGCAAAATGAACACATTTCGATTGGACTGATGCATTGAAATAATATAGTGTAAAGTTGAGTTGTCGAAAAGATGTACTACCTAAATTATGCGCAATATTATACAATACTTAGTAATACATTATTATATGAGCAGTGGCGTATTTACGATTTTGTTTCGGGAGGGGCTTTGCTAACTTTCGGAAGGGGGGCTTTGCCTGAAAATGTGAAAATTCTGCAACATATTTCATATACTTTATTTAAGTAAGTAAGATTTCGGGGGGGCTTAAGCCCGGAAGCCACCCCCCTAAATACGCCACTGTATATGAGGTAGTGTGGTCAGCTCTGGTTGCTTTTAGATATTATTTCACAAGGTTTGGTCGAACGCCTGGGCCACATTTGGACGAGAATAAAGCCGGTTAATAAATCACTTCTCCACCGCGGAGGTTAAATCTAACTATTTATAGGTTATGAATATTTAATTTATACTGAACTTAAGCAATATACAGTGATTCCTGCAATTTTCTACGCTAGGACGAGAAAATAGGAACCACATATACAGTGGAATGGGTGTATATTATTCGAAATGCACTTTTTGCGCTTCAACACACTACAAGTGATGCTCGTACAACTTGTCGAAACACTTCTGAGCATCCTTAACATTGAAAATCTTTAAATGTTTGCAGTAACATCAAAGTATGTTCATTTCAGCCACAAATTCAGTATCGTGAAATGGAAGTAGTCATGAAAAGAAATTTAGAAAACCATATAAAGGGGATAGTCAAAAGCTGATGGACAAGCACATATCGGTGACTTAGTGCACTAGCGATCAAAAGGGATCATGTGCCGTGTTCGCAGTATTGTGTATGGAACCGTCAAATTTTTCTGCATAAATGCTTCAGGATTTCAAGATAGAACTTCCCTTGACCGTCTGTTCTTTTGAAAATTCTTTATGATAGGTACCCATGGAGCCAAAGAATGTGATGAGCATCTTCTTGATGTGGGACTTCTGACGAACATTCTCGGGTTTTGGAGATTCTTAGCTCTTCATACCGAATTTTGGCACTTCTTTAACGGGATATATCAATGTGATCTAGGTGATGTCGCTTGTGTCATTGCAACTGTTTTAGAGTATCCCTCCCTAGCATTAAAATTTATATGTAAGATGGGGGAAAACATGAGGGTGATTTGATTTTCTTTTTTTCAAATCTTGTAGTTAATGCATGCGTTAAAATTATGGGACAAATGCACAAACAAATAATATATTTATATTTATAAAATCTGGAAAAGAAGCGTCGCTTTCAAGAAGCACATACATTGAACATCGTGATATGCGTTTAGCTCTTACACACACAGATCCATCAATTTCAATCATCATGTGAATGGTAAGTATAGACAGAGAGACTGGAAATATAAGGAAAATTCAAATAGGTAAATTTTCTGATGTTTGAAATTTGCTTATGCGTGTTTCTGGGCAAATATATGTTGGTGGAATTGACGGATTCATGTGTTTCTCTCTAACAATTCGTCAAGAATTTGACGAAGGGTCATATCTCAAAATCTCACTTTTTCAGACATAAAGAAAGAAATAATAATTAAGTAGATAGGAAAGCAGTTGAATATGTAATAACTCGTCACCTATTCCAGATAATAATTGTGAGGGTTTCTTGATCAATTATTGCATATTTAACTTTTTCTCCTCTGTGGAATTATATTTCTTTTTTTATGTCTGAAAAAGTGAGATTTTGAGATAGACCCTTCGTCAAATATTTATATATGGTGTATATGTAACTATTATTGTGTATATATAATATATAATTATTGTGTATATATACGATAAATAAATATATTGTTTTATCTAAGTTACTCATATCTTAAGCGACAAGGGAAAGCTACTTGATTATTGGAAAGTAGAAGCAAAGTAAAGAATAAGAGCAGAAGCAAAGTAAAGAAATAAAAGAAAGAAAATTAAGAAACTAAAATGAAACAAAAGAAAGAGAGAAGTTTTAAAAGAAAATAAAGAGAAGCGATGAAAGGAAATTAAAGGAATGCAAAGGAAACTGAAGGAAAAGAAAGGAAAAGAAAGAAAATAAAAGAAAATTAAAGGAAAGGAAAGAAAGGAAAGGAAAGGAAAGGAAAGGAAAAGAAAAGAAAAGACAAGAAATGGGATGAAGTTACAGAACTAACTTGCAGGAATTTAATAAATCTAATAAATAAATAAATAAATGTAAGGTACGAGTAATAAATAAAGAAATAAAACTGTTCGAATACAATCTGAATATATACCGCAAGACAATCCTTCTACATAATAAATTGTGGTTTATGTTTTAATTAATTTCCATTGGGAACTGCTGACTTCAATGAATACGCGACAAAACGTACTAGCGACAAAACGTACCACCGACAAAACGTACCACTTGCCCTGAGGGCTGATAGTGAAGGGCTTTCTAAAAACACTTTAAATAATGACAAGCGACAAAACGTACCACTTGCCTGGAGGGCTACTTGCGAAGAGTCTTCCAATCAGCCATCAAATAATGTCAGGCAACAAAACGTACCACTTGATAGGACGGTATATAAGTATATATATATCGGCCAAAATAAAGTTAAAAGTTGAACAGATTGGTGGTGAGAAAAGTACCAATGCAAGACCAAGACTAAGACTAAGACCATGCCTGCAGGATTCTCGCAACACCAAGACCATACCTGCAAGATTTTCGCCAGACCAAGACCAACAAGAATCTTGCATATGCAATATTTGAATATTTGCTGATTTCCATCACATTTTATTCAGGCTTTGGACCAGAGACGGATAGGCATTATTAAAGGGGCGCGGGCGCTTTCTTCCACAAGGGCCACCAGCATCTCAATGTCACAAATCAATTGCACAGTTTTCTTTCTACAGTAAGTCGATAGTATTAACAATTGACAATTAAAACCTGATATTCTTTCATCAGTATATTCTGAATTCTGACCTGATATTCTGAATTGTTCAAAATATTATATGAAGTTCAAGGAGAACGTATACTATATTACAAAATTAGCAGATGTTTTAGTGTACTAGTTTTCGATGCTACTGTACGAAACATCGCTATATGCTGTATGCTACTGTATCTATCACTTTTGCATTCGAAATATTTTTTTAAAATAAATCTTTTTCAATAGACATCAACAAAATGTTTTCAAATGTTCCTGGGACATGGTACTCGTTAGCCTATTTTTAATGTATTTCAGTTTATTTCAATTTTGAAAAATTTCTTTCACATGTTACCTGAGTTACGGGCAAAGTCAATAAAAATTTGTATGCTGGAAACCTGGATAAGTATTACAAATTACAGTTCTGCAAAATTAAAAAGCAGCACATTGGACAATTTTGCAACACGTTTTGCATTCGCTTTTCTTGTAAACAAATGTATTTTCTCCTAATTCTGAATCACTTACACCATCAGCACAGTCATTTTTCCTCGGTTGTGCTCGTCATCAAGACTGACTTTCTTCAAAAGTCCAAGGATATCCACGTCCTTCAAGGATATCCACGTCCTTCAAAAGTCCAAGAGAATACATTTATAGTATCCTTGGAAATTTCTTAAGTGAAGTTTGGCAGAAAATATGTAAGTTTATCGAAAGGCACGTCTGGAAGTTCTGTTACTTGGTTGAAGTGGGTAGGGTCCAAATAATCCATAAAGTACATTGTTTCTTGAATCTTGAAGAAATACTCAAAACTACCATATCCAATATTGTGTTGAATGCTTCGATGCAGCACCTGGTCATTGGATAGAAGCAGCTTCATCTTCATATTCACAGGAAAAATCTTTGTCCATCTCTGAAGGCGAATTGTCGATAGGTCAATATTAAAAAAGAAATCACGTTCTAAGTCTTCAAACTTGTTATTGGCTTATTCTGCAAAACTTAATGCTGCATTCGTGACGGGTTCAAAATTATCTCTCTACTCTTTCAGTTCGAACAGAGTAGTCTGCATCATCCGATAGGACTACACTAGCAGCACCCTCTATTTGGAGATAGTTTGACAGAAAGGTCGTTACTTGAAATATCTTAAGGAACATTTCTGCTGTCTGAATTGTTTTGAACTTGAAAAGATCTTTTATATATCCTTTCGCTTTACACCTAGCTTTTGGTTTGATATTTTCTGTAGAAGCAATTTTATTAATTGTTATTGTCAACTCTATATACAAAGCACTTTTTGGGTTCGAAAAATGACCAAACTTTTTCTGAAAAACAGTGTGTTTTCTACCATCTTGTTTCCGTAATAACTGTAAGACGCCTTTGTTAACATTTGATCTTCCAAATGTACATTCGCTGATAAGACTCACGCATAAATATCGCACACTCATTCAGCAGAACAATGACACAGAATCAATGCAATTTTTTGTCAGATCACATATGACATGATTGAGTGTGTGAGCGTAACACCACACGTGTAACTGAGTTTCTTAGTAGTTAAGCAGTTAGCGTATGCGCTTTTGTCGTGGGAGACCTGGGTTCGATTCCCGGCGGGAGCTCATGTGCTTCGGATTTCCCGTAAATCAGTATGTCCCGTCTCATATAGCCTCGCTGCTAAAAAAAGCCCTTAAACTCAAAATCAACTGAATCACACGTGTAAATGATCATAGGTGAACTGAAAAAATCCGAATATTGTTCTTGCATGTTACTTGAGCCATCGGTTGAATTTCAAATACACTTCTTAATATCAAGGTTCAACTTCTGCAGAATTTCCAGCAGTAAACCGCAAAGACACTGGCCTGGTAGATATGCATTTTACAATGACAACAATACTTTGTTTAACAACCATTTTAACAACATACCGTAAAACAATAGAGCACTGGCCTGAAACTACTATATCTGAAGTAGTGTCTAATAGAACAGAAAATATTGAAGCTTGAGAGACTTCTTTCGAAATATCTTCTCTGATAAGTGTGCTGATAGCATTCAAAACATAATTCACCGTGTTTAGTAAAAGTTATGCGACCACTATCCTGCTTACTTCCTCGTATATGACTCTTCTCGGTGACCTTATCTAAATTACTTTTAAGCGGAAGATCAAATTTGCTTAAGAAAAGAATAATACCCAAAAAGTTTCCATGATCTGTAGCTGTGTCTTTCAGTTTATAGACTGCTACATTTCCTCTGTAAATGAGCCCTCTTTTACCAATGAGTTTCTACATTTTGACAACTCGATACATTACCTGTCTGTTCTTCTCAACCTTATACTGCCGTTGTTTTACCTGTTCATGAGGAAGTAGTTTCTTAACATTGTGTTCTCTTTTGTTAGATATGTAAGCACCCACATTGGTCTAATGTATTTTGGAAGACTCGTGTTCTCTTACTCGCTGATAAACGTGTTTAATGTTAAGTTTGTTACGTACAGAACATTTAAGAGAAGTTTGAACCTTTAAGAGAAGGGGAATAATCTGTGAACACGCTGAAAAAAAAAGAGCTTAAAGTGGTACGTTTTGTCGCGGATTAAATATCCGAAATGTTTTAATTAGTCCAAGACAGGTGGTAATTTATATAAGTGGTACGTTTTGTCGTGGAATAAATATCAGAAATGTTCTAATTAATCCATGATAGGTTGTCATTTATGACAGGTCGTCAAAAGTGGTACGTTTTGTCGCGAAAATTCAAGTGGTACGTTTTGTCGCTGGTACGTTTTGTCGGGACACCGACTTGAATAATAGAGCGCTTACGTAAAATGGTGAATAATTTCTGCTTTACACCCAGGGCACGTTAGCTTGTAATGTATAACATGGTGCGCGTAACTTTTTTCTCCTAGAATCCTTCCGACTCTTCCACCTGACTCCACTTTACTTTCATTTTTTCAATTACTTATATTATCATAATTATCTGGTTTTCTTAGCCTAATGAACATAATTCTGTAACTATAGACTAAAGACTCTTGACTATTACATCTAAAATCCGAAAGTAACTTCTAATGCTCTGCTACTGTGAGTAAGAAAAAAATCTTACCTTTACAATGTAATTTACCATATATGACATCAATGTTAAGGATATTCTGTGTTTGTAGGTTCTTGGTTTCATGACCTTAAGAGCAATATCCATTTCTGTCAGCAACATCTCATCTTGAGTAATGTTCTGAAAACAAACTTTATTTATAAATTACGATTTCATATATTCATTTATAGAAGTGTAGAAGAAGCTTTAAAAAAATGTCATGAAGTCTGATAAAGGTAAGGATATCTTTAGGTAGAACCAACTCATCTAGAACTTCTCTACGCTCAAAAGTGTAGATTAAAGTACTCTGAGTCCCGTTTAACCAAATCACTACAAAAAGCCATTACTCATGTGGAATCTTTATTTGTAAACACAAGCAGTTATTACAATATTCGTTGTTACGATGCATTGGCTGTACTTACCCATTCACCCGTCTATTTTTACCACATCTATTGTACTGTACTATTAAGGTCAAGATACACCGTAATTTAGATTTCTATATAAGCATACAGTACGGTATAAAAAGAATCTTCATTACGGTTCCTGTAACCGAATTTTCGTTTAACCAAAGTACTATTGGTCCCATCACATTTGGCTAAACGGATTCTAGTGTATGATGATTTTTTTTTATTTGGATGTTATATCTGTTAGATTTCAGAACCGCTCTCTTAATATGAACGAGATTTATGACAATGAAATGATTTACTTACATCTTAAAAAATTTCCTCTGATATTTCTAAGATTTATTTCTAAAGAAAGTTACAATTAATTATTATAGGACGTAATAAACTAATTTTTAGATTTTTCACCCGCCTTAGGTGCTCATGTCAGGGCTTCATGATTACCTAAGAGTGTGTAAAATACCTCGTATTTCGAATAAACTATAAATACAGAAACAACTATGTTGGTAAGTAAACCTATTTGTAATTGTCTGCAAGTCTATCATTGTTTATCAGATGATGATGATTGTGAAGTCCAGGTGTAACTACATTGATATTGTTAATTAATGATGTAAGAATAATTTATTCAACTGGAGTACATTATACCTTCTGAAAGAAAGTTGGGTGAAAATGAGGGAGATAGCCAACTACAAGTTGAATCACTGGAACTTAGAGAATACACAGGAGTCCACCGAGCAGGCACGTAGCCAGGATTTCGTGAAGGGGGGTCCATGACATGAAATACTGTGGTCATCACGCGAGGGACTCGATCATTCTAAAATATTTCACTGGAAAATATACTGGTTCGTTCAGCCAGGATTTCGTAACGTGGGGGGGGGGAGGACGTGACATGAAACACTGAAGGATCAATCAATCTAAACTACTTTACTATCAACATATATTGGTTCGTTAGGACAATAATATGAGGATATGTTGGTAAGTATTTTAATAACATACTACGAAGAAATCTCGAGTAAAATAATAAAAAAAAGTATTGAAAATGATTTTACAATATTTACGTTCTTCCTCTGTTCAAATATAACAATTTTCCTTTCATTACGACCTCAACTATTATAAAAAGTACATATTCACTATTATAAAAAGTGCAGTCATGTCCAAACTGATTGTCGCATATCTATAACTGTTTTCTTGTAAGAATATAATTTGATAATGATTTTGCATTGTACTTTTAATACTGATATCATGTGTATAATCGGGAAATGTATAGATCCTATTTGTGGTAAATTTCATAGGAAAAGAGTTATCAATGCGAAAATTAGAGTGAGTAAAACGGAATGTTGCTAGATGGACAAGAAAGTTTTATTTTTGTTTTATTGTTCTTATTTACTGCTTTTTTGACAAAATTTGCCACTTACATGCCTTTGCCGATTATACACATACTAACATTATGAGAAATTCCGGACGAATTCATTATTAAATTATAATCCTACAACAACATATTTATAGACATGCGACAATAATTTTGGACATGAGTCTACAAACTCAATAATGTCTTGTAAAATATTTTACAGTGTCTGCGTTCCTTTCTCTTTTGAATCAAATGTTAACAGAACTTTCTTTTCACATAAAATTTTGTTTTTATTGTTCCTTCAACTTCTGTCTGTTCCAAATGACAGGTTAAAGGAGTAGTAGAAAATTGTTTTTGAAATAACATGTTTGATACTGCAAAGATGCGATGACGAAAAATTATGATCAAAAATGTCCACGCTGCTACAGAACCGGCATTATGCTTTCAGAAGCTTGAAATCTCCCTGACTAGTAGCAGAAATTCTAAGAATTGCGTAACTTCCGAACATTTCAAATTCCCTGACTCTTCCAGGATATCCCACTCACCTCGCCACCATGTATTACAAGTAATACAAATTTCTTCATAAGAGAGAGTAACCAAAAGCTTTCTGTAGTTTTTTTTTTTAATTTTTAACGCCGATTCTTCTTTTTCTCATTTCATTTCGTTTTATCCTTTCTTAATTTTTTTCATTTCTGTTCTCGAAGGGAGGGTCCGAGCCCCCGGCCCTCCTGGCTACCTGCCTGCACCGAGTATTTTCTTGGATGTAGTGATTAACCGTGATTCAAGAACGAAACACTGACCTTGTAAAGGGACTATTTATATTGTCCCTCGGTTTTATTAATGTGGTAAGTTCCTTTTTTCGCTTAATAACAATTCAGTTAATTCATTTCTCTTTCTTCCGAGATTAACTACGTATTTTGCATTTAGTGTTCCTATTGTGGACATACCCGTGGTGTCCAATTTACAATTATATTTGGGAGCATAGCGAGACCTATACTTAATGTGAATTATATACATAGAAAATTAGAAACTGTTTAGTGTACTTAATCCAATTTAATAACAAAATTACGATAATAATAAAATAAAATAATATAGTAATAATACAATACATACATTGCCCAGTTCTTTTTTTATGTATATGGTTCATTATAGATGATTTTACCCTGGAAAATATTTTTCTCACACTGAGTTGAGGAGGAGAGCGTCGGAAAAATTCTTTTATATAATTTGTAAATAATGAAAATTATATTTAACAGGTTGACTGCCAAGGTGATTTGAGGGTACTGCTCCCAGGAGGCCATAAATTTCTTCTTACCTTTGGCTCAATTATGGATAGTCATGTCACATTTTTGTCGCGATATTTTGCTTCTCCCGAAAATGTACCAATGGGAGCCCAGCACCATATGTCATGCTCATGGTCTCACAGTAATTTGTAACAATGAGCATCATATATGGTGCTCATGGCCCCACAGAAAAATAAGGTGAGCACCACATATGATGCTCATGGGAGTCAACCTGTTAATTATTAATGATTACTACAGTACACAGGTTTATTTATAGTATCTTCCTGTTTCGCCGAATGCCTTTGGCTAACTAAATTGCCGCACAACTGGACATGCGACCATGTTCGGCGAATCAGGAATTCCTGTTTGGCCGAAAACTAGTTAAAGGAAATTTATATTTAGAAGGAGATTTTTCCTAGCATAGTCAAAATTTTTTGTAGTTTGATTTTTGCGGTTTTGCCAATTTTCATGACGGGTTAGATTGATTGAGGGAACAAACGACTCCATTTAGTGTTAAGCGTAGAAAATATTTTATTTTAAATTCTACAAAATTTTAAATTAAAGGTAAGAACTTTTGATTGATTGTTATTCCTTATTAACTGTATTTAAGACGGCCAGAAAAGAGAGAGAGGACCAATAATGACTTTATTATTGGATATAATTTCGGTACATCCTTGACAAGATAAAAGGATTGTGTAGTAAAAATATTCTTATGATTGACGGCCACTAGAATTGAGCTTTTAAGGTTCTGCAAGGGCACAAAGTTAATCTCAGAAGAATGAAATGTATAATATTATTCCTCATTGTAGTGGACTAGTCAGAAAAATATAACTATTATTGATAATTTTTAACCTAATTTTTCTTTAACTAACAATTTAATAAAATAAATGAATCTTTCTTCTAGCACCTAGTACAGTAGATAAAAGGGTGAACCCGAAAATAATGGTACAGAAATGTACAGAAAAGTAACATTTTCAGTTAATTTCTTAGAATGAATACAACAGAAAAGAACTTCTAAAAAAATGCCATGCTTATATTGCAGCCATTTCTTAAATGTGGCGTGTATTTTATATAGGTATAAGGAACATTTCTTTACAACGCTACTTTACTGCAGAAACCCTCACATCAGAAATTTAGTGAAAAATTCTATGTAATTTTTCTGTTCTTCATCCTTTAGAAAATATGTTAGCCAGCAAGATCGTATGATAAATTTTAAAATGGCGGAAGTTGGAACTTCGCAAAAATTCGTAATTTTTGCAATTATTAACCTATTCCACAATCCATATACATATAAAAATGAAAGTGACTATGTTTGTAAGTTAATGACTTGAATCACCCGACTGACCTCGATCAAATTTTCAACATAAATGAATTTAGGCCCTGGGATGGTTTTTATCATTTCACTTCGAAGACGCAACTCTGGGATATATAAAAATGATCGATATTAGTGTCGAATCCATAGTTTTCGGGGTCGCTGAGATAAACAGTGACATATACTATACGATGCTTAAATCCAAATTTTTCCCGCAACTTTGGGGAGAGGGAGGGGGAGATATACAAACAATATGACTAACATTAATGACGAATCCATAGTTTTCGGGGTCGCTGAGATGAACAATGACACTTCCAATGCCGTTTAAATTCAAATTCATCCCGCATTACTACTCCTAAGGGGGAAGGTGATAGGAAAAACATCATTGAAAATTACCTATATTAGTTTCAAATTAATCGTTTTTGAGGTCCCAAAAAATTGGTTGGTGATAATTTTGGTGCCCTTTATGTCCAAAATGAAACTATTCTCCCCATGCGAAGAACAGATATTCTGCTAGTTATTAACAAAATCAAACTTAGCATGCTTTAAAATCATCATGATTCTGCAAAAATCTTTAAATATGGCAGCTGTTTTAAAGAAATATAATTTTCTGGCGGCTTTAATGGAAATTAACGGAAATATCTACAGTCAGGGGTGTCCACAAGGGCGAATACGACGCCAATCGTGTCATTAAAATTTTGGGGAGCATTGTTTTAATTTAAAATAATTAAAACTATCTCATTTGACACAAAGACAAGTGAAAATGGTTAACCTACAACAAATCTAAAGCGGCTTTCTGCGTGCATTGTATACTATTTGCATCACCAAGAAATCAGACTGTATAGACTACAACATGATACAAAGAATGGATTTTTAAAAATGCTTCTAGAAATATAGAGCTTCCCGAAATATCAAAACGGCATTTGAAAAGTCAAATTGCAAGAATACAACGGTTAGCAGGAAATCGAATCGATTCAAGTTTTATGGTGCAAAATAATGAACTTGTAAATCATCATCGAGAAGTAATGAAGGTTATTCTTGACTGCTGCAAATACTTAACGAGGATATAAAGACTTTTCGTAAGAATGACTGTATGACGAGAAATGTCATGAAACTATTTCGACTCTTGGCAAAATAGGCCTATAACTCAGACGCTGGAGTCTATTGTGAAAAAATATATGAGTCTGGACGAAAAGATAGGAGATGAGCTCCAACCTTTTGAGCTACCAAAACATGTTTGACCTCATAGATGTTATGAGCAAGCTTGTTGTCTCTACTATTGCACAATGTATTTTACCTCAAAATACTACTCTATCATTACATATGACGTGAATAAAAAACTAGCAACTGCAGTCTTAGTTTGCTACGTGCAACACTCTTACGATGCAAATTTAGAAGCAAAACCGGTGGAGCATTTGTTATCGGTTTTCACAAGTGGAGACACAACTGGCATAAGTATATCTAGTTGTGTAATTAGCTCTTAAAAGCATCTTAACATCAATCTCCAAGACGTGATTGGTCAAAGCATGGACGGAATTGGTACATCAGTTGTATGTGTGCAGTTACGTGCTCAGATTTGCATTAGTTCTTTAAAAAAATCCGTAGATATTTGTGCAAAAATAAAGAATATGTTTTCCTTAATAGAGGAGCGGTACGTTTCCTTTTCTGGTCATCTCCGACAATCCAAACTTACAGGCAACTTAGAGAAGTCTGAAGAAAAGACGAATAGAAGAAAAAGAAGATTAAAATCAGTGGATACTATCATACTAGATGGACAAATGAAAACTATGCTCTAAGAACTGTGTTGTTCTGTTTTGATGTGATCAAACAAATTCTTTATGAACTGAGTACAGACAAAGATCCATATGGCGATACTATAGCTACATGTAAAGGTTTGCTCAAACAACTTATTATGAAGTTGTTGCTGCAATTTATATCCCTAATAAGATATTTAAAGTTCTTAACCTTTGACGATTTGTCTTCAAGCCACAACAGTTGATTATAGAATAGTTTATTCAGTGATTGATAGAATAAAAAAGAAGCTTAGTTCAGTAAGTAATAATGAATCATTGAATAAAATATGTTCAGAGATAGATATATTTGGAGAAAAATATGAAGCTTTAAAATAAAAGACGAAGCTTCCAAAAGGAATCCTTGTCCTTTACAATCGTCAAGAAATCGTGTCATATAAACCAAAAGTAAAACATCTCTACAACTATGAACGGATTGTATGTAAATAAAAGTGACCTTTAAATTAACGAAGTCAACACATTAAAATAAATGTGTACATACGCACAGTAAATTGAGAAAAGTAAAATTATTTGTGATCACAGTTGAAAAGGTGTAACAGCTTTTTCAGGCTAGCTATCGTGAGTGACGTTGTTCCTGGGTTTTCCTCATATACACCAGACAAATGCCAGGATAGTACCTAAGATACAGGTCCCAGGCTGCTTCCTTCCCTTCCCATTCCTTTCTTCCTTTCCAGGATGGTGTGCTCGCTGGGAACATAATACCTTATACGTGACGGCTTAACATTGTAGATGGCGATAATGTCCACACATCTATATAAATAAATGAAAAATGTAGAATCACAGAAATTCCTTGAGGATGGTGAAGTCAGGAAAATGATAAGCAAAATTAAAACTTTAATTACACTAGTCAACAAGATTTTGGCACAGAAATGAAAATACCTGATTTTAATAGAACTTTTCACGATTCTAGTAGAATTCGAATCTGCAATCAGTTTCTCTCCATCACCCTCAGTTTCCCCGTGCCCGTGACAAAGGGATTTTCGGGAAATTTCCCCTCAAATCTCCTTTTATTTTTTATTTTATTTATTTATTTATTTTTTTACAATTTTTGTACCTGTAGCTCGGGTACCCTTAGGTATATAAACACACAACCTGTATTGTATGTTAGCTTAATTTATACTTAGTAAGCCCTCTAAGTTTCATAAGAATCGCATTATTCTTTCTAGAGAAATAAACATATTTATATAAAAATATGCTATGTGTACTGTTCATTTTACCATATTCATTACTGCAGATAAAATCTCAAACCATTTGGCAGCACCTCCATCAACTTGAGAAGCACTACAAGTTGGATCGATAGGTCCCACATGCTCCGGGTCAGAAGGCAACGCTAGCACACACCTGTGTTTCTTTGCTGTCTCGTCCAAAGAAGGAGCTCTTTCTGGACAGGGTGCTGACATGTGATGAGAAGTGGGTCCTGTACGAAGCTTCACGGCGGCGTCATCATTGGTTACCATCCCATGAACCAGTTCCAAAACAACCGAAACCAGCACTGGACCAGAAAGAGGTCCTCCTGTATGTTTGAAGGACTGATCGTGAAATCGTGCATCGGGAAGTACTAACAGCTGATCAGAACATTAATGGAAGTTTATACTGTCAGCAGTGAGTCGTCTTCAAGAAAACTCAAAACTCTGGAGCCAGGACATCTGAATCGCAAAGGGGTCCTCCTGTTACAGGACAACGCTAAGCCCCACGTGGCTAGGATAACCCGAGACATCATTTTACTTATTGGATGAGAAACACTATTGCATCCGAAATACTCCCCGGACATCACCTCTTCCATTCCTTGGACAATCACCTTCGAGGACGCCGGTTCAAATCCATAGTAGAGGTAAAATGCATTTCATAGTTTTCTTTGCTTCATGGCCCACCAAGTTCTATCGCTAAGGAATCCATGGCCTCCCAGAACATTGGCAGAACATCTTCGATGCTAATGGGGACTATTTTTGATCTTCCGGTTACGTCTAAGGTGACATATAAATGTTCAAAGATGGTGGGTGAAGAAGCGACAGAACTTTCTTAGTTACCTTTGTGTTATCTAGTGGAAAGTAATTAATATCTTAAACAATTTATATACTTTCACTTTGCTGCTACTGAGTGATACAAGTTTCCTAGTAATTCTGAACAAACCTATTTTAAAGTTATTTCCTAAGCAAATTATTAGTATGCCTTTTTATGTTTATGGATGTTTTTAATTTATAATATATTTTTGTTAGTTTCGATATAGGAGACAAGATGTAATTTGTTTTATCTTAAATAATGCTAAATAGATCTCTACAGCCAGGCTCAAGGATTGAAATAAATGTCACAGTACTTTGTTTTTAATCGAAATGTAATCAAAATCAACACAACACAGAATATCGATGATACAGTTAAAAAAATCAAGGACCACTGAAATACTGCGAATCGAAAGCACAAAGTATCTAAATAGTAAAATTATTTATAATGTTTCCAAGTGGAAATAAAGGGTAAAAATTGCCTTGAGAAAGCAGTACAACTTCACATTGATATGGCTTCTTTTCTCTTCTAGAAATATATTTTTCTTTCACCCCTTGTACCTAGGTACTTCCGATCAATCTTCCCTTTGGCAGGTTATTGTTTATTTAAAGGTTCCCACATAATTACATTTGGACAAGTTCACTCCTGTGGAAAGAAAGTTTACTTCTTCACAAATAGGTTAAGTTAATTTTCATACAAACACAAAAATATATTTAAAAACTGTGGGCAAATGCACTGCTCGCTATTGAAATTGTAACTCCAAGAAGAAAACATCGTAGAAAGTCCAAATTTTGCAGAATACGTAGCGCATGAATTGAAACAACTCACTAGCATGACAACTTCCTAAAGCAACGAAGGCGCCGCGTATGCAATCTAGTGACAGCAAGGGTAGGCCGTCCATTTAGTAACAGTTCAGTGATAGACGAAGGTTGGTATGACATGAGTGTGTGTATACGGTTAAAACCTGCCTCGTCACAGGGGCGGATCCAGGACGGATTTCTGGGGGGACGGTGGGTTGTAATACTGCTACTTAGAGCTACTCTTAAGAGCTCCAAACTGTGGGATGGATTTTATTTATATATATAAAATAAGAAAGTTTCCTCTTGTGCGATCGTCCCCCCCCCCTGGATCCGCCACTGCCTCGTTATCAAATGCGGCAGTCTCTCCAGCAGGTTTCAGTCTTCGATCACGAACGAATAGTGCCACATCTTGAGTGTAGCTAGTTTTTGCTTCCGCAACATTAGTGCCAGTATTAAACGGAATGCGGCCACAGAGCCACGAATATAGAGTCGATGTCAATACGAAGGCACTATGCAGCGACACGTTACAACCCAACCATCGTGCCATACCACGAGTCGCGATGATGCATGGCTTGTTTGTATAGCTCTGACGGATAAGACATCTATGTCCTGCATACTGGCGCAAGTTGAAAGCTGTCGCACAGCGTCCAGTGTTCTCACAAACAGTTCTACATAGGCTGGCAGAGCGGCGCATATTTGCACGGCGCTCATTCCTGTGGTTTCCACTGACAGCACAATATAGGTATTGGGTAAGACAAGTCCCGCTTCTATCTGCAGAATCATGATGGCCGCATCCGTATCTAATACAACCGACACTAGGCCACACTAGGCTGGTTGACGCCTGCACTTTGCATCGCCAAGTTGGTCTGACATATGATGTTATGATATGAGGTGTTAGATTCCGTGCCTACTCGTGCTTTTTGCGCATTAACGGACATATGACCAGAAAACGATACATTGGCGAGTTATTGGACCCAATTGCGGTCCCTTTACGTTCGAGTAGGATAATGCATGGCCTCATGTTGCACGTAATGTCCTACCCTTCCTGACTGAACAAAATGATCCTCTGCTTCCTTGAATTGCGTGTTCCACCAATCTCTTGCCGATTGAATATGTCTGGTCGATGGTTGCAAAAAGTCTCTCACATATGTAAACTCCTCCAGATACAGTTGATAAGCTGAAGCATTGTTTGGAAAACGCATGGGTTGCCACATTCCAGGAGGACACCAAAGGAACATTTTGATATCTCATTATGGTAAAATCGTTCTGACCGCCTATAATATGCCTACAGGCTACTGACAGTGGCCAGTTTTGCTAAACTATTGCCACATTGTCACGCGTCTCTCTCTTTCTATCAATTTTGGCGTTGCTCTTGTCTCTTTCATGGTGTTGCATTTTTCATGGTGAGCAGTGTATTTAAAACACTTATGAACACAGAATTGAAAACACTAAATACGATGGTCAAGCAGCGTTGCTATAAGGTGGATTGGCTGAAATTCATCTGAATGTAAATGAGAAAGAAATAGTCTATGGAAGTCGTAAATGCGTTTAAACTAAAATTTCTACGGTAACGGCGTCAGATTTCTAAGCTGGAACTATATATTAACCTTTTGGTCGCTCTGTTTCGAATTCCTTTAAATTCCTGAAAAAATGAAAAACGAAGAGAAATATGTAGTTTAACGTCCCATGATGATGCCGCATGGCTGAAGGAAATAGACAATTAATGGAAGTAAATGATTATGAAACAATTGGTGGAATTATAAAAATGTGGAAGGAAACTGAAGAGTTTCAAGAAAATCTTCGGACACAATGCTGTCCACCACAAACTTACCTTGGTTCCAATCCAACCTAGTCAGGAACAGATTGCACCAGAGGTGAATGCTCTACCACCAGTGGCGTATTTACGATTTTGTTTTGGGGGGCTTTGCTAACTTGCGGGGGGGCTTTGCCTGAAAATGTAAAAATTCTGCAAGATATTTCATATACTTTACTATAGTAAGTAGGATTATGGGAGAGGCTTAAGCCCGGAAGCTTTCCCCCCAAATACGCCACTGTATACCACCGAGACACTGTGACTTCTTAGTTTGTAGGGGAACGTGGGGCATAACGGGGTAGGGGGGCATAACGGGGTATCGGTATTTTTCGAACTGTAATTTACTGTAATCTAGCGATAAGTATCTAAACAAGTTTCTCAAGGACGAAGGGCTGTCACGCTTGAGTGGCGTTCTTATCAGTCGAAAAGGAACAGTGCTATGTGTCAGTTCTTTGTTTTCGTGCTGTGGCATATAACCATTGGGATTTTTCTTTTGTCAAGATAAGGCAAGTTATTTATTGCACACTTTTAAACTATTGATATGTTGAAAGAATATTTCTTCTGTGTTTGTTGTGTATTTTTGAGGTTTACGGATTGTAGGTTATAACAGAGATACTCGTTGATTTAACACTACAGCTCATCTGGGGCAAAACGGGGTGGGGCAAAACGGCATTGTAACCTCCCCATTTTGCCCCATTACCCCATTATGCCCCGTAAGAGTATGGATTGTGTAGTTCACTACCAAGCTTAAAACATTTCTTGTTAATACTGGGATTGCATAAGGTCTTGTTTGCTGTCATCACACATATAAAAGGAAATGAACGATGGAAACTTGGGAGGAAGAAAAGATGAAGGAGGCCATCGAGAGTGTAATACGTGGTAAAATGGGATATTATAAAGTTCCCCGACAGTTCAACGTTTCCCAGACTATGCTGGAGCGGCTTTGTAACAAGGAACGAGAAAACCTTGGATCTTTCCAGAAACAAGTGGGATATTTCAAGCCTGTGTTTACCTATGAACAGGAGTACGAGTTAGTAGATTATTTAGTGAAAATGGAAAGGCGACTTTTTGGTCTAACTGGCAATGAACTGAGAGAATTAGCGTTTTAATTGGCAGAAAGAAACAAAATTCAACAATTCCCTTTCAATAAAGAAGAAAAAAGGTTGGAATTGACTGGTTAAGAGGATTTATTAAGCGTCATCCTGAAATAACACTTCTTAAACCAGAATCTACATTAGGCGCTCGCGCGATGGGGTTATCTATCTTTTATTTCCTCGTCTGAATTTATATATAAGGTTCGAATACGCAGTTTTGTTTGAGTTTTTCATACTCAACTTCAAAATCTGTTTATGTTGATTTGATGTCAGGAAATATTAAGATTTAAGTGACAATAATTCGATGTAATCTGCATAAACTTTGTAGTACAATTCCTAATGATCACATTTTTTTCTTTTTCTTAATAGTGCCTAATTCAGAATTACCTTATGCTTTTTGAAGTAATTATCAGCATTTTTTTTAAAAAAAGAGTACTCATCTTTTGTTATATGTGATTATTGAGTCTAATAAATATTTCATAAAATTCAAGTTGTATTGTATAATAGTAATCATATATTGTTGTTTTATAATGATAAGTCTATATTAGAGCTGGATATTATAGATGTAATACTGTACGGGGCAGTATGGGGTAGGGGCATAATGGGGTTGACTGAAATCTAATGTTCCATTATGCCCCACGTAGGGGGCATAATGGGGATAAGAGCCATTTTTGGAATAAGCTAAGCAAAAAGGTCCAAAACAATATTTTTGAAAGGATTTGCTGGTTGAAATATTACAAGAAATGTTCAATGTGTCTACCACAAAAAAATTACTGCAATTGAGATATTGTCTACCAATTTAGAAAAGCAAATATCTTAGCCTCCCCATTATGCCCCACGTTCCCCTATAAAGAATATAGGTTAAAATAATTTTGTCATAAGCTCAACTTGCTTTATACATAATTTAGTTTCCTTTTGTTTTATTATCAGCTATACAACATTTTAAACTAGAATTCTATAATAATAATAATAATAATAATAATAATAATAATAATAATAATAATAATAATAATAATAATAATAATAATAATAATAATAATAATAATACATTTAGACAGTGGGAAGGAGCTCAGCTAGAACTTCAACTATCTAATTTAACACTAGCCAGGTTGAGCTAAGGACATTCCGTTCATAAAACTTTATTGAAGGTAACTGGTTATAAGCCAGGGATCTCTGAACTACTAAAACAAGAATTACAACTTTCGTCTAATAAATAATTATTTTACATTTTTAATTCAAGGTATTTAAGTGGAAAGAAATTGATGTTGCTTAACCTATTTCTACAGTTTGGATTTCTTAATCGATTCTGTACTATCGGGGGCATGGTGTCTCAGTTTTAAGCCGGTGGGTGTAGCAGAGCGGTCTGAGGCGTTAGACTGATGATCGTGAGGTGAATGGCCATTGGGGGTTCGAGTTCTTCTGTAGTAGCAAGGGTGGAATTTTAACTGTCTTCAATGTTTCTGTGTTCGTGTCCTTGTTGAGTCTAGTAGTCCTGAAAAGTGGTAAAATAGAAAATAAGTTAGGAAGTTTTAAAAAAGTGGTAGAGCCCTTGCCTATTGTGCGTAAGGTCCCTGGTTCGATTCCCGGTCAAGTGAGATTGTGGTGGATAACATCGTGTCCGTGTGCTTTCTCGGGGTTCTCCCGTTTCCTCCCGATTCCACCTTACATTTACATTTTCATTCTACATCATCATTCACCTACCCTAATTATTCGTCTTATAATCGTGGAACGTTCAACTGAATGATTTCATTTTATATTTTCGAGTCAGTACAAACCATTTGGTTCTATACCCTTTAACTTATTAACAGTGTAATTTGAAATTGATTCAAACGAAGTAATGATGAACAGCTAACTATCTTTATTTCTCCAGTATTCATAGTTTTTAACTTTCATGTTAATACTTTCATGCTGCATACAAATTTAAGTATGCATTTTACCTGGCCATTCCTTTCCACCACTAAGATATAGACTTACTATTTGACGTAGAATCACATGCACTACTACCGGGAACTGTACCCTGCTAACACACACCGTAAACGCGTTTGTTAATAACATATTCACAAGGAAGCTCAAAAAAAAGTGCATAACATTCTACAAGCCTAGCGGAGACCGAATTTATTGAAGTTCTGTGAGTGTTTCCGCCCTTAACCTACCCTACAGGCTTCACAAAGAAAGAAAAGAAGAAAGTATACATGCAGCAGGTGTTATGCGTACCGAAATCATAGAATACATTAAGAAAGGAATGAGCAATAATAATAATAATAATAATAATAATAATAATAATAATAATAATAATAATAATAATAATAATAATAATAATTGTTCGAAAACTTACTTCAAAGCTCTCTCGCCCTTGAAACAATGATCCAGTCTTTCTCCCACGAGAAGCAGAAAAAATCCTTCCCTCCTATTTACCGTACGATCAACGCAGACCTCACAGGATCCACATTATTCTCTCACCTCCCACTCGCTGCAAGGACAGAGATACATTTGGTACTCACAAGAAAAGTGTGATTATGTTGCACATAGGAACAAGGGTTTAATGGATGTTCTGTGGCAGCAGCTAACGCTAGAAGGAACCAATCCAGAGCGCGTGAACAGAGGGTAACTTTAAGCATTATGACTTGCACTATGCTGTGATATCTCTCATGGACATTAATCAATGTTGCTGGCTTCATATTAAAATAACTAAATTTTGTATTCTGATATTCCTCATTCGTACAGGGGGAGAGATGTCACGAATTGTTTCTTTTAAATATTTGTTTTCAAATTAATTAAGAAGGCGTGTGACTTTCTGAATGCATTACAGTCTATCTATGTATAAAAGATATTATAATCTAATTTCTATATTTAAATGCTGTGGGTATTAGGAGTTGGAAATCTTACCTTAGAAAATTAACTTTATGTTTTTTAATTACACGATGTATTTCCCTTAAGCCTTTTTTAAAATATCTTTTGACAACAGATTTCATTTATATGAAATATCATTTGTGTGAACGCTGTTGTTCTATTATTTCCAATTCAATTGTGAAATCTCTTATAATAAGGGACTTGAAGTTAAGAAATAAATTGAATAATTATTTATTGTTTCTAGGACAATCACTATTTATTAGTAACAATGGAAATAAAACTGGTATTGTACATAATTATATAAAACTATAATGATTATGTCGGAATATATTCCTGGAGAAAAGAAGTAATTTCTAGATGACAACTCATAATTATGGAGACCGCATATGTTTCGGTTGGGCCAGAACTTTTCAAATTTAAGTGGTACTTTCGAACAGTTAGCATGTTATAAATTAAATAAATGAAGTTAAATATTCATATATTTTATTTAAATCTTTGTTCTGAATACATCGTCATTCTGGTAGAAGTCACTAAGTTCAAAATATTAGTTTTTAGACATAGCTGTTTTAAAGTTCGAAAATCAATGCTAAAATCGATTTGGCGATATTAATCTATACATTTTATGTTCTTTCTAGTCCCATGTTATGTTCTTACTTATACACACAATTTGACTGTTCCAATATATTTCAATAAAAACATTTTCTTGTAGGCCTTATACGAGGGACATACTGAAAGTTGTGAGCAACATGTTTCCACAATCGTAATCTTTAATTGTAAGTGAAACCAAGTATATAATCTCAATCTACAGACCTTTCTTTCTTTCTTTCCAGACGTTGACACTTTGTTGCTAGCACGTGACCATAGGCAGGATATCCAAAATGGCGGACAGTGATGTTTTGTTTCGACAGCTTGCTGTGAATGAATACCTTCTTAAATAGGACCAATATGCTTCTGAAATTCACCGCAGACTGCAGCGTGCCTATGGAGATGTGTGCATTTGTGCCAGTAGTGTTAGGAAGTGGATGAAACATTTTAAGGATGGAAACATAGCCAAACCCAAACGAGTATCGAAGATGAGCCTCGAGTATCGAGGACCACAATCGTCAGAGACTAACCATTGCCCAAACCCTTCTTGAGAGGTTTCGACATGAAGGTGATGACTTTTTGATAAGTATTGTTGTTTGGAGATGAAAGATGATTCCATCATTATGAACCTGAAACACAACGACAAAGTATGGAATGGCACCACTTGAACTCGTCACCGACGAAGGAAGCGAAGACTGTGCAATCGATAGGGAAAGTTATGACGACCGTGTTCTGAGATGCCTGGAGCCTGGACCAACCAAAAATTCTGCCCTCTTCATCCAGACACTTTTGAAGTTCTGTCTTGCCTTGCGTGATAAACTTCCTCTAAAGATGATCATATTTCAACAGGATAATGCGCGTTCCTCTATGGAGCAAGGAGATTTGGGTGAGAAATACTTCTACATCCTCCCTATAGCTCCGACATAGCACCTCCAACTACTTTCTTTTCTGTTTTATGAAGGAACAGATGTGAGACCATTGCTACGAGACACTGGAGGATATTCGGCAAGCAGTGCATGAGTGTCTACGGGCAGCTGGAACGGAATTCTATCGCAAGGGTATTTTCAAACTTGCAGAATGATGGGGAAAGTGTGTGCATAAACACGGAGATTATGTGGAAAAGTGAAAGTAAGATTAAAATAATATATTTGTTTTCACTTCCAAATTAAGATTACGGTTATGAAAATATGTTGCTCACGACTTTCAGTATTCCCCTCGTATCTGGAGAACTACATATCGTATAGGCAAACCCAAACGTTCATTACTTCAGTATGATGTTTTTATTCTGTACAAGATACTAAATTTCGATTTGGGCGCCATTCAAAAAATGTGACCCTTGATCCAGAAACTAATTGTAGGGCAATATCGGAATCTTTTCACGCATTTTTGATCATTCCTAAAATTCTTGTTTATTACTCATTATTATTAAAGGAATATAACTCCTATCTTGTCACCGAAACTAGCTAATATAAACAAAATGTAGTTGCACACGATAAACAATTTAAAAATAATATGCCTCGTGAAATATATACTAAAACAATAGGACACAAAATAGGATAGTAAACAGTTAATGAAATAAACAGTCAGACCTATCCTCTCTTTCAAACTACAAAAATATCCAACAATAGTATCTGCTATGTTCGACAACGCTACTTTCCACAGCAGTACAAGAAGGCAGGATAGCTTAGTGGTAAAGGTTTTACCTCTGGTGCTTGTGGGCCCTGGTTTGATCTTCGGCCAAGTAAACTAGTGGTGGACTACTTGTGTCCATGAATTTTCTCGGGTTACTACCGTTTCCTCCCACTTTCTCTTCTCCCAATTCTTCCATCAACACTCACTTGACTTAATCATCCGTCTTCCTTAACCTATCGGGCATAATCGACGGACGAAACTGAAATACTTCATTTCGTTTTCATTTCCAATACAGTAGCATCATTTCAGTTTTTGCCACAGGGGGATGGAATGCAAAATGCTCCACCAACATAAGAAATTGACATTTTTATGCTATATTAATACAAGCGACTATGGATTTCTTAAACTCAAGAAAGGGCAATTGACCCCTTGTTCTCCCCAAGGGGTATGTAGCTATCACAATCATTGTTAGTTAGGCTGTATCGCTAGGAAGTTAGCTTTGATTTCTATGTAGTAACGTGAACTTTCGTAATTTTGCTGACAATATTGGTAGTATCAGTCTATAATTTATAACGGAGCCGTAGTGGCTCAGTGATGGAGCGTTCATCTCTTGTATGTGGAATCCCTGGTTCGAAACTAGATTACGCGAAGTATGTTTTATGCTGGACAAATAATGTGTGCGTGGATTTTCTTGGGGTTTTTACACTTTCCTCATTCAATCATATCTTTCTTTCTTATAATCATCTTCTTCTCTAGCCTATACGGCCTAACCGTGGAACATAAAACTCAAATATTTTTTTCCAAATTTATATATTTCTTAATCAATAACTGATTACTTTTATACTAATAATATTACCTATGTAAAATTTGTGCAAATATTAAAGAAAGGATAAATAAATTGGTATCAATGGATTCACGTATAGATCGTTTGGTTTTGTTCAATTCGTTCATGTTAATCTTTACACATAAAGAGTGCTCTCGGCTGCTATTCAATAAAGCCGTGACAATTGTGAACTATGTATTCAAGAATGAAAATTACACTACAGTAGAGAGACCTAAGACTCAAATCATGTAGCAATTAAGGAAGGTAAGCGTCAATGAGCAAAACTAATCACAAAAGGGAATGCGTGTCGTTCTGTTAATAAACTTTGGCCAAGGAAGATCGATTTGTTATATGCACCGTCCAACAACTAAGAAATAAGACTGAGTTTATTGTGACAAAACAGTGAATGCAACACGTAAATTAATATTTGCGTTCGAAAGAGTAATCCAACCTCTTCAATCTGGCAACACTGCATTGTTGGACGCGAAGCATGACAGGAAATACGACGCCATTACCAGCAGTCACTTAGAGGCCTTAGTCATGATAACAGCGTGGAGCAGAGAACGAATATCAAATTCCGTGTTAAACTGAGTAAAAGTGCCACAGAGACTGTTGATTTGATGCGGAGAGTTACTGGGGACACGTATATGTATCGTGTGCAGATATTTAGATGATGTGAAAGTTTTAAATGTGTGGAATGGATTGAGGTTGAACCCCGGCTGGTCGTCTCATGTCTGTTTGTAACGAAGAACTCATTGCAAAAATCCGTTAATGTGTGCAGGAAAATCTATGAGAACGATGGCAACTGAGTTTTGTGTTAACAAGGAAACAATTCGAAAGATCTTATTGGAAGATTTGGGCGAAAAGAAGATCGCATCGTGGTTTGTGCAGCATTCATTGTCTGAGGAACGAAGAAACACCGTGACATCCTGGCAACGACTCGTAGAAATAAACATTTCCTACTTTCAATTGCTGCGGAGGGCAAATGTTTGTGTATCGTTATGATCCAGCTATTAAACATCAGTTCCGAATGGATGTCCCCGTCCTACACATTGCAATTTAAGTTTGTAAGATTTCTAAATCAAAACCTCATTTTTCACTTAAATTGTTATTCCAGAGGGCCCTTCAATTTCTCGTGGGAAAATTCCCAGACCCCACTCGATTGAGGGGTATTCCAGATCCTCGGAAGGTCGGCTTCTCTACAGCAGACAACCCCTAAATCCACCCATGCTCAAATTTTCAGATTTGAATGCACTCAAAAGTTCCCTTCACACTTGAACATATAGACAATCCAAACCCACCATTATTGTGGCATCCATGTATGTTTATTAAATTTGGCCTCCCATTGTGCTTTAGTTAGATAATAAGGAAATGCAACGAAATTCATGTCATCATCATTCCTGATTGACAAATTAATTTACAGGGGAAGCATGTAAGAGAGTTGGAGCTATAGTAGTAGTTTGCTTACCTTAATCGTCTTTCTATTCACTGTCTTCATCTGAAGATTTTTTTTTTTTTGTTTTACTAAAAACTTTTCCACATTGAAAGTATTTAACTTCCTTAACTAACAATATCAGATTGAATTAAAACCAATCGCCACAAAGATCTAAATATTAGAAATACACTCACGCACACGGATTATCACCGCACATGAATTCATAGTGTTATCCGATAATTGTTAGAAAGACACAAAATTATGATTTAATGATAGTATAATTATAAGCTTCATCAATTTAAATTTAATCTTCTTGACACATCATGCAATAACCGAACGTTTAAGCAAAATAACATTTTTTATTGCATAAACTATATATTTTTCTCGTAAATACCGGACTCATGTATTTTTTTAATACTGTAGACACAAAAGAAGTCCCGGCGAATTCGTAACAGTACTTTCCGATTCCAGTTTAAACGAGTTCCCTTATTACACTATGCCTTTTGTTTGGATTGGACTCACAACTCATTCCTCAATTTGATGTAACCCTTATCTGCAATCAACACGAGTTTTTGCATAGGAGCAAGGGGTGAATTTCTTTGTAGATATCTTATTTTTAAAACAAAGGGTAGGAAAAAGGTAACAAAAATACCGGTGTTGGCAACTTAGAATCGTCAACTACTGTATACAAAAATGGGTTTATTAAAGATATATTAGCATCCACTTTCCATTGACGGTATGTCTTGATCACTGAAAAATCAGAGGCGGTATGGCATACCACCGCATACCGTCTCACTTGGACCACTGCCGTAACTGTATTAGAGTGTCCGATTAGAAATAGAATTCCGTGATCATTAAAGTTAATTTGTATACGAATAAAGGATCGTGAATTGAATATTGAATAGTAAATATGAAAAAGGAAATAACTCTCATTAAATATATTATGACTGTAAAAAAAGTTGATTACAGGAAATTGAATTTAACTCTCAATAAACGGCAATAAAGCCATTCAGTTATGATGAAAGTTTCACGAAAAGAGCGAAGAGATCTTGAATAACGTGGTTTTCTGAGCAAACAAGATTATCTTTGAGGAAAACTTTTGCAGTTGACAGATGATGCCACATCAGTCGAAGGAGTTCCGAGAAATGGCTGCCTCTTCAGGAAGTTCACGCTACGCACATTACGAGCAGCTTTACAAAATGACGCGTTAAATAAGATGCAGGCAAGATGGGAAACTTTCACATTTCTTCGAGTGGATTCTTTATTGGCTTTCCCTACGTTCGTTTTGTCCCTTTTCGTCAAGAAAATAAATTTTCCGAAATAAAGAATTTGAGGAAAATATGCAGCTAACAAACGATAAGTAACAAACACATCACATGAGTTTATTTCTCATATCTATCAAGCAAGTAGCTAAACTATTAGTTGAGTCACTTTGCGATTGGAGGGTAGCGGATTCAAATCCTGCCACTAGCCATCTTGATTGATATTTCAGGACCATAAGTTTTCCTTTTTTACAATAATTTCCAACTGAGTGGTCTGTGACGTTATAGCTGGCTGCTCACCTTGTCACCTACCGGACAAGGTGATGATGCGCAATGTGACGTTAATAAATAACGGTGATGACAGGAAAACAGAAACATTCATAGCGTTTTTGGCGGTTTTATACGTATAGTACTCGTGAATTAATGATTGCGTGTACACAACCAATGATTCCTATCAAAGTCATCCAGCTTTCTTTCCTTTATTCATATCTCTGATTTTCTCAGACTGTAAAACTAGGCTTCTACATTATCCATTCGAAATGACTGAGGAAAATGTACTGTCTTGTTAAAAAAAAGTAGCCACCCACCTGTTTAAGAAGCTCTATACTCATATAAACAATTGAAATTAAATCAAATCAAACAAATATGGATTTTGTTTGTCCAGTTCAAATATTTATTCAGAGCCAAAGCATTGATTTTTCTACACATAGCTACCAGAATACGTCCGTCTAAAGCAATGCAGGTGTAGCCAATTGATTGTCTCTTCTTGAAGAACACTGTACTTTCATGATTATGTCCGGGTCGACTTCTATCTACATTTTGTTCTGAGGTTTAATTCTTTATACAGTTGGACCTCAATAACTCGATTTTCATTCACAATCCCTTGAACTCTCCATAACACGTAACGTTAAAATAGCCTTTGTAAGCCGAATGTTTAAAAATTACAATCTCGATACGTCGAATTTTAAGGATTTCATAATCATATTTGAAACACCTCGATAACTCGAAGCTATTTCTCTGTGCTTTTACGTACTTTTCATTGTTGCTAGTCCTGTCATTGTTGCTAATGTGTATTTGTGTTTTACTCATGTCTACACATGAAAGTTCCCCCAATCAAACTGTTTCTAGGTCAATAACTCTTCTTCCTTCCTTCCTTCAAATCAGTCCAAGGTGCGCACCAAACATGCCAATGAAAAGAAAGCTGAAAATTGTTGACAGATAAGAAGAGGAAAGAGGTTAAGACAGTTGACGAGGGTGTGAAGAAGAATGTCGACATACATATGTAAGGAACTCGGAATTTCAGTCAACACGTTGTCAACAATTTTGAAAAATAGAGCTAGGTATGAAAATGAGGATAATTCATCAAACAAGAGTAAGAGAAGCAAGAGTACCAAATTGGTGAATGTCGATAAACGTGTCATAACATGGTTAAAACAGTGCAGTGATAAAATTGTTTCAATATCAGGGACTATTTAAAAGGAAATGCCGTTCAATTTGCCGTAACACTAAGTAAAAAAGACTTTTGTGCAAGGAATGACTGGTTACAGTTTTTTTGAAACAAAGAAATGAGATTATCTTCAAAATAGGTTGTGGAGAAAGTGTTTCTGTAGATGACAATGTTTCGATAAATGGAAAAATGAAATTGGAAAGCTTACTGAATCGTACCTCCATGAAAACATTTTCAATACGGACGAAACTGGACTTTTTTAAAAAAATATTTGCCTGACAAAACATTACCTTTTAACCCTTAAACTACGGAGGTAAATCTTTACCTTTAAACAACGGATGTAATTTACCTTTAACCTTTAAACTACATTTAAAGCGTTTTCGCAAGGGTTTACAAAGAAGTTCATTTCTTCACTCCTATTTATCGAAGACACATGAAACAAAACGTGTTAAAAAGTTATCGTAGTACCATTTCGAAATCGAAATATCCGTAGTTAAGACAAGAAACAGGCTATTTTGAAAACAAAATATCCCGTTTTAAGGCGACCAATATACTGGTGCGAAAAATAGCAAAGAACGAATTACAGTATTAGGCTCTATACTGTAAAGTATTTGCACTATTAGCAATGACGAGCAACGTTACTACTTGATCATAGGATTCGATCCTCGATTTCGAAAAGAACCAATTATAGTTGATTGTGTAATCAGGTGACACGTCATTTACCAGAACGTAGGAAATAACACGAACTATAACAAATAACCATGCATTGAAATTACTATCATATAGAGATATAACCTTATTAACCCCTTCACATATGACCTTTTTCGGTTTTTTTTTTTGCAATGCTGTAAACATCTATGCCTCTTCTGGCGCTTACTAAAACTAACAGACGTTCACAAAGCACATGAAACCTGTAAGCTTCTGCCTTCTATTGACAGCAAGCGGGATACAGCCGCTCAAACATCGGAACGCGTGACACGCGTCAAAATACGGAAGTGAAAAGTGAAAAGCAACGCGTCCAGCGCGTCAAAATATGGCAAGGGGTTAATTATATAAAGTTATAACTAAGGTAGTAAGAGTATAAATAGCAAGATGAGATAGTACGCAAGATGTAAATAAAATAAAATTCAGATTATTTCATACTGAAAGCATATTTCTTAAACGTATGTCCACAAGCAAGCTCTAAAATAAAACAAAATTCCACTAGTCTAGAAGAGGCCAAATTTACTGTATCTCACGCAAGTTTTCTCTGTCTTAAACCTACATTACATGATTTGACAATTGATTATTCTCTAACTATTGGTATTTTACATTTAATTATTTGAATTACACGTGCAACATTAACATATTTATCTGTTGTTTTGTATACTTGCTTTCATAACAATATTTCGTAGGTAAATACACTTCAGATATAGTTCAAAAATATTTAATCATTTCACAAATACTTGTCAAAGAAATTTAATCAATACTTCAGATTCCGAAATTGTAAAGTGCATTAAGAAGGTATTTTATTTTTTCGTAATAATAATTTGTATGTAAGGTGAAAATCTACTGCAGTGTCATCTCGTTCTTCGAATAGAACGAGTCAACCATATTTCTAAGAGAAAGGGAAATTCCTCACACATTGTTTTTGTGCAGCGCACGACAGCACGGAGCTTAGCGACTCCATACTATTTCCTCCTTTCCTAAGTGCAAGGTAGAAAATAAGTTTTAGCAGTCACGTTAAATGTATGATTACATTATACGTAAAGGCAAACGTTTAAAAGACTCTTCTGTGAGGCAGGCAAATGCTAGAAAGAGCGAAGTTAGAACTCGTAAACACAGGTCAGCATCAAGTATGGTGACTTACGATGTGCTCCCAAATCTTTCATGAACATCAATCACGGTTGCAGACTACGTATTAAGTATGTAACATTTTTGTCGGGGTGTTTCTAGTTCATATATCGGAATAAATGCCCATGCCCATAATTATTGTTTTAATAATATTTTTATTCATATTCATTGGGAAATCACGTGACTTCGTGACTACATTATGGAGCCGCACTTGGTAGAGAGTTTAGAATGTATGTGGAATTTATTCTTCAGACGCTTAATCAATTTCAGGAAACTGCTTTTTGCTATCTATTACCGGTATTATTCTATAGCGATCAAACCGGATATCATTGATTTCTACACTTACTTTTTGAGTATCAACTACAACAACGAATTCGAGCTCTCACTTTGGATCTTCTACTTCCTGGCCAAAATTTATGGAATTCAACTAGTTCCTGAGATATTTTATCTCCTGGACGAACGTACACACGGACCGATACGATCAATATAAAAAGAAAGTTTGATCAATCAAACTCTTTAAAAAGACATTGAATCATAAGTCAATATATATCTACGGAGTTCATCTGATCTTGACCAGGTTTTGCATAGATGTAGGTCTTGACTTGATTAGTGAGCATATTTCGTTGTGCAGATCTTTGGTTGTCAAGTTATTGACCTTCAACGTTGGTGTCTGTACTTGAACTAATTTTCACAAATACAGTGAAACTCACTAATTGCATTTTAGAACAAGAATTAGGGGAAAGATGTTTCCCTCTTAAGGTATCTTACAATTATCAATGATCTTTAATAAACTTTTCATGATGCAGTCTTGATTATTACACTTTGGTATACATATTTTCAGTTAGTAACAGATTTAAATGTTAGTATAAAATCTCAAAGACTACCTAAGATCATAATCTTTCCATGTGGTGAATAACGCGTTTGTTATGTATAATTCTAATGAACGGTTATTCATATCCTTATTTTACGCCCAGTTATTCTCAACGTTCGCCTTATTCTTGTGTCTGCTAATGTTGCTATTGTAACTAATAATATCAGGAATTTGATTTAGCCCGAATAATACTGTTTCTGCACCATAACTTGTAAAGTGTAAAGGATGACGCAAATAACAGTAAAGTTTTATTTTCTTCTTCTAAATGAAGAATGTTTTGTTAAATGTTGCACAATATTTTATATTATTTATTGTAATTTACGTTTAGAGAAGTATTGTCGAGACTAGCCTATATTTGTTTTGTCTTGTCTTATTTTCATCACTATTAAGCTATATAATTAATAGGTTGACTGGATATCTAATTCATCTGGCTAAGAATGTGGTAATTTGAATTATTTGAAAAAAATGTAATTTTATAACAAACGGCATTCGCCAACATTTACATTTTGTGGTCAATCAAAATGTTAATCTGTCTAAATTATTGATATATATTGATGATATAATTAGATATGAAATGAAATTGAGTCATAATCAGGAATAAAGAATGTCAAGATCGAGAAAAATATAAATTTTCAAAATTAGGTAAAGGTGCAAATGTCAAAATCGGGAAAGGAGTTCAAGCAGTTAGACCAGATGATCGAGGCAGAAAAGTTGGCCAAAGTAAAAAAAAAGTAAGATAAAATAAAAAGGATTTGGTTTTTTGTACATGTGTTGGTGAATAACTAAGGTGTATGTGTAATGTGAAGTGAGAAATATTCCACTTAACCCCCTTCCTCCTAGCACCATCACACTAATCCGACGTTTACATTTTCTCTGCCACTGCTGAACTACCCGAGAAGACATTTTCTCGCTTGAATTTGTTCCTTAGATATAAAAACACTGTTTTATAGTATTGAAATTCAGTGTTAATTTAGAACTTCTTGTGATATCAAACATTATACATCAACTTGTGTCCAGTTCAGAAAAATTAGTATAGACTTCTAAAGCACTGAAGATGAATTTGTTAGAATTCGACATTTAGTTTTCCAATTTGTATTAAGAGACAGGTTCGGAAACAAGTTGGCAATGCAATAAGTAACAAGAGTTTCATACTCATCTTTAATTCTTTTTTATTATTTGATATACTTAGTTTTTTTTGGGAAAACTTTTAATGTATAAATTAATTAGGCTATATTTACAAATTTGTTGATGCAATTCAGTTTGATACAACTAAATACTGATGACTCTCGAGAATAATTTATATCTGCGGCAATAAATAACACCTTTATAGGTGTTTAAAGAAAGAAAGAAAGTATAGTTCCCTTTTAATAGAATGTATATTACATCGTAGGCATCTACTTATCCTACAAATTAGTGAGACCTGGCGGAGGGGGAGCAAGATGGCAGCCAGATATTTAAGTATTCGAGCGTCGTGCTCTTTTTTATTTCATTTTTAATTTACTAATCAATTTTACTTTTAGACAAAGAAACTAATTTGTTACAATTTTTATATTACTTAATTTTTATATGTCCAACGCGTCTACCCCAACTATTTTCTATAATTGGGGTAGAAACAATTCTTCCAAGATAATTTTTCAAACAACAATTAAAACTAAACTATTGAAATTACCTTCATAAAACCACCCATAATAAAGTTAGCTGTAACTGAACTAGGGCTGGCAAGAATATTGCTAATTATTCCAAATTATTCGCCCATTCATGATCCAGCTCTACAATCTACAGTCTATCATCATATCTGGACAGATTGCCTACAACCTCTTCGTCCTAACACTGTTTTCATATATACCGCACAAATGCCTCCAAATATTCCCACTTGTCTGTGGAAGCTACAGTTTTCATTCTCTCTCGCAATCTTACCATGCAATATAAATTGTCTGCATTCTTATCGATCTTCGACGGCGAAGCGTTCGCTATTCGCCAAGCCTCATTATATGTCAAGCATCACAACATCCCATCTTCTTGTATTTAGTGTGCTTCAGTCACTATCCAGTATTTACTGGAATGCCCAAGCTACTTGGCTCATCCTCAATATTAAACATCTTTATTACTCACTTATGACCACAATACCTATTGTCCACTTTCGCTTCATGCGTTCTCATGTGGGATTAGAACATAGCGATACTATAGATCTGGCTGCGAAACGCCCATGTACCGATGGCAAGGCATGTTTTATCAAACTTCCTTCTTAAAGCTACTTCTACCTCTTAGACAGACAGCATACCCTCACTTTGACCGATGGCAACGGCACATTATACGTGGTTCCAGCCAATCCTACTGGGCAATTGTTGGAACCCAACCACTCAAATCCAGAGAATTCATTACTACTTGGGATTGCGCTGAAATCACCACCTACTATCGCATCCTATTTGGAACTGCTACTACTCCTGCCAAGCTTTTTCAAATTTGCAAGAAAGTCACTTACCCCTGTTGGTACGACTAAGGTCGGTACTCTTAACAACCTTTTGTTTGCATGTGATCTCTTCATCAACACCGACATTGCTTTCTACATTAATTGACTTTATCCTATCGTACATCTTGGCAACATACAATTGGTTCGCTATCTGAATTCTTCTTAACTTTCTACTCCTCAAAAGTATTCTCTAGTATTAATATTAACTACTACTAGAAACCAAACACTAACTACACAACACTCCATTACCTGTTTTCTCCTTTTGGAAGAATTTTACGCAGGAATCCTCTGTTCAGCCACCAATGTTTGCTTTCAGACCATCGACTGATCTTCATCACTGTACGAAGTTGTTCCCTGACGAAGACAACTACCTGTCAACCGAAATATTCCTCCGCCAACAATGGGATTGCAACAATTAATTTTTTTACTCACTTTCTTCATTTGAACAATACAACACTAGTGGCCTTATTTCCGGAGGCGGCACTACCAAATACAGGGGTAGTATAAAATTTGCAGGTGGAATTGGGTATTTCTGTGATTCTTCAGAAAACCTAAACGAAATTGTGTTTGTGTAGAGAACAAGAGTGTGAGTTAGTAAATATATATTGTAATGGGCAACCATGATAAAAATTTAGACACCTACAGTAATCAAACCGAACCGAACCGAACCTAACATAACCTAGACAACCAAGATAAAAGTTCAGAGGAAATGTGACTTAAACTAAAATCGCTAGAATCGTCTGCGGAATAAATGCCAAAGTGTTCATTTAATGATACTGAAATATCGGTGATTCGCTATGAAAGAGAATTAATACGCTGTACTTTAAATGTATTTTTTGTAGAGAGATTTTGACGTCATAAGTTCTGTAAGGGCTTACATGGAATTCTGCATGGATTACGCATATGACCAATCTAGTTACTGTCTGTAACTGTTTTGTGAGAAACATTTCCACTGCTCTATCACTTCAGTTACTGTAGATATTTATTAATAATGTCCACATGGATAAGCACTTGAAACTCAGATTATCTCTTACAGAATGTATTCAATGTGCTGAACGTGTTGCGCTATGCATGTTTGTAGAAGTGTCTTCAATGCTGTATTAACATGAAGAAATGTCTCGCGTGTGATTTGTGCTCATGCATCATGTATTCGTTGTTCCAAACGATTCCTAACCTTTTCGTTATATACCATTGGGTGACCCTACGAGCATAAGCCCAATGATGAGAAATCAGGAGATCTGCAGGCCATTGCACGAGGCCACTTGATCAATCCATCTAACAGACAATTTTAATCTAGATACTGACGAACCTGCTATCCATAATGAGGTGGCACTCCATCATGTTGGTAGAATAAAAGAAAACTGCAATCTGGGGCGAACACTAAGGTAAGAAAGATTTGTTCTAATATGTCGACGTAACTCTTTGCAATTAAGATGCCTGGAATAAACGAAGGTCAAGATACGTGTCTCCCAGATTTTTGCCTATACTGTGTCTGATTTATGCCTGACGTGCTGTGCTGTGGAACGTAACAAACGATGCGAGCGCTACCGTAGTTGTGTCTTCGTCAGTGACAGTTCTGAACCTACCTGATTTTGGCCTGTCCTCGACTGTACCTGTCTCTTCGAACTTGATCAGTAAGTATAACACAACAATGTGTGAAAGTGAAGCATATTGGGGATACCTTTGATTGACATTTCTACCACACCATATCTTGACGATCTCTATGCGGTCAACTTTAGCTAATGGCATCGTTCAACATTTGGAAATAAAGTATCAATTTTAGTTTTATTTGCTTATAATTTCAAGGTTATAATAGTTATGTTAAATCTGCTTACAGCATTGAGTTTGTCTTAAAATTCTAGTTTATACACGCATTTAAACATTTTGAATTATTGCATAGAAGACGTTTATTATGATTTAATCATCTTTATTATTATTATTATTATTATTATTATTATTATTATTATTATTATTATTATTATTATTATTATTATTATTATTATTATTATTATTATTTGACTCTTGCACCTTTTGACGTAGGATATCCTGGTTTGATTCCCGGAAGGAGCTCATTTGGTTCGGATCCCACATTAAGCTGTAGACCCATGTCCTACATAGCCTCGCTACGGGAAGGGAAGCTAAATCCAAAATCAGACCAAATCATCAACTTTGGTATTGTTTTACGTTGCTTATTAATTTTTCGTCCAAGATGCACTTCTGAGAACGTTGCATCCCTGGGTCCCGGCATGGTGGTAAATCCGGCCCTTGATGTGAGGTGGTGAATTTAAATTTTCATAAGATAAAATTGAGGATTTTTAATACCTTGTAAATATAAGGGAACTGAAGAGATCTTTTAAAAATGTAAGAAGCAGGTAAAGGTTAAATGCAGAAACGTAAACTCAGGACAATACTGTTTAAATGAGGATAACTCGGGAAGTAACTGCCGTTGTGATGTGGCACTAGAACTAGTCGGAGCGCCACCCTTCTTATATCGCGCAATTTGTGGTTCAGTAAGCCTTCAGCTGGGCTGGTGAGAGTATCGTACCACTACACGTGTACTAATTATAATTAAAATACCATCTAACGCGATTTAGGTGGAATGATAAGATTTCTTGGAGCGAGAAATCTGTCAGGTGCTGACATTAATCGTGAATGTGTGCTGTACACGACCTGAACATAAGTGAAGGTGGTATACGTCAGTGAATCAGATTTTTTAAACAATGCAGAACAAACATTCGTGAAGAACCAGGGAGCGGAAGAGCTTCTGTAGTTAGTGATAATCTAGTCAAGAAAACTGACGACACATTTCGTACAGCCTAGACTTGATTCCACACATTTTCATCTATTGACTCATATGAAGAAATGTCTTAGAGCACAGTACTACATTTACGACGAGGATTTTCAAGCTGTGACATGTTGTTTTTAATAGCAAGCTACTTAGGTTTATGCAGAAGGAATTTATAAGTTGGTGAAACGCTAAAGAAAGAGATTAAATTTACATGGCGACTATGTTCAAAAAAGGAAAACACTTTTAAAATGTAGGTTGGTTAGGTTAGGTTCCATAAGCAAGAAAGAATAGCTATACGTGTTTTTTATTTGCAGCCAAACGGATGTTACTTTCCGATTTGCTCTCGTATATAAATATTTATCCTCTATGTTACACATCTGGATAGTTAGTTAAAAAAGAAATATATGAAACACTAAACAGTTTTCTTATATCAATTGTTAACAGTTATGTAACGTGTCAAAAACATAACCATTGGTAGCTTTGTTGTGCATCATTATAATGTGTTTAATGAGGTTTCGCAGATTAGATTTAACATATATACTGGTCAGGTGAATAATCAATGCTGAAATGTTTGACCTTACATTTTTAATGTTTGGACTTTTTTGAGGTCACGGTAGCAATACATTTGTTCTCTTGTGTTAATTGTTGAAACCTCAGGGATTACAGTGCTGAATGAGGAAAGCTAATTTTTGTTTCATAATCCCATGATTTTTCTTGGTTTCTCTCTGTATCCTTTTCTAAGTTTTAAAATACAAACGGTTTATACACAGAATAGTTGCTCGAGCAATGGTTAACTTTGGCTGCATTCCCGTCTGTAAACATTAACTACAAATACTCACGCATGTGCATTTTTCGCTTATTTGTAATACTAAAATTTTTAGGGAAAAAGTATTCACATAATTATAGAGAAAAATCAAACATTTCTTGTGAATGTTGCCACTACAAATTCTAGCTTTAGATTTATACAGTAGGTTCGAGAAGTAAGTGTACACTAGTCCAGTGGTTCTCGCCCGATGTGTCGCGACACATTGATGTCACGCAGTCCCTAAGGTGTGTAATAAAATTTTAGAGTTTAAAAATCATGAAGAATTTTATAATCATTAGTTAAAATAGAAACAGACTGTATAAGTCAACACCTCTAGAGGTAGCAATAATGCTCAGTACTAAATACAGTCACTACCTACAGAAACTTATAGGATTACATTATTATAACAGATATTATTTATAATAAAAATACAAATGTGTCGCGATGCCCTTGACCTTCAGTAAAGTGTGTGATGAGTCAGAAAAGGTATAGAATCACTGCACTAATCATGCACTAGTAGAATACGTAACATCGACTCACCTTCACAGTAGTTGTCGGAAGTGGTCCTCATGAATAGACTGGAATAGTGATGTCGTCATTTTCTTCCCGTTACCATGGTGATCGCCATGTTTTTTTCTATACAAACGCGTAAAAGCTAATGCAGCTAAAGAGCTTATTTCTAAAAGCTTCACATCCTTAAGTAATAAGGTAGAAATCGAATAGTTAATGTAAGCACAATTATCATGTAATCCACCAAAAGAAGCAATTATACGCAATATAAATTCCCTAATGTGTAGATTGACAAACTGTCGGCACAGAGAAAGCTGTAAATATATATATATATATATTTTTAAAAAAAGAAAAAAGTCTTTTAGAATATTGTTAATTCTATTTGGGCATTTACACCTCTAATGTCTACTGTTTATAATGGGAGTGCACAATATTATTTCTAAGTATACAACATTACGAAAGAAAGGAAAGGCTAGTCTTTAGAAATATTCTATCCAGACCATCAGTGGATATAGGTAACATCTTTTCTTATATTGTCTATCACCTTTTTCTTTTTATAAAAAGCATTTAGAAAACGTTCAATAATTACACATCCAATTATGAATGGTTCAGTATATATTTTAAACAACTGTTAAACATTAATCCTCTTCAAATTTGCAATAGTATATCATACTCATATTACTGAATCAAAAATTTTCCGGAATTATTTAAAGTTAATATCTGATTATGAACAGGGTGAGTACACTTTAAGGTTTAATTTAACCTGAAAAAATAGAAATTTTCAAAATATACATCAGAGGGAAAATTTCATGCACGTAACATTATTTAACATATTTCTTTTCTAATTACCTTTTCTACCCTTTTTTTCAGTTTCAATCATTAAAAATATTTAAAAAGAAACATAAGTATTTGTTCCCCTCTAATGTTTGCAGTTCCAAAGTATTTTATGACTGTTTTCATTTTGCACATAGCTTCTTTAGGTATTTAGGCTACTTGTTGTTTAGAAAATAAAATGGCAATCACCATGGCAACGAGAAGGATGTGACGTCACACTATTTCAGTCTATATACAAACATGTCTTCATGAGTTTCTTATTCTTCTCGGATGCTCTCTCGTGGTTATTTGGATAGGATAGATTGTACACGTTTGGCGCACAGGTCACAGGTTCGATTCCTTTTTAGGAGATCATGTGGTTCGGATCCACCGTTAATCTGTAGGTTCACATCAAATATAGCCTTGCTGCTGAAAGAGACACTAAACTCAAATAAAATCCAAATTATCCTCGAATACTCTCACTGGAATGCACATTGAACAATAACAGCAAATGCGTGCCTCTCAGACACCTATATGTTTTCATTGGGTTGTGTTGGCAACATTAAATCAAATGAAATATTAATATCCTCAATAACATTTCATTATGTGGTTTCTCGTGAATAAATGCATGTTTAATGAAGGAAACATTAATGGAAATTGGAGATTTGAAGATTGAAGGGCACGTAATTAAGAAGCTCAGGTATGAAAATGATCCTGTTATTATAGCTAGAACCGAAGCAACATCGAAAAATCGAAAGTCATGAGAATATCCCGTGGAAATGCTCCCTTACGGGTCAGAGTGGAACAAAAGGACTTGAAGAAGTCGATCATTTCAAATATCTAGAAAAGTATTTTGATAAAAGACGCGTATTGTAGTGAAGAGATCAGGTCGAGAATTCCTATAGCCAAAGAAGCATTCAGCAAAAAGGGCCATTCTTTACTAGTAGCCTTAATATTGAACTAAGGAAGAAATTTGTCAAGTGTTATATATGGAGTATTGGACTGTATGGTTCAGAGACTTGGACATTACGGAAGTTAGAGAAGAAATATTTAGAGAGCTTTTGATACGTGGTGTTGGGGGAAAATGGAGAAGATAAAATGGACAGAAAGATAACAAACGATGTTTTAAAACGGATAGTGGAAAAGAAGACATTTCTAGCCGCCACCCTTCGTATGCAACTCAAATGCTTGCGGTCCCTGGTTCGATCCCAGCTCGCGCCGTGTGAACTTTGTGGTGGACAAACACCGTGCTCGGGGGTTTTCTCTGGGTTCTCCCGTTTTCTCCTACTTTCTTCATTCCACAATTTCATTCATTTCTCATTATCACTGTCTCCTTTAGCTTAACCGGCATAATAATGGGACGTAAAACAAAGCTTTTTTTTTCTACGGTGTCTGTCAGATACGTATTTCCGAAAGTGATATTTATTTTCAAAATAATTTTCTCAGTGACTAAATTTGCGTATATCTGATGCTCGTAGCTTTTAATGAATTACTTAGTAAGTGTTGTGAATTAAGAAATGGATGGTACCTAGTACCTAAGACAGAAAACATAAGAAGGACTCTATGTATGCAGCAGATCCTAATTTTGCAACAAAAATTGAAAAGAAAACTAGATGAAGACGAAAATGAGGAGGAGGAGGAGTTAATGACACTCTCCTCATGGTATTCACATATCAACTCCTCACTCATTACTACTGGGAAAGAAGAATCATTTACTGAAACGAAGGAGATAAGAAATATGGTTTGGTGGAACATGACTATTCAAGTTTAAGGTAACTGCAAATGTAAATAGGTCTGTCTACCTATGATTCAACAGTTGATAATGAACTTTTAAATTAAACTGGTGAAGATGGTTTTGTTTGGAATTCAATACAGCCAAGAATAACACTGTAATCTCAAAATACAACTTAACCAAAGAATTTGTCTTTAAAATTACCAATATGTCATCTACGAAATCGCATTGCCGTATCAAATTTGGGTACGAATTTGACAATCCAAATAATTTTGTCTGGATAAGTTATAACCAACGTAATTTGTTAGGTTATCGATATGCATTATATGAGATACCAAGTTACCTGAATACACACTAAAATGATTATACAGTGTTTTCGGAATTGACAAGTTACCCATTTTAACTTTGTCTGCTGCACGTAAGCTATCTGTAGAATAGCCAAGTTCAATTACTCTATTTCAATTTACATTGAAGGATAGACAAACAAATTAGTCTGTTGTAGAAATGCATGTTTGAAATTGTAGGTACTCCACTAGCTGAACCTGCACTCTCTACACAGTGCATCATTCACATATAGCATGAATCTCCTTATCATTCCTCACAACATCTGTACATGTCCTTTTACAGATACAAGTGAAAGATGTCTTGACAAAAATAGGCAAGGGTTACCACAAAGAGGAAATTTTTTCGATTATTTTTTCAATATATTGCACTGTTTGCAAAATTGAGCCTACTAGTTTATATTTCATGTATGATCAGTGTTTTCTTCCTTCTTGCATGCAGTATGTAATAAGCAAATACATTATATACACAATTAATTATAATGTCAGTAATATATTGTGCTCATTGGGCAAAACACTATAAATAATAGACTCATCTTAGCCTGGAAAAATGGTTATCCTTGATAATGCCGTTTGTACAGAGATTTACAACCCCTGTGGTGTTGGAATGTATTACTCGTAGGATATGATGGTTTATTTTTTAAAAAAATTTTAACACTTCCAGTGTATCCCTAAAAAAATGTAATAAAGAAATAACAGCCACATTTTTTCAAATATCCAATTAAAACTGGACAATCTACACAAAGTTCGGAATCGAACAGCAAAGACGGCATGTTCCTAGCACTTGTGGTTTTTGAGTGCTCATTATCAAAAGGATTGGAGACAAACATGTACACTTTTCTTTGGGGACAAACATATAAACCTAGCATTTTAATATATAGATTCTCGAATGTTTTCATTTTTAAACTCATTTTCCTAGGTAAAAGAAAAAGTTAAGTTATTTTTCATTAAATATTAATTTTTAAATATAGTTTCCTTCATTACTTTTCCGTGAGCCACAGACAAGGATTTTCTGTAAGAGATTAGAAGTGGTATTTCCTATTACGGGATAAAACCTCTGATGTTTATGTAGACGAATTTTATTAGATCATTTGGGCAGATCATAAACGAGAGTTCTGTGCCTGCACAACCCTGAAAAATAGGACCAAAGCTCATTGGTATAAAAATATTTTCCAAAAAATGTCAGAAGTATCCTCTAGAAACTATTGAAACAATGTAAAGCATTGAGATCATATTCCATAGTTTCCACCCGATAATCCTCAAACACCTTTCACTTTGTATTGAATGAGACTGAGCTATACGTACGAACTGCATTGGGTGCAGTTAGACGACTGATGCTTTTCTGTTGGACCAATTTTAGCATGGATTTGGGACTACGTTGCATAGAAGCGGATATACAGTCATGTACGAAGAATTTATTTAAGGAGGCAATTACAAAGATTTTTGGAGGTGTCCAAATTCATTATGAGAATAAATTATATATAATACAATTTGTAAAACCACCTCTAAATTTACAATAAATTTACAGAACTGTCGTTACTTTGGAGGGTCCTTAAATCCGGGATCCATTCCCTGTGTACGTCTCTGCTTATGCATATTGCAGTTTTCTTCATCAAGTGCTAAGGTTTAGCTGTTTATTCACGGTCCTTTACTGATCCAGTCTCCGATAAGTCTCTCAATTAGCACTCTTACCCTATCTCCATTACAAACTGGTATATATGGAAATGAAACGAAACTGGTTTTTTGCTTTATGGGCTCACGGAAGTATTTAACGAGGAATATTTGCTGGTCTAACTAACTGACTCTATGACTTATGGAACCTAGATTTTCAATGTTGCCTTCACAAAAGCTCTCCACTGACTTCTATCCTTAGCCAACTGAATCCAATTTTTATTTTGTATTCTTATTTCTGCGAGATCCATCTTAATAATTACTTCCTCTAGACGCCTACTCTTCCTAATGGTTATTTTCCGATCAGATTTTCAATTAAAACTTTGAAAACGTTCATATTTTCTTGCATTCTGGCTACGTGACCTGCCCACCTGAGCCTCCTAGACGTGATGACCCTAACAATGTTTGGTAAACCTTATAAATTGTACAGTTTCTCGTTATGAAATTTCCGCCATTTCCCATTCCTGTTCCTCCTGTGTCTGATAATTCATCTCAGAAATTTCTCAAATACTTTCATAATGTGTTCTGCTCTTAGAGTAAGCTACTGTGTTTCGCAACCATGCAGCGCCACAGGCATGATTATCATTTTATACAATTTAAGATTCAAATTCCTCTACAGAATTAGCGAAAACAAAAGATTTTGAACTGAATAATAACATGAATTTCCTGCTTTCAATCGACATTTAGTTTCTTGGTGGATATGGTTTTGTTCTGTTAACATTGATCCTAGATATTTGAAAGTATCCACTTGGTCGAAAGTATTATTTGGTACTTTGAATATCCATAATTTGTAGTATTATGAATCCAGCAAATTTCTTTGTATTTAGTTTTCTCTGCATTTACTTACAAACTTATGTTCCTGGAAGAGTTTAATAAGACCTCCACATTGCTTTCTATTGTTCTACTATCGTTCCCTATTATATTTACATCATCAACGTATGCCATAACCTGGTGAATATCATTCAGCTCTAGACCCTAGTAGCTGTTTTTGATTTTCCTTATAGCGTACTCCAAACAAAGTTGAATAATAATGATGAAGACACATCTCTTTATTTGAGGCCATTCTCGACGTAAACGCTCGTGGACAAGAATCTTCATACACGAGCCTTACTTTGAGATTCATTACAACACAACTAATCCAACTAGCTTTAATTCGGACTTCTAAATTCTGTAAGATTGTTGCACAATGTTTCACTCCTAACCGAATTGTAGGCCTTCTAAAATTAATAAGTAATTGATATAATATGGTATTTTATTCCCATTTCTGTTCGAGTATTTGTAGAATGGCCAATATCTGGTTGACAGTTGACCAATTTCGCCTAAATGCGCAATGATAATCTCCAATACTTTGATCTTCGTATGGGGTAAGTCTTGATAAAAGCATGTTTGAGAGGATTTTATAGGATATTGACAGAAGAGAAATGCCTCAATAATTATTACAGTCAATTTGATTGCCTTTCTTGTGAATTGAAACAATTATTGATTCTTCCTACTCTTGTGGGAATTCTTCCTCGTTCCAGATAAGTAGAATGAGTTTGTGTATCTTGTTCCAAAATGTCAAGAGCGTCGATCCTGTGGGGCCGAGTCCCCCCAAAGCTCATGTGGCCCCCTATTGTATTTATGGATACACAATATTTGGCATAATTTGAGTGCAATTTGTCTTAAAATGTAAATACATATATATATCATCTGCATCTGAATGCTCCCTCCCCCCAAATTTACAGAGAAATCGACGCCCTTTGCAAAATGTTTCCGCCTCCAGCTGAAATTAATTCAGCCGGAATTTTGTATACGGCCTGAGATTTGTGTTTCTTTAATTTCTTTATAGCGATTTCTTCTTCTGTTCGGTTAGACTAAAATATACTATTTTGCTGTGTGCAGTTCACTTTCTTCACTAACATTAGTTTTAAAAAGCGTGTTAAGTAAATCAACAAATAAGTTTTTCCATCTATTCAAGATTTTTCCTGTATCAGTGAGAATTGTATCGTCGGCTTCCTTTAATATCGTTAGATTGATAGCCTTTCTAAAATTCATTGATGTCCTTCTACACGTTTCTAACGTTTTTGTTTTCACTATTATCTTCAAGTTCATTAATTTTAGCCTTCAAAAAATTGAATTTATATGTTCTAAAAGTTTTCGAAGTTTCCCGCCTGATGACAACGAAATTTTGTGTAGTTATATACTGCTCGGATTTTGTAACCATTGCAGTTTTGCCTGTTTTCTCTTATTTGCTAGTTTAGTTCATTCCTGATCGAACTATGGTTTGTCCCTATGGATTTTCGCTTGCCCCAATTTTTCCCTCGCTGAAATTTTAATGCTATCCCTAATCACCCAACCCGAGCATGCTCAACACTGGTACACTCCGAACCTTCTGAAACGTAGAATCAATTCAACACTTCAATATGGTATTCCCTTCTCACCCTACTCTCCTTGTAAAAGGGAACGTCGTCGTTGCCATAGAAACTACCGTTTCCATAACAACGAATCCTGTCACTGCTTGTCAGTCTAAAACTGTTTGAAGAAAAGAATAAGTCGTAAGTAGGAACCCTTCACCCCTGGTGGGGATGTTCATGAAGCTATCAGCTTATGTCTAATTACGTTGGAATATATTAGCCGTTTCTTAATTTTGAACATACTAGATTCGATCGAAACGAGAAAACTTTTTTATCGGACTTCTAAAGAGAATGAAATAAAATAACTAAATACATGACCGTGTTTATTACATCTAGGATTCCCAGTCACGACCCCCTTTTCAGTTTTATTAAAAAATAGAAGAAGAAGATGAAGAAAGGAAAAGGAAAATAGAAAAGGAAAGAGGTAAAGTAAGAAGGTGATAAAGAGGAAGCTGTTACTGAATATTTTGAAAAATATGGTAAAGAAAAGTGAATAATTATCGAATTCCAATAGCTATTGGGTTAATATTTGGTATTAAGGTGATCAAGGGTAGACACATGTTAACCCATACATCCCCGATCTAGATCCATTTAACCCTAACTACCAAATTATCCCTATCTAGATCTGAGATAGATGAGAAAGTTTAATTCTACAGTTTATTCAATATTTCCACTAATATCCAATATTTGAAAAATAAACGACGAAGTTGATGGCATGTTAGAATCGACCACAAAGAAAAAAAAAATCAGAGTATTACATATTCGTAGAAGATTTTGACTCTCACAGTTCTCCCATGCTGATCATTCGTTCAGGCTACTTCAGTCCTTTTTACTTCCTTCATAGAGCCAACTTAAGTTAGTATTAACATTCAATGAGTTTAATTGATAACTACCATTAATTATAATAAATCACACATATATGTCAAAATAATGGATGCACTTAATACTAAACCTACATTTCACTCACACACACATTCATACAGGACAATGTATACTTCGGGTTGTATTTAGTTAAATTAAACTAACCTAACTACATTACTATATACATTTATTACATTTCAATAAAAGAAAAATTAGTTGGACATAACAGGGAAAAAATTTAATACATGGAAAGAATGTTTCATTAACATGCATAGAAATTCGCTAATTTTATCAAGACCAAATAACACATTTCTCTTCCTATATATATATTAAAAGTTGAATTACATAAAAGAGAATTTTACGAAAAAAAAAATGAAAGACAAAAATAAAAAAAATTCAAAGATCAATACATTTAGGATTCAATGTCATGAATATATATATATATCGTTGCGGAAAAAGAAAGAAAAAATAAATAAAAAAAAAATATATATATATATAATTGGTTAATCATTCTAAAAAAAAACACTTTAGTAACATTTTATTAGGTCTCTGTCCCAAGAGGAGACATTTCGACGATTTTATGAGTCTTTGTTCTCACATCGATAATAGCTCCTTTTTCCAACTCTCTTTTCGCACTGTGGTTTGTGTCCATGAGAGTGTTTAATTGTTTTTGTTTTAGCTATAGACAAATAGTCGCTTCATATTACATATATATTTATATTTCTCATTTCGTCACTCGACGCACTCAATATAAAATTTCAAAGTTTATCAAGGTTAAAAAAATTTTGAATCCAGTCACAGATATTGAGAACATATTTCCATATTCCGGTATTCACATTAAGTTATCAACTAAATTTCTCTTCATTAAATTTAAGACCAGTAATTTTCTTTATAGTATAGATCTTGTAGTCAAAAGATTCTAGTCACTGAATAGTTAAATTTCTGATCGTAGGGGAAGGATTTGTTTCAGAGTCTACTGATATAAGATTCGTTGGTGGGGCACACTGTTTCGTAGGTTATTAATTTCACTTTGATCTTGCGAATAAATTTGGATGAGGATTAGGGTTATTTTACTTATCTTACGACCTGCTACTCGTTTTACTTACATGCGGTATTTAACATTATATTCAACTTTAATAGTTACAGACATCAGTAACCACTCAACAAAATGTAATTTATTACAATATACGCGGTAACACTATATGTCACAAATAGTTGGTAACGGTCGGGTGTCAAAAACCTATGGCAACCTAAACAAAACCAGGGTAAATACCGAGCCCATTACATACATACTCGTATATATATATATTCATATTATTCAATACAATAAATTTCACTTTAATATCCATCGTAGTATTTTGTCGACGTTTAAATTCTACATAACCGTTCATATTCGACAAGTATTCATATTTTATAAATGTTTATATTTCATTGGCTCAAAGACAAAACAAAAACCCTGACTATCAAAATTCACTTTTTCTCTCATAAGGTTGCAACATTGTACTTTCTATGTATAAACCCGATAATCAATAATCATTTTCAATTTACTAAAGATCCGCATATATATATATAAAAAATAGTTGGTGTTATTTAGTGACATAAGAGGTGGAAATGTAACAAATTGAGCAGGCACGTAACTTTTAAAACTATGTAAGCACATATATAGATGTATATAAAAAAAAATCAATGTTATTGGAAACTAGTGGGCCCAGACTACTAATACATACACACTATATGACCAATCAATAGAAATAAAAACCAGAAATCAGTTGTCAATGGATATAATTTGTATGATCCATGAATAACAAATGTTTCTAGGAATCCGAAAGCATAGTGTACCTTCCCATCAATTTCTCCAGTGGTTGATTGAATATCGCGAAAATGGTCCCGAGATGTGCTGCAATACCTCCACGAATTGCATCCCTCGATGTCTCAGTTAGTACATACGATCGAAATAAGTGATATGGAATATTGTACATTTTTATGAGTTTCAGAAATCGGGGGGGGGCAAGGTTGAAAAAGTAAAAAAAAAATCTCGAAGTAATGAAGACAGAGAGAGATAGAGAAGAAGGAAGACGAAGAATAGTGGCGCCAAAGACTTAAGTGAGAAGTAACTAACGCTACTAAGACGAAAGTCGAATTTCTATCTCAACAAATCCATAGCCAAAATATTCTTAACATGCCAAAAGGGTGGTCTACTCAAATACGTAGACTCAAGGAACGCCCTGCTGCCAAGGATGCAAGTTCTGTGTCCATCAGATCCCAATCCCACAAGAGTTTGGTTGTAAGATTGAAATCCGATCCCCGTATCCGGCCCAAACCAGCAGGTTCCCGGATATCGTCCGGAAGGTTAGAGACGGCGTTAATTTAGAATTTCAAAAGAGAAAAAAAAAATCATCCGACCTCTTGGAAACTAGAAGATTCCAGAATAGTAATGAAATTAGAGTAATAGCTAAGATATCCCTAATTAGAGGTTGCCAAAATAAAAAAAAAATTAAATAAACTGAATTTTGGATCGGTGATTTCAATTACCGAAACATCACCGATGGCTACCCAGCGCAGACATGCCACCGTCTGGGACGTCGTTAATTTCCCTCATCTAATTAAACTAAGAAAAGACATGAAAATACTTAAGGGGACTAGGGGTCGACGTCCGGGTACGCTATTTAACATGCATATTAATTTAATCGGATAGTCCGAACTGAGTTATATGAACACTGCACAATAAATAAATAAGGTAAGCAACAAAAACAAAAAAAAAAAAATCTCGGAGAGGCTATGAATGCTAAAGATACAAATGACCGAAACCTGTACTTTTCGATGATCACAGGATATAGCAGTTGGTTTTCTTAATTATCATTTCTGTCATCCTTTAGAAGTAATTCCCACATGATACTACTCTATCTATTGAAAGGCTTAAGATCTGGGGCTGTTATTATGAGGTACATAAATGCAAAGTAACACACAATTCCCAACTATAATTTACATTCAAGTAGCAAACTCGGTTGGATGAATGCACTGGTGTGGAAGTCAAAACGCGAGAGATTTTTTTTTTTTTTTCGTAAACATATTCATATTTTCACTATATAAAATTCACTAGGCCTATCCATTTAAATATAGGGGTCGTCATCTCGTTCATATTATATATCATATTATTAACATATCATTACGTTCATTCATTATCTACTAATTTTCGCACGAAGTAATATTTTATAAACACCCTATTTCGTACATTTTACACGCAGGCCATACACATATCTACATTACGCAGTAATAAATATATATATAACTATCACAATCTATCACGCTCAAACCACCACACGATCACATTCATCGAACCACGTACTCTTTATTTCGAAGCACCCAAATTGTATTTACCTTGCAGGTTTAAAAAAAAAAATCATACATGTATTTACGGAAAGTTAAATTGTCAATGATTAATCTATTTCTGATTTGTTGATAAAACTGAAGCAACAATGGAATTTTCGACAGCCACGGGAAAAAAGAATTTAATACTACATTTTTAAACAAACAGTAACAGCATATGGGCTTTACTTCTATTAAGAAAATAGGTATTCTTTATTTCGGCGGATATTTCAATTTCTACTGACCCTAGCAAGCTGAAATTTTCAGTACAGTAAGATCTCATGCTATTTTATACGAAGGTATACTCATCTGACCCGAAATCCATGTCCAATGAAAGTAATTTTTGAATAAATGACTAAAATCCAACAACCTAGATCACTAAGTTATGCGATGTCGTATTGTCAACAAACAATTGAGTACCGAAACCGGACGCTGTGGCGCTGTAGTGGAGGCATAATTTACCGTGTACTGAAATGTATACTTGTACTCATTAATCAGAAATTTAATATTTACTCTGGTTTATTTCTGTTAGGAAAATGGTACTAAATTAACACATATTTATACACTGTCCAAATCGAAAATTCACACACTCACACAAAACTACTAACTACATACACCACTGCTAATACTATACATAAAACAACTAACTAAACCAAGCATGCACCATTTAGTTACATGCATGTTGACAAAATAAATACTCCCTTCTGATATATACCGTCGGCTCTATTTAATTTAGAGGGGGCAAAATGAGAAAGGTAAACACTAGGTCCAATTGACCTGACCAATTGTTTACATAATGACTACCAAAAGTTGATGCCCGGGGGGCACCTTAACGAAGTTTATGTAGGGACCCTTCCCCTGAAAGGGGAAAAGGCCCTAAAACGAACAATAACTAACCCATTCCCCCGCTAGAACCGGTTCAATTCAGAAAAGGGGATAGGAGCCCTTTTGAACTAACTTAAGCTGCCATTATGATTATTTACAGTACTATTAAACCTACTACATACATGCAATTACGAAATAAATAATAATAAATCACATTTACTTAATACACGACCAACATGCACTAATCAGGTCGTAATTTCCCTAATCCCTAATTGAATTTGGAATAACAAGAAAAAAAAGTAAAGTCACTCTTTCACTTTTGCTGTTATAGCTGGGCAGCAAACATGGCTTCCTGCAAACCGAAATCCTGAATCAAATATTTTCCCCTGGTTTTGCAGTTCTTTCAACAAAAATATGGGTTTCCTGGCTCCCGATTAATCACACGACGTTTACGATGACATTTAGTCTAAATTTTACCTGTTTTACACTCGAAATCCACGTCTTTACCAGCCAGTATAGCATAGTTGATTTCCACGGCTGTGCTCGTAGAGTCGTTCTTGATTATTCCGATAACATTGCGCCGAAAAAGCCAGAGGTAGGAGAATTCCTCCAATCAGAAAGAAAACTTTAGCCGCGGAAATTACAAAGCGAATGGAAATTTGGTAAATCCAGATATAACCGGATCTGAAAGTGACTAAGGACTACTGAGAGGGGGTGAGGGAAAAGGTTAGGTACCTGACTAAATTCTACATTGGTCTGAAATTAAGAAAATTTATATCCAATGACAGAACTATGTTTCGGTATGACGTCAGAATGGTAAACCTTGAAACTTTTCAACTTATATATCAGAAAATGGGATTTACACTTAATCAAAATGTAAATAAATATATTATACAGTGGGAAATATGGTTATTAATGAAACCTTTCCATTCATTATATTTAATTCGAAGTAAAGGGAGTAAATAAATTGTGTAGCTAAACCGAAATTGAAAAAAAAAAATTACTAGGTACAGGGTGCGTAAAAAAAAAATTGCCATTACTTTCAACTGTAATGGTACATTACAGTTTTCCCCGGCCCATTAACAAAATTTTGTTAGAATAACAAAATTTTGCTAATTGGGAATACTAACTACTGATGCTTGTTAAATTAACACACTCATTCATCTCATTCAAACATTACCAGTCACACTAGGACAGTATATTATATCTACTTGGGGTATTGCGCGAGTAATTCATTACGTTTATCTTCTGTACAATTGAAAATCTTTAAATTTCGAAAATTGTGAGTTCCGATACTTTCTTTTTTTTTTCTTTTTTTTTCAGTAGTGTTCATATAGCAATAGAGCGGATAGAAGTCCTAACTGTGACATCAACAGAGACAACTCGTGAGGCTTCACTCGCCGAGTAGCATATCAAATGACATTAGGATGCAGTTTCCCGTCTATCACTGCCATTTAATATTGTTCTAGGCTCACCGTTACCACGCACTTGCGAAAGGATTGAATTCTGGGGTCGATTTACATTATTGTTACTATTATTGTTATTATTATTGCCCTGACTATTACCGTTCTCCCTTCTTCCGTACGTCCTGTTAAAATTCCTCCTGGTGTTATCGCCCCTATCCGGGTTCGATGCCATGTTGGTACGGTCATAGGGACGATAACTCCGGCGATTGTTGAACATGGGCCGATTCCTAAATAGTCGCCGGCCATTTTTGTTGTTTTCTGAGCCATACCCACTAGGATAACGAGATCCAGCTTGGGTATAACTCAGGAAATCCGTCTGGCAACTTGCCGTTACCTTCGTCTTCGTCGGTTTTAGAATCTTTGCCTGTCGGGCGAAGTATCGTTTTGGTGGACCACCAACTTCCTTACCGCACAAGGCAGCTAACCGTGAGGTGACTTCTCGCACCGTTTGGCACAAGTGGGACGCTATGGCCCGGGACTCATCAGGTGGAAGAGCGTTAACTATAATATCTACCAGTTCGGCCTGAGAGGGATGTTCAGCTATCTGATAATATAGTTCGATAATTTTCCAAGCATAGTCCAAGAGGGATCCATACTTGGAGCGATCATACCGGAGTGATTGTAAGTTTCTTTTTTGGAGTCGTTCGATGTGCTCATTACAATATTCTTCTTTGAAAAGAATCAAAAAATCACCGAACGTCCGGATTTGGTATTTAACCGAGGCAAACCATGCGCCCGAAGCGGCGATCAAACATTTTTCAACTATTTGTAGGCGTTCTCCATCAGTAAGTTTGTACATGTCTAGATATTGCTGCAATCTTCGCAGAAAAACTCTAGGTAACCCGTTAGTAATGTTCCCATCGAAAGTGCGGAAACGTTCAATATCCCGGAGGGAAACTTTAGAGCTCATACTATACGGGGCAGGAAAAGAATCTAGTGGAATCAACGCATTATCCTGAGCGGTTGGGGTTGTCACCGGATTTGTCACCGACGGAGTGGTCACTGAACTGAACGCTCCCATATGACCAAGAGAGGTTTTATAATTAGTATTGACCATGTAAGGTTCGAATTTAGGACCCACCACTGCAGTAACTGACGGTCCGGCACATCTCCTTTCCCCTCCTGGCAGCACGCTGTAAGATTGTACCATTCCAAAGGTAGAGTGAGCATTTACGCTAGTGACTGTTGTAGTCACAACACTCGACTGCATCGGTACATCGAAATTACTCAACCATGATTTCGAGGTTGGCTGATGCGGGGGACAATACATGGTTGTGTCCCGTGCATCAGGCAACACTTGACTCTTTCCCGGGAGGACGTTACTCGTTTCGGGGAAATTTTTCCCTATAGAATCGCTATCAGGAAAAGGATAGGAGATGTCAGACTTGACGATTTCCAGTTTAGTAATCTTCCCCTTAATACTGTCTACCTCAGTTTGAATTCGACTAATTCTTTGATCAACCGACTCTAGTTTAGTTTCTATTGATAGGTCGGATATTACAACATTCAATTTACTTATTTCAGCCTGCTGCTGTTCAACCTTTCGTTCGATGTCACCAAATCTTTTGTTTGTACCCTCAAACCTTACATCTATTTCGTTTAGTTTCTCATTTGTTTCGTCTCTGAGCTGCTCGGTAGACTGTTGGGCCTGGTATCTAACCTGCTCCAGTTCAGTAGACGTTTGTTCTTTCAATTTACTAATCGAAGAAGCAAAGTCTAAACAAATCTGGTCAAATTTGTTGTTTAATACCTCGAATCGAGCGTCGGTCTCTCGTTTCGAGGTATCAAACTTCTCATTTATCTCACGCCTTAAGTTTTCACTATTCTGATTTATCTCACGCCTCATTTCTGTATTATTTTGTTCCATGTTAGAAAATTTTTCGTTCATATTAGAAAATTTTTCATGCATCATTTCCATCATCTGGCGAATTAATGCAGACGTGTCAGACCCTCCAGATGACATTCCTTCCTTCGGGTTTGCCGTCTGATCCCGAGAATCACTTTGATTTTCAATCTTTTCCTCATCGTCGAGGTCAGATATCTCCGCTGGAGATATTTGGCCTCGGTCCTTTTCACAGTCCTCACAATATTTTTCTATTTCGCCGGTTTGCACCTTTTCTGCATTTTCAGCAGTGTCATCTAAATTGGAACAAGCAAAGTGGATCCATTTTAGTCCACAACCGGTGCATCTAATTAATCTTCGCGGGGCGCGAGATCTTTTCTCTCTTTCATCTAATGTGCATTGAGTGCACGTGACTTCACACTCGCCCTGTGACACCACAACCTTTTTTGTTGCCATAGCTTTGAGACACTTTACACTTTACAAAAGACAGGATATATATCAAAAATACACATATACTATAAAATACTTATTTACTATCCAGACAAGTATTATTCATGACTTAAAGGACTCCCATTCTCTTTCCTTCCTTGAAACCCTTCTAGCGTTTAATTCTAATTTTAGAAAAAATTTTGACACTCCTTCTCTTTTTCCCCCTTAGAAAAGGAAACAAAAATGACAAAGTAGCCAACGACTCTACTTATTTCATTTGACTATAAAATTTCTCTTATTAATTTCAATGTTATAATCAATTCAACATGCCTTCAACCTCACTCTTTGACATTCTTAACAAAAATTTCAAATCTATCGGTCGCCATTTAAACTGAGATCCGTTGCCATGGAAACAAACGTTGCCATAACAACCATTCTTATCGCGGTTCACCAACTCAAACTGATTGGCATGATAACTGGTATTATTCAATAAGCATTTTCAGATCCGTTACCACAGTAAACATGGTTACCATAGCAACAGTCTTGTCACGTGTCGCCAATTTAAAACTGTAAAAGGGAACGTCGTCGTTGCCATAGAAACTACCGTTTCCATAACAACGAATCCTGTCACTGCTTGTCAGTCTAAAACTGTTTGAAGAAAAGAATAAGTCGTAAGTAGGAACCCTTCACCCCTGGTGGGGATGTTCATGAAGCTATCAGCTTATGTCTAATTACGTTGGAATATATTAGCCGTTTCTTAATTTTGAACATACTAGATTCGATCGAAACGAGAAAACTTTTTTATCGGACTTCTAAAGAGAATGAAATAAAATAACTAAATACATGACCGTGTTTATTACATCTAGGATTCCCAGTCACGACCCCCCTTTTCAGTTTTATTAAAAAATAGAAGAAGAAGATGAAGAAAGGAAAAGGAAAATAGAAAAGGAAAGAGGTAAAGTAAGAAGGTGATAAAGAGGAAGCTGTTACTGAATATTTTGAAAAATATGGTAAAGAAAAGTGAATAATTATCGAATTCCAATAGCTATTGGGTTAATATTTGGTATTAAGGTGATCAAGGGTAGACACATGTTAACCCATACATCCCCGATCTAGATCCATTTAACCCTAACTACCAAATTATCCCTATCTAGATCTGAGATAGATGAGAAAGTTTAATTCTACAGTTTATTCAATATTTCCACTAATATCCAATATTTGAAAAATAAACGACGAAGTTGATGGCATGTTAGAATCGACCACAAAGAAAAAAAAATCAGAGTATTACATATTCGTAGAAGATTTTGACTCTCACAGTTCTCCCATGCTGATCATTCGTTCAGGCTACTTCAGTCCTTTTTACTTCCTTCATAGAGCCAACTTAAGTTAGTATTAACATTCAATGAGTTTAATTGATAACTACCATTAATTATAATAAATCACACATATATGTCAAAATAATGGATGCACTTAATACTAAACCTACATTTCACTCACACACACATTCATACAGGACAATGTATACTTCGGGTTGTATTTAGTTAAATTAAACTAACCTAACTACATTACTATATACATTTATTACATTTCAATAAAAGAAAAATTAGTTGGACATAACAGGGAAAAAATTTAATACATGGAAAGAATGTTTCATTAACATGCATAGAAATTCGCTAATTTTATCAAGACCAAATAACACATTTCTCTTCCTATATATATATTAAAAGTTGAATTACATAAAAGAGAATTTGACGAAAAAAAAAATGAAAGACAAAAATAAAAAAAAATTCAAAGATCAATACATTTAGGATTCAATGTCATGAATATATATATATATCGTTGCGGAAAAAGAAAGAAAAAATAAATAAAAAAAATATATATATATATATAATTGGTTAATCATTCTAAAAAAAAAACACTTTAGTAACATTTTATTAGGTCTCTGTCCCAAGAGGAGACATTTCGACGATTTTATGAGTCTTTGTTCTCACATCGATAATAGCTCCTTTTTCCAACTCTCTTTTCGCACTGTGGTTTGTGTCCATGAGAGTGTTTAATTGTTTTTGTTTTAGCTATAGACAAATAGTCGCTTCATATTACATATATATTTATATTTCTCATTTCGTCACTCGACGCACTCAATATAAAATTTCAAAGTTTATCAAGGTTAAAAAAATTTTGAATCCAGTCACAGATATTGAGAACATATTTCCATATTCCGGTATTCACATTAAGTTATCAACTAAATTTCTCTTCATTAAATTTAAGACCAGTAATTTTCTTTATAGTATAGATCTTGTAGTCAAAAGATTCTAGTCACTGAATAGTTAAATTTCTGATCGTAGGGGAAGGATTTGTTTCAGAGTCTACTGATATAAGATTCGTTGGTGGGGCACACTGTTTCGTAGGTTATTAATTTCACTTTGATCTTGCGAATAAATTTGGATGAGGATTAGGGTTATTTTACTTATCTTACGACCTGCTACTCGTTTTACTTACATGCGGTATTTAACATTATATTCAACTTTAATAGTTACAGACATCAGTAACCACTCAACAAAATGTAATTTATTACAATATACGCGGTAACACTATATGTCACAAATAGTTGGTAACGGTCGGGTGTCAAAAACCTATGGCAACCTAAACAAAACCAGGGTAAATACCGAGCCCATTACATACATACTCGTATATATATATATTCATATTATTCAATACAATAAATTTCACTTTAATATCCATCGTAGTATTTTGTCGACGTTTAAATTCTACATAACCGTTCATATTCGACAAGTATTCATATTTTATAAATGTTTATATTTCATTGGCTCAAAGACAAAACAAAAACCCTGACTATCAAAATTCACTTTTTCTCTCATAAGGTTGCAACATTGTACTTTCTATGTATAAACCCGATAATCAATAATCATTTTCAATTTACTAAAGATCCGCATATATATATATAAAAAATAGTTGGTGTTATTTAGTGACATAAGAGGTGGAAATGTAACAAATTGAGCAGGCACGTAACTTTTAAAACTATGTAAGCACATATATAGATGTATATAAAAAAAAATCAATGTTATTGGAAACTAGTAGGCCCAGACTACTAATACATACACACTATATGACCAATCAATAGAAATAAAAACCAGAAATCAGTTGTCAATGGATATAATTTGTATGATCCATGAATAACAAATGTTTCTAGGAATCCGAAAGCATAGTGTACCTTCCCATCAATTTCTCCAGTGGTTGATTGAATATCGCGAAAATGGTCCCGAGATGTGCTGCAATACCTCCACGAATTGCATCCCTCGATGTCTCAGTTAGTACATACGATCGAAATAAGTGATATGGAATATTGTACATTTTTATGAGTTTCAGAAATCGGGGGGGGGGGGGGCAAGGTTGAAAAAGTAAAAAAAAAATCTCGAAGTAATGAAGACAGAGAGAGATAGAGAAGAAGGAAGACGAAGAATAGTGGCGCCAAAGACTTAAGTGAGAAGTAACTAACGCTACTAAGACGAAAGTCGAATTTCTATCTCAACAAATCCATAGCCAAAATATTCTTAACATGCCAAAAGGGTGGTCTACTCAAATACGTAGACTCAAGGAACGCCCTGCTGCCAAGGATGCAAGTTCTGTGTCCATCAGATCCCAATCCCACAAGAGTTTGGTTGTAAGATTGAAATCCGATCCCCGTATCCGGCCCAAACCAGCAGGTTCCCGGATATCGTCCGGAAGGTTAGAGACGGCGTTAATTTAGAATTTCAAAAGAGAAAAAAAAAATCATCCGACCTCTTGGAAACTAGAAGATTCCAGAATAGTAATGAAATTAGAGTAATAGCTAAGATATCCCTAATTAGAGGTTGCCAAAATAAAAAAAAAATTAAATAAACTGAATTTTGGATCGGTGATTTCAATTACCGAAACATCACCGATGGCTACCCAGCGCAGACATGCCACCGTCTGGGACGTCGTTAATTTCCCTCATCTAATTAAACTAAGAAAAGACATGAAAATACTTAAGGGGACTAGGGGTCGACGTCCGGGTACGCTATTTAACATGCATATTAATTTAATCGGATAGTCCGAACTGAGTTATATGAACACTGCACAATAAATAAATAAGGTAAGCAACAAAAACTAAAAAAAAAAAATCTCGGAGAGGCTATGAATGCTAAAGATACAAATGACCGAAACCTGTACTTTTCGATGATCACAGGATATAGCAGTTGGTTTTCTTAATTATCATTTCTGTCATCCTTTAGAAGTAATTCCCACATGATACTACTCTATCTATTGAAAGGCTTAAGATCTGGGGCTGTTATTATGAGGTACATAAATGCAAAGTAACACACAATTCCCAACTATAATTTACATTCAAGTAGCAAACTCGGTTGGATGAATGCACTGGTGTGGAAGTCAAAACGCGAGAGATTTTTTTTTTTTTTTTTTCGTAAACATATTCATATTTTCACTATATAAAATTCACTAGGCCTATCCATTTAAATATAGGGGTCGTCATCTCGTTCATATTATATATCATATTATTAACATATCATTACGTTCATTCATTATCTACTAATTTTCGCACGAAGTAATATTTTATAAACACCCTATTTCGTACATTTTACACGCAGGCCATACACATATCTACATTACGCAGTAATAAATATATATATAACTATCACAATCTATCACGCTCAAACCACCACACGATCACATTCATCGAACCACGTACTCTTTATTTCGAAGCACCCAAATTGTATTTACCTTGCAGGTTTAAAAAAAAAAATCATACATGTATTTACGGAAAGTTAAATTGTCAATGATTAATCTATTTCTGATTTGTTGATAAAACTGAAGCAACAATGGAATTTTCGACAGCCACGGGAAAAAAGAATTTAATACTACATTTTTAAACAAACAGTAACAGCATATGGGCTTTACTTCTATTAAGAAAATAGGTATTCTTTATTTCGGCGGATATTTCAATTTCTACTGACCCTAGCAAGCTGAAATTTTCAGTACAGTAAGATCTCATGCTATTTTATACGAAGGTATACTCATCTGACCCGAAATCCATGTCCAATGAAAGTAATTTTTGAATAAATGACTAAAATCCAACAACCTAGATCACTAAGTTATGCGATGTCGTATTGTCAACAAACAATTGAGTACCGAAACCGGACGCTGTGGCGCTGTAGTGGAGGCATAATTTACCGTGTACTGAAATGTATACTTGTACTCATTAATCAGAAATTTAATATTTACTCTGGTTTATTTCTGTTAGGAAAATGGTACTAAATTAACACATATTTATACACTGTCCAAATCGAAAATTCACACACTCACACAAAACTACTAACTACATACACCACTGCTAATACTATACATAAAACAACTAACTAAACCAAGCATGCACCATTTAGTTACATGCATGTTGACAAAATAAATACTCCCTTCTGATATATACCGTCGGCTCTATTTAATTTAGAGGGGGCAAAATGAGAAAGGTAAACACTAGGTCCAATTGACCTGACCAATTGTTTACATAATGACTACCAAAAGTTGATGCCCGGGGGGCACCTTAACGAAGTTTATGTAGGGACCCTTCCCCTGAAAGGGGAAAAGGCCCTAAAACGAACAATAACTAACCCATTCCCCCGCTAGAACCGGTTCAATTCAGAAAAGGGGATAGGAGCCCTTTTGAACTAACTTAAGCTGCCATTATGATTATTTACAGTACTATTAAACCTACTACATACATGCAATTACGAAATAAATAATAATAAATCACATTTACTTAATACACGACCAACATGCACTAATCAGGTCGTAATTTCCCTAATCCCTAATTGAATTTGGAATAACAAGAAAAAAAAGTAAAGTCACTCTTTCACTTTTGCTGTTATAGCTGGGCAGCAAACATGGCTTCCTGCAAACCGAAATCCTGAATCAAATATTTTCCCCTGGTTTTGCAGTTCTTTCAACAAAAATATGGGTTTCCTGGCTCCCGATTAATCACACGACGTTTACGATGACATTTAGTCTAAATTTTACCTGTTTTACACTCGAAATCCACGTCTTTACCAGCCAGTATAGCATAGTTGATTTCCACGGCTGTGCTCGTAGAGTCGTTCTTGATTATTCCGATAACATTGCGCCGAAAAAGCCAGAGGTAGGAGAATTCCTCCAATCAGAAAGAAAACTTTAGCCGCGGAAATTACAAAGCGAATGGAAATTTGGTAAATCCAGATATAACCGGATCTGAAAGTGACTAAGGACTACTGAGAGGGGGTGAGGGAAAAGGTTAGGTACCTGACTAAATTCTACATTGGTCTGAAATTAAGAAAATTTATATCCAATGACAGAACTATGTTTCGGTATGACGTCAGAATGGTAAACCTTGAAACTTTTCAACTTATATATCAGAAAATGGGATTTACACTTAATCAAAATGTAAATAAATATATTATACAGTGGGAAATATGGTTATTAATGAAACCTTTCGATTCATTATATTTAATTCGAAGTAAAGGGAGTAAATAAATTGTGTAGCTAAACCGAAATTGAAAAAAAAAAATTACTAGGTACAGGGTGCGTAAAAAAAAATTGCCATTACTTTCAACTGTAATGGTACATTACATCCTCTAACTTCTTTAAAGTAAACCTCTCCATTTTCAGACATTGAATATTTCCTAGATTCAACGATAATCTCTCTCTTATTATCGCTGCTACAAGATAATAATCAGTGTCATAGTTACCTTCTCTGAACGACCGAACATCAATTATACTAGAACTGTCTCCTTCTATGTATTAAAACATCATCAATTTGATTGTTTTTTCCATCTTCTGAGGTTCAAGTATCTTTATGAATTCGTAATGTTGAAATTTTGTACTCTTCACATAAGGTTTTTGGATGTTGCAAAGTTCACGAGTCTAACGCCGTTGTTATTACTTTCCTTATGCAGACATTCATTCCCTACAGACTATAATCGGTTTGAAAATATCCTCTCGTCCAGTGCTGGATTTAGGTTTGATGGAGCCCTAACTATTGAAAGTAATTGGGCCCCTTATATATATCCATCTTTCTTCTTCAGCGACAAAATGTCACCATTTTTTGGGTTTTAATATATGCTATATGATAATTTATTTACCTAGTCATGGGGCCTCATAATAAGTGGAGGTGGAAACAGGACCCCCATTACAAGCGTTGCTCTGAAACAGGGGCTAGGAAACAGGAATTCCATTTCAAGCAGGGTTGGGAAATGGCCCCATTACAAGCAAGGCCCTCATTACTTGCGTCATAAGAGTTTAGCGCATAAGAACACAAAACGCAGTTGTTGTGTGTGCCCTTTATCTTATTTGCTTTCTCTTGTTATTTGGAAATTATATTACAGCCAGTTTTTGTCTTTAAAATTTTTGGGGCTCCCAAGAGAGTGGGAACCTAAGCTATAGCTTGTTTAGTTCATACGTAAATCCGGCGCTGCTCTTGTCCTACCTTCGCATTAAAATTCTATAGAACGTTTTAAGTTAGAACCCTTTTATGTAATGCGATCTGTTTGGAGAACCTTACTGTTGGCGTTGAGCTTGAAAGATAACTTTTTTTCTATGAGATTGTCAGGTAGAATGGTCAGAGATTTGCTAAATGTTAACTAGACAACTCTCAGAAAGCAAAAGGAAAGTTAAATATGTTAATAAAGATTAATACATGCAATTTTTTTCCTTATACGTATTGTTGATTGCATATCCAATTAGGGATTTACGGAAAAGTTTCTCTTTATAACTAATGTTAATAGATTTACAATATAAAAAATATACGTTGTATATGTGTAATAAATGGGTAGTATATGACATTACTGGGCAAAAATGCACGACAATGAGAATCACAAATCTATACACGTAATCTTCACGTATGTATTTTAAGTAAAGAAGCTGAATGATGGACCACAAACTTATACAGTAAACTCGTGGTATTAGAGCTCGTAAATATGTACAGTGTAGAGCCCACTGGGAATCAAGTGCATCAGATATGAACGTTACGTTATTGATTCAGGAATGAGTTTAATAACTAACAGAAAAAAAAATGACTTCACAGGGATCCGAATACCATGTATAGAGAAATAAGGAAGAAGATAGAGCAGGAAACACACATATATATTACTGTAATGCTCTTACTAAAACGTAATTATCTGACTAGAATTAACATTAAGAAAGAAACATAAAGACATATGTAGTCACATGAATTAATGAAAATACCGTCTTGCATGAGTTAATATTGACTCATTAAATTAAATATGAACCAAATTTACTACTAGAAAAAGTCGAATGAATGGTGGATCTCTGTATTAATGACAAGTACGAAAGAGTACTGAGAAGCTTGAAATCGAACCCGGTACCTTATATTAACCACTAGCTAAGTCAGAAAAGCAGCTGATTTTAGATTTGTAGAAAGTTGAAGAATGATTGCTTTGCATGAGCTGGTATTGAACCAGGAACTTCGTGTACCAAAGCTGAATGTGTTCGTACAGGGTGTTTTACATAAAACAAGTACGCCTCACGTAGCGGTTAATCATTTCAAGTTAAATTGCTTGTGAAGTGACAACACTGCTCGAAAGTTGGCTATACTGCACTTTATCGAAAAGTTGAATGCAACCTGTATTTGTGCGCCAGTTGTTGTGAGAAGCTCGTATTGTTGAGTTGTTACAAGGTGTTCAATCAGTGCATGTGGTAATAAGGAACAATTGACAGAAATGGGGCAGTGTGCATTAGAACAGTGAATTTGATATTGTGGAAATTTACATAAAAACAGGCTCCATCGATCTTAAACGGAATATTACTAGATAAATTAACATCACGCCTGCTGAATTACACTGTGAAAAATCCTTTCTTCGGACAGCGGTATATTGTACAAATATACAGATTCCTCTTGCTTACCACAGAAATCAGTACGGAGCATACGTTATTCATATGCTACATACTCACTGCCCTTAGATGTTACATCATGCCGTTGCAAGATGCCTGACATCTAACAGTTTTCTGTATATCACATGTATATACTTATGTTACATTCCTTAGCTATGTGTTATATACGTCCATTTGTATGTGAGATCCTGACCGCCTATATTGTATCATACGGAAAGTACGTATAGATGGAACACTTATACGGAAAGTAGTATAAAACATGCGTTTTCACTTATACGTCTGCTGTACGTTAAGTCCAAAATCGATAATCCGAACGTCAAAAATCCAAACGCGGTCTCTAGAAGCTTTTTACATTTTGTCTTAATATAACGCTAGCGATAAACAAACAATAGTGTGTCTGTCGACGTTATGTGAAGTCAGTGTTTTTACAAAAGTTCATTCATACGTAATTGTTTGTCATACATATTTTTATTTCTTTAATTTTCTCTTAGGCCTATAAGTTTTAAGTGTGACTTACAAGACCAGTGTAAATTAGTATACGAGCAAGTTCTTCAGAAACATTAAATGAAAGTAGGCTTTCGTACGATATTGTAATTACTGTATGTACTGAATAACCACTGTATCGATAGAAGAACATACCGTACAGTATATGCAAGCCTAAACTGCATTTTGTTGGTCATTTTTGAAAATCCGAACTACCTGTAATCCCAATTAGTTTTGATTTTTGACTTCTTACTGTATATGCTGCAGACATGTTACAGCAAGTAAGATGACTAGCATCAGGCCAAGAAATATTTTTTAAATTATATTTTCCTCTTTTTGCCAATATTTCCGGGCAAATGATTTTTTCTAATGGATTCAAAATTTCCGGAAATTTTACATAGAACAAGGAAGACATCTCTATAAAATACATGTTTAATTTAACATATTAACTAAAATGATTTTGGCCCTGTTATTTTAACACTTCCCTGCCATCAAGGGGAACTTCATAAGATTGCTCAAGATAATTTTAATGCGTCTATACTAATTAAGCTAACTAGGATTATATTTTAGTTTCTTTTGTAGCCATAACTCCGTTCTATCACGGGGGTAACTTTGAAGTGTTTGGATGAGTTGTGCACAAAATTTCCCTATTTTAATAAAAGAAACATAAGTACTCAATTATATTAACTCTAAACTAGTAAATACAAAATAGATTTAATTTTGAAAGCATAATATAATAAAATATTCGAAAATTTCAATTTTACCCAAATTTTCCGTTCTTTTAAGTTCAGGAAAACCGTAAAAAACTGCTTTTTTACCCAAAATTTCCGTTTTTTCCCATGCCTTCACAACAATAGTCTGAACACATAGTGCACCGAACACTCCTAACAATGGGCCTCCGCAGCCGACAACCCATTCATGTGCGAATGTTAACAGCACAATTTCGGCAACTACGACTGAAATGAAAAGGTGACCATCGCCACTGAACCTTGGTATAGTAACAGAGCGTTGCATTGTCTGATGAATCCCAATAACTTCTTCATCATGACGATGGGAGGGTGCGAATCCGTCGTACCCCAAGGGAACAGCTCCTTGACAGCTGGACTGCGGGACGGAGACAAGCTGGCTGCGGCTTAATTATTATCTAGGGAATCTTCACATGAGCATCCATGTGTCTAGTGGAGCTCGAGCAAGACACCATGACGGCCGAGGCGTATCGCACATTGCTTGCAGACTACGCACACCCCTTCATGACGACCATATTTCCCAACGGTAATAGCATTTTTCGACAAGATAATGCACCATGTCACAAGGCCAGAAGTGTGATAGGTTGGTTCGAGGAGCGCAGAAGTGAGTTTCAAGTGATGTTCTGGTCCCCCAATTCGCCGGATCTGAACCCAATCGAACACATCTGGAATGTGATTGAACGTGACGTCAGGGAGCATAGTCCCCCTACCCGGAATTTACAGGAATTAGGTGACGTGTGTGTGCATATGTGATGTCAACTCTCTCCAGCAACCTACCAAGGATCATTGCGTGCATGCCAAGACGTGTGCACCGTTGTTATCCGTGCCAAAGATCGACATACTGACAATTAGGTAGGTAGTCATAATGGTCTGGCTGATGTGTGCGTATATTTTAACTCGTACATTGTGTCTCGACTCGAATTCGAGTCGAGTCAAGACAGAAACATATTTTCAAGTCGAGACACGAGTCAAGACAGAAACATATTTTCGAGTCGAGACACGAGTCGAAACAACACTTTCTCGAGACGAGTCGAGACAGTCGACTCAACTCGACTCGTGTACATCCCTACTAACAATACTATGTAGAAAACTAATATTATGACTAACAGTCGACAAGCTCTATGAAGGATTAAGTGTTGATATAAAGAAGAAACATAACATTTTTAAAAAGTAATAGAAGTTTTAGATAAAAGAAACGCAAGGAATTTTTGGGTAGACAAAGATGGGTAGCACCTATGACCAAGGGGAGCGAGTCAAATTGGCAAGCACAGCATGGATTATTTTATTTACGAAAAAAGCAGTATATTCCAGTTGACAAAAGTAAGGGAAAAATGAACCTTTCATCAAAAGGAACAGTATCAAAAAACACAGAATCCTGTATACATATTAATCCATATAAACTAAATAAAAAAGAACTCGCGGGCAAAATTGAACCCTCCTTGGTGTTTCTAAGGTTAAGCCTTAATGCCATAACTCTGTTATCAACAACTTTGCTTTCACTACCTTCTCTTTTATGCAGTTAACAAGAATTATTCCTACACTATTTCTGACCGTTCTTTCCATTACTTGGAGGAAATATTCTTTATATTTCGTTTCTCAACTCTCTAATACCTTTTAACCTAACTTCACAAACTCCTTCCAAGTCTACATTATTTTGTTTCACTTCTTATGTGACATTTTCTAATTTCCCTCTCTCTAACATGGTATGTACGTTCATGTTCCTATACCAACCTTTTGCTCTTATTTTCGTCTTTCTTTCCAACAATCTTCTTCACATTATTACTCTCTCGTCCAATAGTCCTTCCTCCTGGAGTTCCGAATAGGGAATATTTTACCTCCGGAACTATATTTTGACCTTGTACACATGTTTTTTTTTCTGTTGCAAGCAAACTAGGGAAAATAGAGTGACAGTTTCCCGTTGTCATTCATCCCAAAGTTAAAGTCATTCTGACTACGCCTGAGACTAATGTTAAAGATGCCGTACCAATCACTATGATGTCCGCCAACTTTACTACAGGAGAACTGCTGCTTTCTCCCAGAATACTCTTCTTCTGGCTATTCCATTCAGAATAATTCGGTGAGATTGGCTCTTCTGGTAGTGAACTATCGCCGATTACTTCTAAATTTCACTATAGCACACAATCTTCCCCACTCTATATATAAGTGTCTTTGTAAAGTAGTATGTCCTCGCCACTAACACACATTCCTTGGCCACAAGAGCCTTGGTTCCTGTCACCCTAGGGCGCCTAGTCTTTGGGTTCCTACTAACTCAGCAATAGCCATCAAATATCTAAGAGGAACTCAATATTTCAACTGTAATTATTTGTTACTGTACATAAAAGAATTTTTATAATAAAAAGTGATTCGGAAAATTCCAAATTACCGTGAACCATTTTTAGCTCTACTCTAGAAAGACAGAATTTTACAGTGTTCAAATAAAACATCCAATGTTTATAAATCATAAATAGCCAAACAAAAAACTATGAAACAATGTTAGAAGGAGTAAGTGCTCTGCATGGCACGTACAGTCCCTTATCTAGGGTCCCTGAAAATATATAAATAGTAATGTACGTAATTTGATATATCATTGAAAGAATGGTGGAAATACAAACAATTTTTGTAGGAGAATTTTTTCGTGTGACACAAAGTTTACAGAGAGCCACTGTTCATTGCGAATTATTGCATATTCAGATAAAACTTACAATTCAAAAGTGGCTATTTCGTAAACGGCGATTCACTCGAAAAACTTTCTACAGTAAAAGTTGTTTGCTTTTCTATGGCTATTTCAATGATGTATCAAATTGCGTATCTTACTTGACAACTAGACATTCTATTCGATTGGCAATCTAGGTCTCCTTCGTGTCTAATTGGTTAGTGTACACGCCTTTGGTGTGGGAGACCAAGGTTCGATTCCCAGCGAGAGCCCATGTGCTTCGGATTCCACGTTAATCAGCAGGTCCCGTCTCATACAACCTTGATGCTGAAAGGGAAGTAGAACTCAAAATCAACTCAACTCGATGGACAATCTAATATTTTCCTACTTCTCTGTTTGTTTCATTTTTTGTTCTCCAATCTTATTACCACACTGGACGTACTGCATATAAACATTGAACGTTTCAGATTTATTTAGTGTAAAATTGTTTTCTGTTCCACACTAGGATTTGCTTAGAATCAGATACGACTGAGTTTGCGGCGAAGTTACGTTTCTTATATTATATAAATGTATTTTTCCCACAATTCACATTTTCTTGTACAGTCACGAACATTAATAAATGGACGTTCAAGCCATAAGAAATAATGGCTTCAGCCTCCATTTATTAATGTTCGAGACTGTATGTCAAATTAACAGGGGTAAAAAAGGTTGAATCTGTGAAATTATAGAGTTGAAATGACTGTCAACAATAATAAAGTAATAATAGAAATACAATACCAATTAAAACATGATAAACATTTGATGAAGAAAATAAGTTAACCACAATAATCGTCTCTTCATACATGGTTTAGTATCTGGACTAACCTTATATAAAAGTTCCAACTAAATCATTCCACTTTTTGGTGCAACAGCAAGTAAGTGGTCGGCGTAGGCAAGTGTTTACCGTGTTGTTTCGAAACCGCAGAAGTCCGAAATTTTTAACGTGCACCAATTTCAATTTTAACCCATCCTCTGCATAACATACAAGATCTTCTTCTCTGGAGAAGAAGAAAGGTGTTCAAATGACGAGAGTGACAGGGAATTCAATTAGGTCCATAAGTGAAGACAAAGATTTACAAATTCATCAATTATTCCAGATTTGACATTTCCATTCAATTGCAATCATTTTCTAACACATGTATGATTAGAGTTTTTATCTTTCTTCTCATCAGAACGTATTGATATGATACATTATGAACACAAAGAATTACACAATCACTGATATAAGGCACTCATTGAACATCTCGCTCCATACAATTGAGTTCAACCTCAAAATAACGAAACCTCTTCTACAGCAATTCCACGCCAAAAGCCTGTTAAGTGCTTTACAGGCTTACCAACTGCCATCTCCTGGTTGAAATGTTAGGCGTAAATTGGTTTTTATCTGTCCAAGCGCTTGTGATAGTTAGCAAAAGTACTGGACCCAACCTAATGAAGTTATAACAGTCAGGGGGAAGATATTTTTGCTACCGACTAGTACACATAAAGAGGAACTGTGTAAGTTAAAGGATGCAAATCCCTTAAAGAAAAATTTTACAAAAAGATAGAGAATATGTACAATGAGAGTTTCAGGGATGGGCGTGAGATCAGACTACTAATTGTTTTTGACACATGCTAGTGCAGGTAACCGTAAAAGCGTTTAGGAATTGTTCAAAATTACAATGAAGTATTCGTTATTAATGCCATTTTTCAACAATAAGACAGCAGTATTATAGCTTTATGTGGATTCCGAACCACGGAATATTAAGTAAGGAAACTGACTTTGTACAGATCTCAATCGGGAACTTTCTACACCAGGGGTAAGTGTGTTACCACTGCACCACAGAATCAACTCTTGATGTTTAGAAGTGGAGACCGTGAGTAGATTTTCCTAGAGCATCAAGTTTTTTCCTTTCGAGCTCGATAAAGAAGAAGACAGAGAATGATAGCTAGAAACAAGACTAATAAATGGAGACAAACAATCTCCTATAATGAACTTGTGGATACTACTTCCCGGAGAACTCGGACCCGCCGACTAACGCACTTCAACATCTACCAGACCAATCATGAGAACTTGAGGATCCATTATCAGACCTCATCATTCAACTCAACCTTCAACCCAAGAAATATTATCACTAAATTTGATACTAATACTTTTGAGTGACGTATAAGCCTTTGGAGGACAATTATACATATTTTTACTCTTACTTGATAATTCTAATATGAGATATTTCGCTCTATAGTGAAAATTTAAATACTAATATATATTTATATTCATTTGATGTGTTTCGTTGGTTGGTGTTTCCATTTTACCTATACTTTATGCAGATTAATTGCTTGGTTGATGCTTCCATTTTACCTTTACCTTATGCAGATTAATTGGTTGGTTGGTGTTTCCATTTTACCTATACTTTATGCAGATTAATACCTTTCCATTGTGCATTATTACAAACCTCGCTCAAGAAGCCAGACGTATACAGGAAATAAGGAATTCCTGATGCGCTGACAATATTCAGTCCGATCTATCCTTTGTGTTAATAGGTATTTTTGGCCACTACCTAAGACAAGAATTCGGTTACAAGAAGAAGGTTTATCGTTTTCCACGTCACTAGAGTTTTTTGATAGTGTCGTGAAACAAATCCTATCTGGAGAATTTGGAAACGTTTTTGAAAAAAAGAGAAAGCAGCTTCAGTAACAGAACGAAACGTAGTTCTGAAATTGTTAGAAATGTAAATGCGGTGCTAAGTGGTATATCACCCCATATGAAGAAGTCTGCACGTGGAACAAGATCTCAACACTACAAGATAATTTTTCATTTAGAAAAAACTTACGCCCAGACAAACATAAAAAAAACACCTACAAAATATTGAAAAGCACATTGTAAATTATTTCAACAGCAAACTTTCGAGTGTGTAGAAGTAAAACATATTAAGCTATGTGAAACAGGAATGCCAATGCGTCAACCAACTAGTAGCATGCGGATCATGAGAAGTAGCATGCGGATCTATACCTATAAATGCTATTGTTTTATGACTCATTCTAGCTGGCTAATAAACAGATAAGTAGACCACCAACAATTTCTCAAGTGAAAATTGACACTCAAACCTAAATAGATTGGCCAACCTTTGTATAGAATATATATATATATTTTAGAAATGTTGAAACAAATCTGCATTTCGTTATTTATTAGGTTAGACTATATATGCATATTTTAAGTCCACATCCTAACAAAGTTTTCTAGTGCATATTTGGATGTTTATTTAGGTAAGTTTCAGCACATGCCGAGTTTCAATCAAGTTACCACTCTAAAGGTATCATTACAAAATGCCGATCCAATATCTACTTAAAATTTCTTTTCAAAGTTTCACGAATGCGTAACAGTAATAACTTAAGAATGACTTCCTTAATAAAATACATCGAATACAGTATAATTAATGTCTTTAATGTTAAGAAGACTTTCTTGAAAAACGAATAAATAAAAGCTATACGGTGTCATGGGTGTGTGTCTTCAATTTTTGGGTTCTTAGACTTTTACTAGTCCAGTCACCTATACAAAAGTGATGTAGCCAGTACCTCGTTTCGCCCGACTTTATCTTCAGGTGTGCACTCCTGTCCAAAATGATTGTCGCATATCTATAACTGTCTTTTTGTAAGAATATAATTTGATAATCATTTTGCAAGGTACTTTTAATACTGATACTATGTGTATAATTGGGAAACGTATATTTGTGCTAAATTCCATAGGAAAAGAATTATGAACACGAAAATTAGAATGAGTAAAACAAAATGTTGCTAAATGGACAAGAAAGCTTTATTTTCGTTTTTTGTTCTTATTTACTGCTCTTTTGACATGGAATTTGCCACATACATGTCTCTGCCGATTATACACATACTAACATTATAAGAAATACCGGGCGAATTCGTTATCAAATTATATTCCCAAAACATCATATTTATAGACATGCGACAATAATTTTGGACATGAGTGTACATTTTATTGATACGAAGACAGAAGACGTGAAAAACAATTCGTGTCCGAATCGAAACCGAACCACCCGGTGGAGAGGTAGACAACTTTACTAACTACTCCGCAGCTGCCGTCGAGAACTATAATATACTGGTTGGTTGGTTGAGTTACGATCTGGCGTTCCGTTCATCAGCGAGGCTATATGAGACGTGGACCTACAGCTTTACGTAGGATCCGAATAGCATGAGTTTTCATTTGGGATAAAATTATCATATATCGAAAAGAATAGCATAAAAAAGAATAGCGCAGCTAGAGAAGAGAAAGAAACTAAACTTTTTCGTTGCTGTCTACAAGAAACGGGAAGCGGGACAATTGGAATTATGCCTTTGTCTCTTTGGCTTTGTATTTGGGCATGCTCGAAGAAAGAGAGAGAGAGAGAAACAAAGAGGTTTTCCACGCTATTTGTTGAAGTGAATCGCACCATTTGTTCTTCACTTAGGTAGTCACACAGAATGAAAGAAAAGAATGGAGGGGTTAATCCAGATGGGAAAGGGGTGAATAAAAGAGCCCTTTTGCCTTTTCCTACAAGACAATGGATTAGCTGCCGGCAAACAAAGAATAGAAATGAACGTGCTGGAGAAGGCGAGTTTGGCAATATTCAACCCTTTTTGTGTGGAAATAGCACAGTCGGAGATAGCACATAAAAGTTATGAGAGTAGAGGGCATATGCTATTTTAAAAATAATTATAACAACATTTTATTAAATTTACTGCAGTTGAAATGTTTACGTTTCATTTTTATAATAATTTTCTTATGCAAATTTTAAGTTAAATTCTATTAAATATATTATTCATTTCCAATTAGGGTGCTTTGTGATGTTTAATTTTTATATTTTATTTATTTACTTATTTATTTATTTTTATTTCTTTATTATTGGAAGAACTGATCATATAATTATTATATAAAGTGCCCACGCTTGGATGAATTTCTAATTGCGCTTTGTATACTAACTCGAAGATGCAAAATCCAATGAAATTATTTTCAAGCACATCTGTTCATTGGTTCACGAAAGAAATGACATCAAAAATGGGATCTTTAAAGTACCGCGTATAGCAGCAGTAAAAGTGCCCACTCTTCAATACAGAGATGGAGTGGGTCGGTGGGTCAAATGAATCAAGTTTTCTGAGTGGATCAACAGCATGTGATCCACTGTGACCCACCACTCACCGTGGCCCACTGCGACCCACCACCCACCGTGACCTACTGCGACTCACCACCCACCATGACCCACTGCGACCCACCATCCACCGTGACCCACAGCGACCTCCCACTCACCATGACCCACTGCGACCTACCGACTCAGTCTGATCTACCGACCCACTCTGCTCACTGCATTGTAGACAGTATCTTCTGAAGACTGGTAAATTTGTCTTCGTTTTACTTTCAAGACCTTCATTTCCCTTCCTTTTCCATTTGTTTCTCTCTACTTACCTGAGGTGAGTATATCTAACCAAGTGAAAAAAGAACTTCAGGCACTTTTGGATATTGATATTTGTAATTGTAATAATAGCAATTAGGCTTATACTACTACTTGGCTTTCGAGACCTGTGAGTCTTTCGAGGAGTTAACTACTGGAGAAAATACATTTTTGAATCACTGTAATATATAAATTATTATATAAAAAATTGAATGTGACTGTGTGTGCCTGATCATCACGTTCAAATTGCAAAGTCAAATGAAATTATTTTTAGTATATAGTTAGGCCTTAATCCAAACTGGGATGTTATATTGCTTTCATTATAATATATAATATGCTAAGGAGGTAGTGAGGATCCGAATTTTTGCGGAAAGAAATGAGTATCTCGCAAGCCGTTAAACCTACGGAGCTGAAATTCAGTGTATTAACTCTTTATTGAAAATAAACAGAATGTGTCCTAGCATTTTTTAACATTCTCCTTTATGGAGTGAGGCACTATCTATATATAGAAAATTGCTAGTGAGTTGATTTGTAAAAATGATCGAAAACAATCGATATTACTCGTAGTTAAGAAAAAAATCAGAAACAAAAAATACAGTGCTTTGCTTCATATATCCATTGCTTTATACTATAGTAATTGCTGAGGCTTATGTTTAATATATGGAGCGCTTACAGCATAGGGCAATCAACCCATCAAGTTGTGAGAAAAATAAACATAAAATTTGTACTGTAAGCTTAATTATACGAAAATTTTAAGTTTGGATTGTACGCATAATTACCGTATATGGACAATTTTACTCTTTTTTTTCCTTCCTTTATGTTGGTCTACTTACCTCGATTTGGGACTCTCAAATTTCATCCTTTTCCCACTGAAAAGTATCGATAATTCATCAAGGAAATAAGTATACTATGATAATTTAATTTAAATTCGTCGTAATTTGGCCCATGCCAAACAGTAGTATGGTAATTGAAGGGGAAGAAGGACAGAAATTCCCACTCATATCTGAACACTTTCCAGGAACCTTGTTCCCTTTCGCTTTCTAGAGGGGGGAGGAAACACGGTAAGGGCATCAAACCTTCATGTGTAATTACAAAAATTAAATTTATAAACAAATAATAAATCATCAGTTTATCAGGCTTTAATTGATAATTTATGCACAAGATTCCCAACCGAAGGTGTGGTAGATGAAGTTTCATTCTCCATGAGTCGACATTCCCAACTGAGATGGTCGATATGGAAAAGATGTTGTATGGTGATAGAGAAATGATACTTCTTGTTGAGTATTTCAAAACTGACCGAGAAAAATCGTTATCAGACTTAAGTCTAACAAGCAGATTTTCGATGTGGAGTTGCAGAATCGGGTAGAAATATTATCAATTCCCACGACAGAATGCGAACAGGGATTTTCCCTTATGAATTTACAGATGACTGATATTAGAAATAGACTAAGTGCTCAAACATTGTCTACCTTGTTGTCCATCAATGTTAATGGCCCACCGCTAGACAAGCTCAAAGTAGACGAGCTAGCTATTTCTTGGCGGAAGAATGGACATCTTTCCGCTGCGGATGATTTACCACGAAAAAGTTCTGGAGGCCAACAGGAAATAAACCCGATTTCAGATTTATTTTAACGTGACAAATTACGAGTTATGGAAAATGTATACTTGTATTACTAATGGCTTATTTGTGTTATTCAACTTTGTACCAAAATTTTTAATAAGTCTTTTCTTTGCTTTAGGTAAACTACTTTGAATAAATATTCAAAATAATTGTAGTTATGCATATTTGTAACTTAAATTTAACGTAGTGTTCTAGTGATTACACAAATTACAATTATGAGCATACTTTATGGAGATGCTCTCACAGAGGGTACCCGAGCACCTTTATACACTATGAAAAACTGATTTTTCAAGTTTTTTGTGAGAAAAATACTGTGAACTGAGAAACCATAACCTTTCCCATATTGTACAAGGGTATTTTCCTGTGAATAGAAGTTTCTTTTGGAATGCGTTGAGAAATTAACACTAGCAAGAATACTCTCTTAGTACCAGTATATTTTAGGCACACACTAATTCCCTCCCAACTCGAAGTGCTTCAATTTCCTCACTGACAAACACTTTACCATTTGATATAAAGGCCAGATCCACCGTTATTGTAACAGAGTGGTGCTTGAGTGATTGACTATAAATTCAAACTCCGATTAGTGAGAATTTCACAGTCTTGTTTTATTACAAGTGTAAACTCTTTAGTCAGTACAGAAGAGGCCGTGGATCGTGTTCAGAGTTGATGACGATGGATTTTGGTGAGTCAGAGTAGATCACAGTGGATGAGAGTGGTTCATGGTGGGTGGTCGGTCACGGTGGGTCGCAGTGGGTCGTGGTGGGTCAGAGTGGGTCAGAGTGGGTCAAGTTTTCATTGACCCGCGCCAACTCTGCTTCAATACATTTTTAAGTGCGGTTCTTGTACAAATTTGAGGATTCTAAATCCAATGGAACTATTTTCACATATCTGTGCACGGAGTTGCGGCAAAATTCACTTTATATTTTGGATATTTATTTTTACTATAAATTTACCAAAGATATGTAAATGCTTGAAAGTCGTTAAAAACCTGAGGCGTTATTGTTGTTATGCTTAAACATTTTCAATTGCAGTCCCGGACAGAACTCGGTCAACCATATTAATGGGCGAAGTCGGAGTCTAACTCGCATATTAAGTATTAGTCTCTCAGATACGTTTTGTTCATAGTGATTGGTTCTCGTTTGTGTGAGAAATTTCCTTAGACGTGCACCCAATAGAAAACGTTATTTGTTTGATATCTAGCGATGAAATTGTGAAGAGCATGTATATTGAAAGTTAGTTTTGTCATTTTGCGGTGCTTCGCTTACGAATATACAGTAGTAGTAGATGAATGTTTTGCACTGTCATTTTACTTTCGTTTTGCATTCAGGGACGTACGCAAGAATTTATTTCGGAGGGGTAAAAATTCAGTATGAGGATAAATTATATTACAATTTGTAAAATTAGCCCTAAAATTAAACTGAATTTATAAAAAAGTAAGGATTTTGGAAGGGGGTCCAAACCTCCAGGATCCACGCAGGATCCACGTATTCAACTTAAATTTAACTTGCCTCTTAATCACGATTCTACTTGTTTTCCGCCATTTTTAAAGCACAGTCCCCGGTATTGGCTGGTGAGGTCTAGTGCAGTGTAGAAATGACACAGTAATACAAAGTTGTTTCTCGCTGTTGACATATTTCTTCAGAAACATTATGTAAAACAATTGAAAACACATCGCGCGGTTTGCATGTTGAAATTTTGCGTATACCTAGATTGGTGTAAGTATTTCTTTCTACTGTGTTGTCTGTAGCTTCAATCCAATAGCCTTTACAATTAGATGCCAACATATTTGGCAATCACGCAGAAAACAATACCGAAGATTTTAAACTTGTGTTAATTTAACACACAGGCTGTGTCTCATTTTAACTACCGGTATTTGACACACAACTCCAAATGGAGAGTGAGTTATTCTAACCACCTGCCTAATCATATTAACACATAGGCATGTCGTTGAAATAACACAACGATTTTTTACAGTGTACACTTGAGAATACTTAAAACGTTCATTTCACTTTGAATCATTTATAACAAATAAATTCTTTATCAACACTGTCGCTCAAACCAATGCATTTGTCGTGTACCCACATTCCACATCTTTTCGCAGCATCGCATGTAACTAACTATCCTACTTACTGCTCATTATGGACGTGCGCATAAGTAAGGTATTTCCTAATAGTTACTCTACATAGCAAAAAATGAACTTGCCTTCCCTGCGTAAATTATATGCACATGAAAACGATTTTCTTGCTGCTTTACTGCTGGAAATGTTCTTTCTTAAACGTTCTTCTTCTTCACTAGTAACTAACGGGTTAAGTCTTGTTACAAACAGTGCTTTTTTTCTTGATTTAGATACCAGGTTTGAATTACCTGAGCCACAGCCAACGATGAGTTTCCTTGGTTGTCTCCGAGAATCTGAAATCGAAAAATTGTTAGCTCTCAGAGCTTGAAATGGTTTATTATTTTTGGATATTACTTGAGACCAGAGTGAAGGTGTTGATTTAGAGGATATTTGCTCATCTTTTCCAGTTTCACTATTATCCGTTAAATGTGGGAAATGATTTTTATCATTGATATTAGGAGTCGGTGTAAATTCTTGTTCAAAGTCCTGGTTAGAAGTTGAGATCTTACGGGTGTACACTTGTTCTTCAATTAACAAACCTCTCAACAAAGAGTTTTCTTTCCTCAAACTTACAATTTCATTTTTAAGTTCAAAAAGTTCATGTAAAAGCTCACTCTTGATCTTGTTTACACTAAATTCAAGTAATTTTGATATCATTTCAAAGTCCATAGAAGAACCCTTACAACAAGATAACTGGTCATCTTGTTTCTTTACATTTTCAGAGATACGTAGTTGCCTACCATTAGTTGAACTACCACAAACAAACAAATTATCTTTTTGAGCACAAGCACTACATTTAAATTCACTTAATTGGATATGTTCCTTTTTACTAATTTGTTCAAAGCAAGCTGAGTGACATTTTCTCTGACAAGTATTACATTTAACAGTTTTCTGCTTTCCATATATACACATTGATTACATTGTGGACAATCATCTGCTAGAGGTGCCATTTAATATAAACATAACAACACTAAAAAGAAAAAGATAAAAATAAAAAAAGACAATGAACGCACACACAGACGTACAAAAGACTCCAAACGGCCAAAAAGGAATCTGTTCACAAATTTAAAAAAATAAATCAGCTTCTCGACCTTCCAGAGGATCTAGAATCGCTGAAGACCTCACGACCCAACCTATTATTGTGAAGCTTAGGAACAGAGAAGATGGAAAGGTCCCTGCTTAGCCACCATAGAGCCCTGCTGCGAGATACTAATGCACCTCGACTTACTGCTCACGGTGTTTCCAGCCCCACCTCGTGGAGGAAGGGACAATTGCTCATTGATGGTAATTGGCCAGAAAAAAGGAAAAGACCTTAAAAGAAATGAGCAACCACGGGGCCAATAATAATAAAGGACTTGCATCTGGAGATTTAACAGATACCTCATTGAAAGGTACCACCTGTATACCACTTGCCTCCTCCATCTCCCTGTAGAATGCGAGGGACGATCGTGAGATATGTGATGAGGCCTTGTCCATGGGAATGCGCACCAGATTGGCGTCATTTCCGTAGATTGTTGGCATCTCATGCTCGTAGATCGGCCGCATGATGTGCTCCTGAAAATACTGCGAATTTATTTTGCAGTTCTTCGCCACTCTACGAATCTTCAGTTTAACTCGGTAACAGTAGCCGGTAACGACCATGAACCCATTCTTTACAGACACGGACCCACCTTCTGAAGTTCTTGGGGCCTTTCTCTCGGTACATAATGTCTCTCGGTTTGCCGCAGTCGGAAAGGTAAATCCATGCTTCATCGAGCACGACGTACATCCACCTTTGTTTAGCCAGATGCCGTTCGTACAGCTTCCAAGCGTTACACTTTCGTTCCTTTTGGTGGGCATCCGTGAGAAGATGGCTGCGAGCTTTCATGACTTTTGCCAGCTTGAATTGATGGTGTAACGTCCGGCTCACAGTCCCCAATGACACGTCAAGACGATTAGCCATACACCTTTGTGTTGGCGGATTTTCTTGTATTGAGATTTTGCGAAGTTTCCTCTGCACGGTGGAGGTGGCCTTGGTGCATTCCCGCTTCCTAGGTAACTTCGTTGGTGATCTAAATGGTGGAGTTTCGTTGACCTTGTACTTTTTAATAACATTTTTATTCCACTTAAAGTGATGTTACAACCATTCTTCTTGCACTGTTTTCTAATGACAGAAACACTAAAGTGGGCGCCATAAAGAGCCGCAACGTAGCCTTCCCAAAACCGGCTTAGTTTGGGCGGCATTTTGGCCACAGAGCGGAAACCCACACACTTGGAAATAAATTTAACACAACACTCACAACAACGGTCCTGTTTTGCGCGGTTATTGTCGTCCGCGCGAAAAAACAACTCCGTTCCCAGGAAGCCACAGCACAACACTGCGACGCCTAGAGCCAGGTCGGGTGAGTCCATGCTGCCCGGGAGGGGGAAGGAACGAAATCAGCCAAACGTAGGCTGAACAACCTGTGTACTTCGGCCGTTTAAAGGCAACTTTGGCCCAAAGAAAAAGAAAGATTTGATTTTTCTACATGGTTATTATTTTTTCTACCGGCAAGAAAAGTTGTGGATTGAAGTATTACGACATTGAGAACACATGAATATTGGCGCTAGGGAATTGTTTCCGGAAGATGGGAAGCAAAATGTAGCAACTGTTAGCAAGTAAACATTTATTATATTTCAAGTTCCACAACTTTTGTTCATTGTATTAAAGTGACACATCTTCAATGCACAAGTAGGTAGAATATAAAAACAGCGAATATTCATTAGCGAATAATAATAAGCTAACGCCTTAAATATTCGTTCAATTACGCACACATTATTAAGCGTTTAATTGTGTGGGGTAACATTGGCCCAATTTTGGAGGCATCATTGACCCATCTTTCTAAGTGTTGGAAATTTCCTAATATTAAAGATGAAATAGTATAGAAGTGGTACGATGTAATAAGGAAGATTAATCTCCACTAGCTTCTAAACGAGGATATTATAAAGTGCCTGAATTGCAAGAATTTTCTTCCTAAAACTGAGCAATAGTATGGTATCGGTAAAGTACTCCACCGCAATTACGAATATGGTGCTCCTATATTTGGAAGTTAAGTATTCATAAACTTAGAGAGATTTTCATTGAACGATATTTGTGTTTGCCTCTAAATTGAGTAAAGTGATTTGACACCTATGTTTGTAATACAGACATTTTAAGTTACCTATTTACAAATTTGTAGCGTTCTTTTATAGATGTTTCGTATTCACCCAAGTAGAATACAAATATCTGCATTGAACAATATTTCTCGTTCATTGAAATTGAGTAAAAGCATTGATAATTTCACCAATGCGTTTATAATATCCTGTTCTTCTCTTCTGTTCCTCAAATACGGTATTACAATAATACTTTTGTGCATTAATTAGTCATTTTGACAAATGGGCTATAGTTACCCCAACCATGAAAAATTTAGCATGCCGTCAAAAAATTGGAACTATAATCATCATTCTTGGTCACACTTATTATAATTACTGCTTTCAAAAGAAAGCCAAAAGGTTGCATTTTAACGAGGAGAAATGTCATTAGATTACCTCCGTGATCTTAGGAAATATTAGAATGGAAATTTTGAAAATTAAAAAATGGGCCAAATTATACCTAGTTTACGGTATTATTAATAGTAATTACCAATTTATATTTATTTCCAGCAAAACTTCCCCATAGAATTGTAGTGCAGTGTTATTTTCAGCAGCTTCGTTCTTAAACAAAGCACAGTTCATCCTTAGTAGGTATTCTATATTTGATTTGATTTGGAGTTTTAGTCTCCCTTTCAGCAGTTAGGCTATATAAGACGTGGATCTACATCTTAATGTGGAATCCGAACCACATGAGCTCTCATCGGGAATTTAACCCGGGATTTTCCACGGCAAAGGCGCTTACAAGCAACGTACAGAACAAGGCAGGATCAGATCCGACTCAAACTTCGCCCAGAGGACACATAATAGAAAGGAAGAAAAATACCAAATTTTAGCTGCCCATATCCAGAAACACCGGAGATATGCTCCGCAACATAACGCACCAGGCGACAATATGAGATACCCATTTATGTCGAAAACGAAAAAGATGGGCAGCACCAAAATGATATCAAGATATTTGATATGCTATAACACTGACTTGGCAGCCATCGTGAAAACTGAAATCTTGGATATAGCATAAGGTATTGAAATGAGAAGCGGGATGTGCGATATATCAATGTAAGGTAAAATGCAAAAGGAAAACCAATGATGTAACCGCGAAAAACATATGTGTAATGGCATGGACGGGACGAAGTGTGGAAGACCCGGGCAAAACAACGTGTATTCAAAGGACATAATAATAGGGCAAGACCCGCACTACAATGATACGCGACAAGTAACTGCAACAGTGTGCATGAAAGTGCATCCTCCTTGACAGATTATGCCTTTCGAGGATATTGGAATTCCGTTTGGGACAGTGCAAACCACAGTTTCAACCTGCGATACGAGTACTCCTTTGGAGACTACATAAACTACAAAGGACTATCTCTTATGGAACAGCAATCCGGCAGCTCGCTCTGGAGTGTAGGAGATATCGTCTTGGATTGCCGATCAAAAGCACGACCTAGCTGGGATTGAAGCCCACTCCTAGACAACATTTTGTACGTTTCTTGTTCAATTTTCTTGCTGTTTCGTGTAAACAAAGGACATTTTGGCCCACGTTTGTTTAAACAACACTATTTGAAGCAAAGTATGTACGGATGAGAAAGCCCAGCCATGCTCTAGCTTACATTTCTTTAGAGATGCAAGGGTTCGGAAGAAAACCGGCTTTTTTGAAAAAAACTCGTTTTTTCTGCTTCGCTTTTTTGCTTTTGAAATTTTGGGCTTTTTTTAAATTTCTGCCTTAAATTGATAAAGCAGACTTTGTTTCGCTTCTCTGTAACACAAAACGTCATTTAATTAGTGGTTGATGCTGATAATAATGTAAAACCTCGAAAATAAACCATGAATTTCGGAAAGATATTTCAAACAATTTTACTTCAACATATTTACATTATGAATTCCAAAGGATTAACCAATGTATATAATAAGAATTTTTTAACCTGCTATATACAAAAGTAAGCAGAGTTGGCAAGAATCATGGTTATTTTTGAAAATGCCAAAAACCCGTTTTTTGGGGAATGTTTAAACCAGGCTTTTTTGGTTTAAACCAGGCTTTTGATTTAGATGTTTTGCTTTATGTATTTATATTACATATTCACAGAAATAAGTTTGTTTCGCCTTGGTGTTGCTATGCAACAGCGGTGTTATGCTGGAAGAAGTCACATAAGCTTAAAGAAGTCCGGTCAGTAAATTTCTTAAATTGAGAAGCTCCTACCCTAGCCATCGGGAAAATCCCGTCATTGCTTTAAATGTAAAACAATAACGGGAAAATCCTGTTATTGCTTTACATGTAAAATTTAAAGGTCAACATATCATAATCAGTACTCTAAAACTGAGGTATTAAATTACAAATTTAGCACGTAGATATAATTGAAAGTCCAATCCAAGCTAATGTTGGAAGTTACGTAGGAAATCGATAAATTTTGCCAATTTCTATCAATATATTTAAGCGATCTTGATTGCCGGCTTTTTTGCATCTCTACATTTCTTTATGAATGTTTCTTTTCTTTTGCGCGGTTTGCTACACTGTTTTGCGACAGTCCCAAACAGTCCCAATATCAGGGAAAGGCAGCGTTCTGCATTTACCCGATGAGTTCCATGAGTTGTTGAAGTCTCCCACTAGAAGGCTAGTTTACCACAAAATAAAACGACTCGAATTGTGTCTACTGGTTTCACTTGCACATATGGAACGAAGTGAACGTGACAGCAGGGGCCGGCTAGTGAGAAGTGATAGTGTGTCTGTGGCATACGCAAGCCAAAGCGCGCAATATTCTATGCAGTGAATGTGTCCGCAGTGTCATTCATCTACAAACACCAATGTAGAGCTGCAATGGCGAACCCTCTCAATCTGGTGTTACTGTTGCAAAGTGTGCTTCCAAAATAAGTGTACGTACAATCGACAGAACCGACAGTGGACGGAAGACAAGCAACTGAACACATGCTGGAGATTTTTGAACAACCACGATGTAACAAAAGTGAATGTAGATGAGACTCTCGAAACCAGTAGACACAATTGGAGTCATTTTATTTTGTGGTAAACTAGCCTTCTAGCGGGAGACTGCATCAACTCATGGAACTCATCGAGTCAATACAGAACGCTGGATTTCCCTGATATTGTGACAGTTTGGGATCGTCGCGAAATAGTGTAGCAAACCGCGCAAAGGAAAAGAAACATTCATAAAGAAATGTAAGCTAGAGCATGGCTGGGTTTTCTCATCCGTACACACTTTGCTTCAGATTGTGTTGTTTAAACAAACGTGGGCCGAAATGTCCTTTGTTTACACGAAACAGCAAGAACATTGAACAAGAAACGTACAAAACGTTGTCCAGGAGTGGGCTTCAATCCCAGGTAGATCGTGCTTTTGATCACCAATCCAAGATGATATCTCCTACACTCCAGAGCGAGCTACCAAATTCCTGTTCCATAAGAGATAGTCCTTTGTAGGTTATGTAGTCTCCAAACGAGTGCTCGTATCGCGGGTTGGAACTGTGGTTTCCACTGTCTCAAACGGAATTCCAATATCCTCGAAAGGCATAATAAAGGGATGCACTTTCATGCACACTGTTGCAGTTACTTGTCGCGTACCATTGTCGTGGGGTCTTGCCCTATTATTATGTCCTTCAATAACAGGTTTGTTTTGCCCGAGCCTTCCACACTTCGTCCCGTTCACACCATTATACATATGTTTCTCGCGGTTACATCATTGGTTTTCCTTTTGCATTTTACCTTACATTGATATATCACACTTCCCCCTTCTCATTTCAATACCTTATGCTATATCCAAGATCGCGGTTTTCAAGATGGCTGCCAAGTCAGTATTATAGCATATCAAATATCTTGATATCATTTTGGTGCTGCCCATCCTTTTCGTTTTCAACATAAATGGATATCTTGCGACGTTTACCTTTTATCATATTTTCGCTTGGTTCGTTATGTTGCGGAGCATATTTCCGGTGTTTCTGGAAATGGGCAGCTAAAATTTGGCATTTTTTCTTCTTTTCTATTATGTGTCCTCTGGGCGAAGTTTGAGTCGGATCTGATCCTGTCTTGTTCTGTACGTTGCTTGCTAGCCTAACCGCATGAGGGAGCTCACTATTCTGTATTTGTATGGTATTTAATTTGACGTATACTTGTTACAATATTTCCAATCACGCGCCCTCTTGCTCGCTCTTCACGCCTCCCATGTTACGAACGACTGGTGTAAAGACGAAGATCAACGTATGTTTTTATTTACATAGGCATAGTTTTTACTTTTTTATATATAAATACATGTGAAAACAAATTATAAAATATCTAACAATGAAATAATGAAAAAATGAAATGAAATCTTTGAGTTTTACGTCCCACGATTATGCCGGTTAGGCTAAAGGAGACGGTGATGATGAGTAATGAATGACATGGTGGAATGAAGAAAGTGGGAGGAAACGGGAGAACCCCGAGAAAACCCACGCACACGGTGTTTGTCCACCATAAAACGAAATAATGAGTTAAATGACCGACGTTATTGTGTGAGAATGCAAATCCTGATGCGTACAGTAGTTTCCGAGAAATTCGAGATAAATAAGTTGTTTTTGTAAACTTAAAAATCTCTATAATCTACATCGCCTGCTAAAGTGGAACTGATATTGAACTCTACCCTCATGAAGGTTTTCATTATGACAACAGTTAAGAACTACAGCACACAGGACGGTGAATGAGACACAGAAAATCCCAAGTGTATAATTGACTTAAACTTTAATTATAATGCTCTTCAATGATAAGACTCGTGCCAATTGATAGATGAAATCTAGTTAAACAAAATGGCATGCAGGAGGGAGAACTCTTGTGTGTAACTTTTGATAAACTCTAGAAAATCTTATTTTTATGGCGCTGGAGAGTATTATGCTGTTCATTGCCATTCTGATGCAGTTAACAGTTTTTATTCTTCTGTAGTAGATTAATTTATTTATGTAATGTACATTACAAATACACATTGTTAAGTAGCAGATTGTATCAGTTCTTGTTCGATTAAATACAGGATAAACGGTAACTACGTGGACAAACTTGGACGGATGATAGTACATCTAAAAGGAAGCAAAAAAGTCCTAGTGAAAATGGGGGAAACTCCGTCCCGTTTAGGAGTGACAGAGTGTCGAAAGGATAGGAACATGAACTTTAGAGGCCAACAGCTTAAAAACAATACATCGTAGGGAGTGTGGTTAAAAACGTCACTTAGAAAGTCATACTTACTCTATTGACAAATGCATGTTTTAAACGCAGCTATGCGTGTGCACGGGATTCTCCAAAGGAACGGAAGGATTCTCGAACATGCTGTAAACGAAAGAAGTTTACACGTTGTTAATCCCGTGCGCACACGTAGCTGCGTTCACAAATATACATTTTTCAATAGAGTAGGTATGAATTTGTGCCGTTTTTAACCGCACTCTCTACGATGTTGGCCTCTGAAGTGCATGTTCCCACGCTTTCGACACTGTGTCACTCCTAAACGGGATGGAATTTCCCCCATGTTCACTCTAGGACTTCTTTTTCGCTTCTTTTTAGATGTAGTCCACGTTTGTCCACGTAGTTACCCTTCACCCTGTACATATTAGGGTATCCTTTATTTAGGGTAATTTCGTGTTGCGATACGCACACCCGCTAAATGTATTCTCTGTGACCGTGAACACGCATTAGTAAAATAGCAGCTCCCTACGAGAGCGTTAGCCCTTGCCGACTTGACGACAAAGCTACGAAATGACGTTTCCACATTATAATATAATTTAGAATGTCCAACCGTGAAACGGAGAAACTAAAAGAGACAGAGAAATGAAACTTTGCACGCAGCAACTAGAGAAAAACATCTGCCCGTGTATTGGCGAACATCACCGGATGAATAGGGTTGCCAATACAAGAGAAAGTTGTGGTTTTGTAAATCGAATGACTTAAATTGGATATCATCATTGAAATCAACAACGAAAATAAAGACAAAAGAGATGGTAACCACAGATCAATGTTGCAAATTTTCCTTTTTGTTTCAATGTGCAATTATTAACTGAGTTACAAGCGAAACAAAAATGGTATCCCATAATATCCGAAAGTCCACTTCATGTCAGTGTTTGTTTCACTAAAGAATATAGTTGAGTTTGTAAACTGAGAGTTTTTGTGGTCCCTGATATGTAATCATTAAAACCGATTAACATACAACAATAACAATTTCACACTTTGAACTTTAGTCAGAACTCATAGTCTAATATCATTAATGACATATTAGTCTTGGTATAATCCCATTGGCTGATTGCTTTTAAATAACCTGTTTTAAATTTTTCAAAATTTTTGGAAAGTTTTGTTTAACATTTTTTATTTCGATTTGAAAATTTTGGTTTTTAAATTACATTAAAAATATTTGAACCTTAATATTGTTGATGAAAAGTTATTCTTGGTGAAATCTGATCAGCTGTCCATATTTGAGGAAATCGATCTATTGGAATTATTGCCATTTTTATTAGTTTTTCTTTATTAAACTTAACCCGTTTCATGTTCATACGGTAAATGGGCTGGTTAGTTACTATTCCTTTTAGCAAGGAGTCTCTATGAATCGTAGACCTACAGCTTAATTTGGGATCCGAACTACATGAGCTCTCATTGCGAATTGAACTCAAGTTACCTACGCTAATCGTGTAGCCACGATTAGCTCTGTAAGATAAATGAGAAAGAAGGAGAAATGATTATGACGTCATTAGTCCCTATAACATTATTATAAAAATATTCCTTCCCTAGCAAAGTGAACTCGCGATGTTATTTTGCGTTCGCTAACCAGCGTTTGACATACTCTATTAAGCAATTGCAGTTTATAGAAATTGAGAAACCGTGAACAAAGATTTTACCAATGATATTATCTGAGAAGCACAGGAAAGTATACGCTGCACAAAGCTTTTGCTTGTACACAAAGTTGCAATGCTTTTCAAATAATTGGTTGTGTACACTTCCTTTTTTTAACCTCGTACCAGATTCTCCCTGCAACTGACTGCTCTGGCTTTCCCGGAGTTATTGTTGCTACATTTGGTACAATTGTACCAATTTCAGCCCTTTTGTCATTCATCGGTCCGTTGGTACCACGCTGACACTTTCAGACCCTTTTGTGAAAAAGTTGGTAAAATTCTACCCAATTCAGCACCATTTAACAAATACTTGTCACATTTTCAAAATTGTTAGTAAGACTTTCCCTACATCTCTTGATGTCTTTCAGGGAAAGTTCTAAAACCGTGGACAGATTTTACATTTTTTTTACAAATGTCAGTTTACTTATCTTATATGCTTCTTACATTCTATTATTCTCCTTCGTTGGTGAAATGAGCAAGAATTTATATTTTAGTATTTTATTATAACGTACTGTTTACTCTCGTACTCGAAGATGATTGATTTGTTCCTAGTTTTATATTTTTCCATGTATGTCTATAAAACTTTTTTTTTTTTTTTTGGTTTATTGGTCACTTTGAAATAGAGGCGCGTTTACTTTCCTTACAATACATACCAAAGATTTATTTTTCTCTTTTAATTTGCGGCCTCTGTTATACTTCCTACGTGGGAGAAAAGTTTCATCTACTTCCAAGGTTGTACGGGTTCCTCCTATTTGAATGTTTTTCAAAAGTAGTTTTTAGAAAGAATACTTTCTTGATTTGTGCTCTTGGAATAGAGGGGTGGGAGTGTTCTAGAACTTTACCTCTTTTAGTTTCGTGTTATAGAGCCATGTATTGCACTGGTATAAAATAATGAATTCAGCCCTTTTTGTTTCAATTTGGTACTATTTTTCAGCCCACTTCAGAGATAGGACTGTGGCAACACTGTCCGAAGTTAAAGAGCGAGTGTTGATGATTTCACACTGCACTTTATTGATGGGTGTTGATCTACAGGAACGCTTTGGGATAAATTGTAGAGTAACAGGACGCACTAATACATTTAGATGGAGATAATAATCTGAATACATTTTTTATTCATAGTGCAAGTACTCATGTCTGACAGATGTGCTTCCTTATAGAGCTGTAATTGGCTTGACTATTCTAAGATTGTGTAAACTTCAGAATTTTATTGAATTACGCACGATACATATATAATCAATAAATTTTTCAAAAAGTCAAGTGTAGGACCCTGGACAGCTATCCTATATAAAAGCCGCCATTGTTAATATAAATATAATTATTTTTAAGTATTGTTAACAAAACAGTGATGAAATATTAATCTGTTATAACTGTAGAAACAAAAGAAAACTTCCGTTATTATACTGTTGTTTAAATAAAAATGGCAGACGAAGAGAACGAAGATTCGTTAGCAAATAATGAGGAACCTCCTGCTCCGATACTGAATGAAAACAATGAGGTAACTCCGGCACCGATAGTGAATGAAAATGTAAGATTTTTCGGCTTTATTTGAAATTTTAGTTACGTAGGGCAATATCATTTGCCATCTTTTTTCTAACCGTCCCATAACTTACGTAAGTGTTTGCATATGAGATTATAGCCAACAGAAATGCCTAAAGCTGTATACACTTACATCTATCAGGCCGTTGCCCGTCCACGTGTAGTAGTACATTGCAAGTAATTGTCTGTTCTCATCAAACCAGGCAAAAATTGGTTGTACGTTCTCCAGTTCGAGAGTCGGTCAGCCATCTGAGACTCCTCTGGTCATTTGCACGAATGACAGGCACATAACACATAGTGGATAATTAGCACGTACATATTATGCTTAAAACCCCTGTCCGAGTCGTTTTCGATTACAAGGAAGGCAGTTCGAATTTGAAATCATAAAAAAGAGAACTATTAATGTATTGACATAAAATACATGAATGGTTAAGCTATTTGTATTAAATTAGTATCAGTTGTAAATTATTTTAAATGTAACTTTTTAGTTACCGGTACATAATAACTTGGTATACATAATAGTGCTTTTTAATAGTAATTTCAAAATCTAATATAGGTCTATATTTGTGCACTTATGCAGTATATTGTTTAATATGCACTATGTAATCGAAATTATCCGGACACTCCCCAAAACATACGTTTTTCATATTAGGTGCATTGTGCTGCCACCTACTGCCAGGTACTCATTATCAGCGACCTCAGTAGTCATTAGACAGCGTGAAAAAGCAGAATGGGGCGCTCCGCAGGACTCACGGACTTCGAACGTGGTCAGGTGATTAGGTGTCACTTGTGTCAGAAGTCTATAAGCAACATTTTCACACTCCTAAACATCCCTTGGTCCACTGTGTCTGATGTGATAGTGAAGTGGAAACGTGAAGACGCACGTACAGCACAAAAACGTACAGGCCGATCTCGTCTGTTGACTGACAGAGACTGTCGACAGTTAAAGAGGGTCGTAAAGTGTAATAGGCAGACATCTATCCAGACCATCACACTATTCCAAACTGCATCAGGATCCGCTCAAAGTACTATAACAGTTAGGCGTGAGGTGAGAAAACTTCGATTTCATGGTCGAGAGGCTGCTCATAAGCCACACATCACGCAGGTAAATGCCAAACGACGCCTCGCTTGGTGTAAGGAATGTAAATATTTGACGATTGAAGAGTGGAAAAACGGTGTGTGGGGTGACGAATCACGGTACACAATGTGGCGATCCGATGGCAGGATGTGGGTATGGCGAATGCCCGGTGAACGTCATCTGTCAGCGTGTGTAGTGACAACAGTAAAATTCGGAGGTGGTGGTGTTATGATGTGGTCGTGTTTTTCTTGGAGGGGGCTTGCACTCGTTGTTTTGTGTGGCACTCTCACAGCGCAGACCTATATTGATGGTTTAAGCACTTTCTTGCTTCTCACTGTTGAAGAGCGATTGCATCTTTCAACAAAAGCGAGCACCTCTTCATACTGCACGGCCTGTAGCGGAGTGGTTACACGACCATAACTCTCTGTAATGGACTGGCCTGCACAGAGTCCTGACTTGAATCCTATAGAACACCTTTGGGATGTTTTGGAATGCCGACTTCGTGCCGGGCCTCACCGACGTACATCGATACCTCTCCTCAGTTCAGGACTCCGTGAAGAATGGGCTGTGTCCGGATACTTTTGATCACACAGTATATATATATATATATATATATATATATATATATATATATATATATATATATATATATATATATATATATATATATGAATATAATAATAATTGCTCACTAACTCCCCCTAGACCGCTACATGGATTTTCATGAATTTTGGTACATGAGTAATTGGACCCTAAATTAACTTAGATTTTTAGCTGATTTTCGGCAAGGGGAAGGAGTAACATGTTAAAAAATCGAAAACTGAAAGTTGTAACGAACGGAGAATTGCCAGCTTTGCACATAAAGCCGCCAGTTAAATTTTTGTGTTAATAGGAGTTGTTCGCTGAGAAATATGTTTCACGGTTTGCTGTCACTGTGCAAAGTAAATACGTATCCCAAACCTTCCGATAAACATTCATAGGAAAGTTGTGGGGCCAAATAATCAAAAAGTGCTGGGTATTTGATTTATAGTCTCCAAACTAGCATTGTACGTAGTTGATTGCCAGTTTGAAAAGTTCCACTCAAGCTATGCGGGTTTGTTATCCCCTACCTAAATATAAAAGAGAAGAAATCGCGCAGACGTTCATTGAAGACAATATTGAGAGAGATCACGCATAAGGATTAAGAAACTTCATGCATGTCATGTTAAAAAGAATAATGAGTAAATATGCAATAACTTCAATTTTTCCTGTAGGTACATCAGCTTTTAGCTATGGGGTGGCTAGATGGACTGTCCACCCTGCGGCCACCTCATCTCCCCTGAAACATTCAAGTATATATAGGGATGTAACCAGATGCTACGTGCCTTAGATATAGGGTAACTTTGGCAGATAACACCAGGCGGGTAGTAGCGCCATTTAAAACTTTCCACAGTGCTAACATGAACACGTAGTTCGTAAGCTGATGACTTATGGGGTTGTGATAAGCAGTGATGCGTGTTGTCCCTGTAGATACAAATACCAGTGGACAGCCACGCGTCAGTAGAAAGAAATCAGGTCTTGACGTGGCAGCCGCGAAGCAGAGGAAAATGCTCCTAAATTTCTATTGTGTCAAACGAGGTAGGCGAATTGTTTCTGTAAAAGTAACATTTTAATACTACTAAAGGTATGAATCGATAGGGCCATACTTGCATAACAATAAGATATAGATAATATATGCAGGACCGCTATTCTTGGTATAGAAAGAATGGTCAAAACAAAGTCTATGTTTTCTGGAAATAACGCCACTTCATCTAATCGCTAATTGAAAATAATGCTAATGCTAAAAGTTTTATTTTATTTTATTTTATTTTATTTTATTTTATTTTATTTTATTTTATTTTTTATTTATTTATTTATTTATTTTTGTCGAAGTTAGTGTTATACAGAGAAAAATATGAAACAAAGTTTGGTGATGATCTTCCTCCAAGTAACACCTATGCAATGACAGTTAAAGGCTATGTTACAATGGAAGAATTCCGTACTATTTTAGAACATTTCAACGCACCCCGGATCCCTGGCTGAGCACTGGTAATTGTAGATGATCATCGCAGTCATCTTCATATTACCATTTTAAAAGTTACTGAGAACTGTTGTGCTTGCCGGCACATTGCACGCACGAACTTCAACCGCTGAACAAGAGCTTCTTCGTCATTAACAATGTACTGCTCTGAAGCAGTTGATAGTCATCGATGTATACTTCCCGGAAGAACACTTGAGAAACTACAGCTCCCAAAACTGTTTAAATAGGCGTGATTCCGTTCAGCAACATCTCAGAACACAATTTCAGGCTTCAGCGCTACAGGCATCTATCCTTTTAACGTAAATGCTATTCCCAATGTCGCTTTTGCCTCAAGGTGTGTCTCATAGCAAGAACAACCTCCACCAACACCTCTAGGCACACAAGCAATTTCCATCCCTCCTTCAACACCACCGAGTGATCACTCCATTCACAAGCTTCTCCCTACACCTAAAATAACTACAATCAAATATCATTCCATGGGGCATTCTCTTACTGCCAAAAGAGTATTGATAACACTAGACCTGTTTGCAACAGCTGGCCTTTCCACTTCTTACGGCACGAAGAAACAAGTATTCTCTAGAAAGAAGGATGGAGTCATGTTCCGTGGGGACTGTGGAGAGTATTACAATGAATCCAGGGGTCCTAAAACGTGGATTCAGTGTATTAAATGCAAGATCTGGTTTTTCGAATCATGTTATTCTGGCAGCATTATTAAATGTGGTTTGTATACATTGTATGACACTGTTTGTGCATTGTTGTCTGACTCCGACGAGTAGTGCTCCATGCGACTGCAGCTTTCATGTTAAGGGGTTCGTAATCATCCCAAGAATTACCGGTTAACGACATGTACCAGGCACGTAGACAGGATTTCGTGAAGGGGGGGAGGTCCGTGACATGAAATACTGTGGTCATCACACCAGGGGCTCGATGATTCTAAACCATTTTACTGAAACATATATTGGCTCGTTTAGCCAGTATTTCGTAACGGGGGGTGAGGGGGCGTGACATGAGATTCTGAAGGCCCAAGACGTCGATGAATCTAAACTACTTTAGTATCAACATATACTGGTTTGTTAGGCCAATAAAATGAGGATATGTTGGCAAGTATTTTAATAATAAACTATGAAGAAATCTCGAGTAAAATAATAATAATAAAAAATTATTGAAGAAGATTTTACAATATTTACGTCCTTCCTCTGTTTATTCAAATATAACCATTTTCCTTTCATTATGACCTCAATTATTATAAAAAGTACATATTCACTATCATAAAAAGTACATACTGAATAATGTCTTGTAAAATATTTTACAATATTTGCGTTTCTTTCTCTGTTGAATCAAATACTAACAAAACTTTCTTTCCGCATAAATTTTTGTTTTTATTATTTCGTCAACTACTGTCGGTTCCAAATGACAGTTTAAAGAATGAGTAGATAATTGTTTTTGAAATAAGATGTTTCATACTGCAAGGATGCGATGAAGAAAAATTACGTTAAAAAATGTTCATGCTGTTACACAACGGCATTATGCTTTCGGAAGCTTGAAATCTCCCTGACTAGTAGCAGAAATTCTGAGAATTCCGTAACTTTTCTAGAAATTTCAAATTCCCTGACTCCTCCAGGATATCTCGCTTACCTCGCCACCATGTATTATAAGTAATACAAATTTCCTGATAAGAGAGAGTAACCAAAAGCTTCCTGTAGTTTCTTTTTTTTTTAATTTTTAATGCTGATCATTCTTTTTCTCAATTCATTTTGTTTCATCCTTCCTTATTTTTTTCATTTCTGGTCTCGAAGGGGAGAGGGGGTTCCGGTATTGATTCACCCTCATTTATTGAGCGATATTCTTTTAAATGAATTTGATGGGTTATGCCATTATGCCAATATAAGTGAGTAATATAAATATCTTTAAATAATGAAAATATATCTTTTATTAATCATTTCAGGTCACACGACTGGAAAACATACCGTTCATTGTTATTTCCATAGTTCTACTGACGTTCAGTGTTGTTATATCTTATCACTCGTTCTATTTTATGAACCAACACAAGGTATCATCTGCAGAAAATGCAATCAACGAGATGAAACAACGATTTCCAACTCAACCAAGTGAAACATTTGTTCAACTGAGACAAGTCATATTAGATTTTCTATTCAACCAATGGCACAAACCTATAGTGATAACTGTCCTTATACCCAAAGGTTTAATTACTACTGGAAACAAATTTATATGCTTCTTGGCCAATATTTTGAAGAAATATTTAAAATTGAATGATGTTATGTGTACCTTGAATTCACCTTGCTGCAGCCATGACAACAGTGCAGAAGTTGAGCTACTGAAAAGTTTGCTCTTAGCTCATAAAAATAGTCATGTAATTGTTGGAAGTGTCCAAGATGCTGAGTATTTCACGAATATTGATATAAAATACATTTTCGAATCAGATGAATCATCAAAATCCATTTTCATTATTATGATTACGTTGAATAATACTGCAGCTAGTGAATATGGAGCAGATCTGAAAGAAGAAAGCTTTGCTAACAAGAAAACATCATCTGAAGACCAACCTAATTATAATATCTTTGAAACAACCACAAATCCAAGACTAATAGCCGAACAAGAATTCTGCAATTTTTGGGAGTGTTACAAATCAGACGATATGATATTTTCCAGAATCATACCTTGGTTCTCAAAATATGCTATTCTAGTCAAACCTGAGTTTCGATAGAAATTATCCTTTAAAAAATGCGTATTTTAAAGAACATTTATTTCTTTGAGTGTTGTAAAATCAAGAAAGAATAATTGGACTAAAAAATTAAATGTTGTTGCTACACAATCAATTTGTATAATGTTAATACATTTTCTATAATATAAAGTTAGTTCTATCAATTATAAATTTAATTATAAGTTTATTTAATAAAAATAATTATTTTCAGTTTTACGCTCCTTGATTATGCTAAAAGTGTCGAATGTTAATTGGAAGTAACTGATTAAGAAAGGAATGATAGAATGAAAATGGGGAAGAGAAGGGAAGAACTCCGATACAACCCATGGGATACAATGTTGTCGAACAAAAAACTCCCTTCTAGGTCATTGAAATGTTGACGTACTGTGATAAAATATTCTGTATTAGGTACAGGATGTCCGGTAAGTCCCTTTATACCTGCACTTATTTCATCCTTACAATAATAATGCTACTATAGAGTCCTAATACAACAAATAATAGGTGCGACTTAATATGCATAATCAATATTGAATGTACTTCAAGAAAAGCTTTTTCCACTTTGGTTACGTTATTCCCGTTCTTGTTTTTAATAAAGGGAGCATTAAAAGGTGATGAGAAGGACACGAAAAGAGAGAGATTTTGACCTTCCAGTTAGGTAAATAGGTTTGATTTCACCGATTCGCAATAACTATTTATGTTGAGAATACAATGTGGTGATTCGGAGAAAGAGGGCAGTGCTGGAATGAACTTGCAGCTGCAGACAGCAATGACCTTCATCAGCCATCACTTAGTATTATGAATGGTGTTCTGTGAACACTGAGAGCTGCATTAAATGATCTTTAATGATAAAGTGCACCGAAAATAATGTGATATACTAAGTACGGATTGAAGACTAAAGCCGATAACTAATACCCATTTAATTGTCAACTAGGAAAATCTGAAAAGGATACCTTTTTCAAACAACTCAACGTGTTTATGACAATATATCAATGAACCTTGCGATATATTTAGAATGACACTTCTATTTCAAAAGGAAACAGACTATGAACTAAAGATGATGAAAAGTGTCATTTTCACAAGTATAGCCACCGAAAACCAGGAAGTTCATACGTGAATATATTCGGAAGAATTGTTCAGAATTTCACTTCAAAACTCAATGCAAGTGTCATTTGGAACAATGCAAGCAATCGTAACGTTCTTTTGAAACGTATTTGATGCACAATTTTTACCCAGGATTTTGATTCTGGAACAGAGGACGCTTTTTATTTTGTCAAAATTTTCGTAAGCAGACAATAGTTAATCTAACATTGGTGCAACGAATATTATTCGGCACCAGATTTAGGTGTGCTTTCCATGAAAGCAGCTTACCAAACAGCATTCGCAGTTATACTCCCCAATATATTGACAATAGAAGAAGAAAAATCATTTTCAGGAGTGTTAGAATAACAAAACCAAAAACATACTTAACGTTTTCTTCGACATTCATTAATCTGTGCCGTAAGATTAGACCGTTACGTATACTTTTGATGCTATTAAACGTCTTACCGTAAACGTGTCGCTTAAAAGACTTGAAGCGTTGTGTGAGAATAAATGGACGTTCCATCATGGCAATACAATTGTTCACTGAACATTTGAAATATTAGAATTTCTGGTGCAACATTATCCCTCACTTACCTACTCGCCACTTTTCATTGTTTCTGAAGATAAAGCTAAACTTGATGAATAGATGTAGAACGAATCCACTACTAGCGCCTCGATGAACATTGCAGAATTTTCGAACATGTTGCTACATAAATAATTATAAATCAGCTAACAAACGGTATTCCATTATCGTTGAACCTAGGCACAAACATGGACAAGCTTCCATGTTCCATGGTCTTCAGCTAATCTCTACGACTTTACTTACAATTTTTCTATTTTGATACTGTCGATCAACTGTAGCCTCCTTCAACCCCTACCTCTCCTTCCTCCTACCATATCCTCTAGCACATCTTTCATGATACTGTTCCTTCTCAGTAAACGTTTCAAGAGTTTCTTTTCCTATTTTTGATTAATCTGAAATTTTTCTTTATCCCCGACATAACTAACATCCTCTCATCCATCTTCTGTTCACCCAACTAATTTTCTCAATTCTTCTCCATACTCACATTTTGAAAGCTTCCAGTCTTTTTCTCATTGCTATTTCGTAATGTCCATATTTCAGTCCCCATACAGTACAATACTCCACACCAAGCATTTATGAGTCTTATTTCAATTCTTTATTTAAGGATTCACAACCTACTTTTCTGCTTCCTAAATCTTCTTTTTCGCCATTCCTATCCTTGCTTTTATTTCACGTTCGCATTTCATGTCATGACAAATAATACTACCCAGTTATGGAAAACTAGTCACCTATTTTCTCCCCTTCTACTTCTATATTTGTCACCGACCGCTTCGTTCCAATCACCATGGCTTTTTCTTCTTACTATTAATATACATCCCGTATTCTCCGCAGCTTTTCTTAAAGTTTTCTAACATCGATTTTCTTTTTCAAATTCCGCAACAAGCGCCATATCATCTGCAAACAGTATATAGCTAATCATTCTACTTCCTACAGAACTTCATTATGTAGGAATGTTTTCACTCTTTTAGATAGATATTAAATATTGTTGGCGAGAGACAGCATCCCTATTGAACTTCCCTTCTAATGACATTCTCATCTGGCATTTCCTCTCCTATTTTAACACTTAGTTGTTGCTTTATATACAAGTTTCTTATTAGTCTTTGATCTTTCCATTTCAACCTAACCTTCTTTAAAACTTCCACAGTCAAAAGCTTTTCTATTTCAACAAATATCACATACACCTCTTATCCTTTTTCTATAAACTTTTCACCGATCACTTCTAATAATAAAATTTCATCTCTTATGCCCTTACCTTTGCTGAACCCGAAATGTTCTTGCTTAACATGGAACTGAACATATAGTCCAGTCAACGAAATTTTTTAGAGTAAAAATTATTTACAAAACGAAATCTGTCCCATTCGATAGTATTATTCAAGTAGTATTTAGAATGTATAGTCCCTAATCTTCCCTATCCAGCTTACCCGCTCAGTCCGCTTACCACCTACAAGTGCGAGAAATATTGTGAAGAATTTTAGGTGGGTCAAAAAAAAAAAAAAAAAAAAAAACAGTTCAGAGGGAATTGATAATAAAACGCCTTCACTGAGTTTCCAACTCTATTCTGTTGCCAGAATTTCCTCATTTCTGATCAACTATTGTACTAGGTCATGCGCCGTTAGTGAGAGTATGTGTGCCGCGCTATAGGTGGGTGGGAGAACGGTCATTTCATTGATTTTAGGGACATTTTAGCTACTTTGTACATGTAGGAAAAGCATTGACCTTCATCCAAAGTTTTAGATATGCTCAAACCGTACCAATGAAGCACGAACTCTTTACCAATAATCTTCACCTCATCTTTGATTGTAGCATCTACGTATGTTTAATTTCTTGCCTTTTCGCGCACTCCTTGCTTTTCGTGAAAAAAGCGCAAGACACTACTTTTTCTTTGCTCGTAAAACGATGTTGTGTCACATCCCGTCATGGCATGCAAGAATAAAAATATTGATCTTACATTTTGAACTTCACTAGCAATTTCTTGATATCGAAAATTTTGGTATCATTTTCGTGTAAATAGGTAATGACTATTTTTTCATACCTAATAATACTATCTGTACCTTTTCAATTTAAGATCTGGGCTTTCCACCAGATTTAGCAATGGAGATTACTTCCTTCATTATGTTTATATCAGTGACCACTATTATAATGATTCCCAACAAAGAATGTTCTATCAGAAATAAAATTAACTTTTTCTTATATTTATAGTTACTCAAAGATTCTCTATGGAAGACAGTACAATACATGGATTGCTCAGGAAGTATGTCAGGTGATGTTTGGTTGGCTCTTTGCTGTTGATCCATCCGCTTTGTCTTAGAATATTCAGGATATCCATCAAAAACAACTGACAGATTTTCCCTGAAATTATCTAACCCGTATGTCGAATATTCGAAAAGTGAAGTTAGCAACGAACTTAGTTCGAATTTGCAATAATCATTTAGTTTCCCACTTCCTTGTGAGACACAAATCACTCGATTAAAAATCTGTTCTGGGTTTATAGCCACTGTACTTTATGAGTTCCACATTTAGCAATAGAAATGAGTTTGATTGTGTTCTTGCGCTTCAACTTCACATTACACTGATCTACAATACTTTTTCAAGCTTCTGCGTATGTTGATTTTTCAGTGGTTTCTTAATGATTTGCACCCACTGAACATGAATTTTACATTGGTTTTGCCGTAGTGTCAACGATTCATATGATTAATAACATTTTATATTATGCTGAAGCAGTAATAATTTATAAAATACTAGCAGCGTTCACCCCGCTTCGCTGCGGTCACCCCGGAACGCAATAAACTTTGTTACTTAGATAATTTTTACTTTTCCGCTTTCAAGTGATATGATAAAAACCATAGAAGATTGCAGTAAATGTTAACATTATATCGCCTGTCATTTATGTTAACCCGCCCCGCTTCGCTGCGGTCACCCCGGAACGCAATAAACTTTGTTACTTAGATAATTTTTACTTTTTCGCTTTCAACTGATATGATAAAAACCATAGTAGATTCCAGTAAATGTTAACATTATATCGCCTGTCATTTATGTTAACCCGCCGAGTGACACGGTCATGCGGGTTGCATATAAATACGTTTATTTTTATACCTATGATGAACTAACAAAGGATTTGTACGTTATGGACACTTGAATGGTCAATTATCTCAAGACACTGCTAATTAAAAATTAAAGTGATATGATAAAAAACATCTAGGGTCCAAATCTTAATAACCCCCCAAAAATGAAAGAAATTGGTTCAGCCGTATTAGCGTGATGAGCTAACAAAGGATTTGTGCGTTCTCTTTTATATAATAGATAGCAGCGTTCACCCCGCTTCGCTGCGGTCACCCCGGAACGCAATAAACTTTGTTACTTAGATAATTTTTACTTTTTCGCTTTCAAGTGATATGATAAAAACCATAGAAGATTGCAGTAAATGTTAACATTATATCGCCTGTCATTTATGTTAACCCGCCCCGCTTCGCTGCGGTCACCCCGGAACGCAATAAACTTTGTTACTTAGATAATTTTTACTTTTTCGCTTTCAACTGATATGATAAAAACCATAGTAGATTCCAGTAAATGTTAACATTATATCGCCTGTCATTTATGTTAACCCGCCGAGTGACACGGTCATGCGGGTTGCATATAAATACGTTTATTTTTATACCTATGATGAACTAACAAAGGATTTGTACGTTATGGACACTTGAATGGTCAATTATCTCAAGACACTGCTAATTAAAAATTAAAGTGATATGATAAAAACCATCTAGGGTCCAAATCTTAATAACCCCCCAAAAATGAAAGAAATTGGTTCAGCTGTATTAGCGTGATGAGCTAACAAAGGATTTGTGCGTTCTCTTTTATATAATAGATTACATAGGAATATTTAACTTCAAACAAAGCACAAATAGTTCGCCCATCAAGTTATTTATACATAAAACAATTCATGAATACGATTTAAATATCGCACTTAATGCATGAATGATTTACTTTCATTTGTTTAGTACCTAATGCCAAAATAGATATACAATGAGATTGAATGCAGTGCTCCTGGAGTGCACGAATTTCGTAAGCAAAAGTGGAGTCTAGTGGTTCTCTTTTGTGGGAAACATTCATTTCCTCGCGGATTAATCCTCAAATGCAATCTCCATCATTGTACCGTCCCATCTTCCCTGATATCTACTTTACATTATCTTAATGTCTTTATGAAAACGTTTCCCATGCTCCTCGCTAACGTCTCCCTAGTTATGCCTAAAGAAATCCAAGTGTGAATGAATATATGTAGCTTTAGAAACTTTCCATAGCCCAGTGATCGATATCGATCAATGAGTGTTTTAATTTATTGATCAAATGCATCACTTCGGTTGTGCACAAGAAAATCTGTCCCTGAATTGTGAAAAGTGTCCCAAGCATTTCTCTCCGACTCAGTCATATGTGAAAATACCCCATCCTTACTCAGCATTTTTGCATCTGAAAGCAGGAAAGATCTGTTTTACATACTGAAGACAGGATCGGCCTTAAGACGATTGGACCGATTTCTCCCAATCGTGCCTCGTGCCTAAGGGTGCCCCGCTCTAGTGCCGTCTACTCTGCTCTCCAGTTTAACCTATTTTCCAGTGCCTTTTAATAGTATATGAGGTTCCAGAGCAAACAACTGTGTTGTGGTCTCTATGACTAAATTTTGCTCCTAACACATAGAATTAATACATGCCATTATGCTCGCGGAGCCCCCAGCCAAGAGCTATGATACCGTTAAGATGGCTCTGCTACTCTTGATTGTCAAGTACATACAACAGCATATTACAATACAAGTACCTCTATAGACTGCACAAGGGAGGGTATGGCCTCTCCCTAACAAGGAAATGAATAGTTTGTATTAAGTTTCCAGGCATAAGCATTTTTTTTCTGAATTCGTTGCTACAGTAGTTTATTTTTTACAACTTCTATTGTAAAAATAGATATTACGTCCAGGGAGTAGTGCAAGCTCCAACACCCCTCACATACACCCCTAGGCGTAAAAATATTTTTTCTTTGAGTTTGTGTAAAAATGTATATCATTACACTGGGTGCACACCCTCTTTTATTTTGAACACCCCACTAAGTAAAAGTTCCTGGCGTTCTTGCTGACTATGTAATGTGATACAGGCGCGAATACCGAGATGGTATCAAATAAATCAGCTTCAGTGCGACTTCTTTGCATACCATTTCTCTTATTTCAGCAGCGCAAATCTGTCTTCAACATTCAGGGAGACGGGTAAGACCGTTCCGCTCATTTTTTTTTTTTTTTTTTTTTTTTGAGCGATGTTCAAAATATTTATGAAGTTGAAAAACAATGCTGTCTGGGATCAGGGAAGCAGAGTTGTCTTCAACATTGGGAGGCGCGCAGAGGCTTATTCTGGGGGGCATCAGTTTCATCTCACTTTCTTTTATGGTAGTCGGACACAAATTATCACATTTCTCTCCATAAAATCGGATTATAGGGCGGGACAGTCCCCCCAGTTCCAAGATTGGGGGGACATGTTCTCCTCATCCCCCCGGAATTTGCGCCAGTGCTTATTATAGCTATACATATTAAAAATACAAAAACAGAGGACAAACTTTGCCCTCTCCTGCGAAAAATCCCGTGATTTTATTTTTTAAAAAAAATCAAATCAGGAAAACCGAATGTATACTATTTTTTTAGTAGTGTATAATGAATAGATGACTGTTTATGAAGGTTTGTCTTCTAATTCGAATAATCCAATCGAAAATATGTCATCCATCTTCCATTAGTTCCTTAAGGTTTGTGATCGTCTCATCACCATTTCATTTTGTCTGCAGTCGATAATGATTTCAAGCTGATTATACATTTAATAAGTAGCTACCTACGATATTGCAAGGATCACTAGCGTACATTAGGTTTTCCTGACTTGAATTGTTTTCAAAAAGATCTTCAAAGATTTGATAAATTATGCTCTTCCTATTTAAAAAGTCGGGAGAGATACAAGATGACTCGCTTCAAGATGGCGGCCATGATAAGCATACCCTCAAACAAAGGTCTACTTCCTCCCGGTGTCGGTTAAAGTGTTTTTGTCTTTCATCCCTTTACACGTTTTACAAATAAAATGAAATTTTCCAATTTTCAAACATCTTCTGACTCAAGAACAAAAACGCACTCGGTACCTCCTATCCGTGGACAATTTGAAACTTTTAGAACGTGATGTGGACGATTTTTCTGTCTATTCATCACTATGAACGAGTTTTGGGTACACCACTACAGCCAGAAACAAAACAACAATCCAAATAATGGAAGCACCCGTTCTCCATTAGCCCAAAGAGTGTAAAGGTGGTCCCCTACACTGGCAGAGTGATGGCTTCTGATTTTTGGGGATTCCCAAGGTGTGATATTCATTGATTACCTGCAAAGGGGTCATAGCATCACAGCACAATATTATAGTGACCTTTCGAAAAAGCTTCGAGTCCACATTCAAGAAAAAGGGCCACAAATGCTCTCCAGAGGCTTTCTCTAGAATCATGACAATGCTCCCGGCCACACACCAGCAGTTGTCATGGCTACAATTCATGAATTCGGCTTTGAACTCGTACTTCATCCACTTTATTCTCAAGATCTGGTCCCTCAGACTTCCATTTGTACCCTAATCTAGAAAAGGCTCTAGCAGGATGACGTTTGGCAAGGGATAATGACATCATGACAGCCGTGGAGGAGTTTCTGTGGTCACAACCTAAGGAACTTTTTTTCTATTGGGATAAGAGTACTGCAGCACGGTTGGAGTAAGTGTGTTGCTGTCCAAGGGGATTATGTTGAAAAATAAAGTTATTCCAACTATGTACTTCTTACAGTTTCCTCAAGACTCAAAACTTTTCAGTTACTCCTCGTATATATATATATATATATATATATATATATATATATATATATATATATATATATATATATATATATATATATATTTGTATACCTGGGGCCCCACAAAATGTTCCCAATCAGACCCCGCACTATCTAAGGCCGGCCCTGACTGAAGAGCAGCTGATTAGCGAACCAAAGATTTTACAAATTATTTTGCTACTCCCAACTTAATCTGTAGTGTTGCAAGGACAGTTTCTTCTCTGGGCACCAAAGCTGCATTTATAACATTGTGTATTCTAGGAATTAGCTTTTTTTTCAGGCCATACTGAGTTCTTATAATTCTGGCTTGTTGTTCTACTGTCCCAAAGACATAGAAAGCAGGAATATTTTGTTTATCCACTCTCTAATCCTTTCTTCCAATCTTCTAATAATTAGAGGAAAACGAATTGAATCGTGGAGTTCGAAAACAGGTCATCTCCATCGAAGCTAATTTGAGAGAAGCGACAAACAAAACTAAATTAGTCCCAATATATTTCTACATATAGAGTTGTTTTCATTTTCGGACCGTAGAACTGTCATTTTCCTATGGAGCAAAAATGAAAACAGTCCTATATGTCAGATGCACATTGACTAATTTAGTTTTGTTTGTCGATCCTTTCAAATTAGCTTCTATGGAGATGACTTGTTTTCGAACTCAACGATTCAATTATTTTGAAATCACCACATATATCCCATTCGCGTTTTTTATATTGGATTTTCTCCAGTATGAGCTGCACACTTGAATAACATTCTTTCAAGTTGATGGGAAATGTCACTGATATTGAAGGATAGTGATTAACCTTATGCAAAAGAACTGCTTTTCGGTTTCTTTTCTCACTGTCTATGAATAGACGAAATTCTTTAGGTTCATATTTGAAACCGATTGCACTAAAATATCACTTTTATCAAAACATTAGAGCAGTGAATCTTTCACAGCAAAATAAGATTAAAAATTGTTGGTGTCTGCTTCTGTACTCACAAGGAAGGGTCACGAAGTTTCTCCGCTGGATTCGAATGAGACAATTGTGTTTGCATTTGATATGTTATGACTAGACGAATCCCAGTTATACGTGCCACCGGGCGGGATATCGTGAGTTAAAACATATTTTGTAATGTAAAAGCTACAAAGCTCTCAGAATAGTTTGAAGCGGGTCATTTGTTCGGAAACGGTTGAGTACATCGAAAGCTCGGCGAACACGTAACCCATCACTTTCAAGGACACACTTTTTGCGGTAAAAAAAAAACTTTACCCCACGGTCCCTCGCAGGGTCCCAGACGGGGTCCAACTCAAAATTTTCAAATGGCAAGGGAGGTTAAGTAGCACATCGTTTGAAACCTGTTGTTAAATGAAAGTAGATGGACCATGTCTCGACTTTCTAAGACAACCCTGTGCAAAATGGTGGCAGGTCAAAATGTAAACAAAAGCTTAATTGAATCCAAGATGACCCCTCGAAAGGATAGGCATACCAAACTGCTGAAGCTAGGAAAATTAAATTTGGCATGAATGTTGATCAGTAGGTGCGAAGATTCGAAAAGATGCGAAATATTAAAAAACGCGACATCTTGAGTTCGAAATGCCGCCCTATGTATCAAACACATGTTCAGCTCAAACCACTGGTTACAGAAGCGAAATGTGTTATTGACGTTTATGGTTAATAGCAGATATCCACAAAATATCAAATAGTATCATCTGTAATCCAATATGGCTGCCAGCGTGAAAAATGAGTTTGTATATAAATATGCTATTTCTTGAAATATTGTGACAAACCAACAACGTTTGCGCATCTCGATGCACTGAAATGATTTACACGTGGTTTGGTACTGCTCGCCAATCTTGTAAATGAATGTTTTGCGTATATTTGATATTGCTTGAAATATTGCGATCAAACCAATGAATGGCATACAAATGTAACCATCACGAATACTTTACAATAGAGCCCAACCTGGCTGGTGCAGCAAGTCCTTTATGTATGAGCTACATATGACAAAATTAGAAAAATACCCGAAGGTATTCAAATTTTGTTTAGCAATATGAATAGGAAGTCAGAGTTGTGTGTTCGTCGCATATTCGTTATATTCACGTAAATGATATCGAGAGAACCTTGACGAACATACATTAGGAACAAAACATATCTATATGTGTTTTTACAGAATGAAATAATAGTTGAAGTGAATCGAAATTCAAATGTTGTTTAGTCGTCCTATTGTTTCTAAATACATCATGGAGAAAAATAGAGATTTAGATTTGTACTGTTATGAATGACATAGGTTCTAAGCTGCTTGGATTCGGGTGGCCATAGATTTTCAATTAAGCTTTTGTTTAAATTTTGACCCACCACTATTTGGCACAGGGTTGTCGTAGAAAGTCGAGACTTGGTCCATCTTCTTTCATTTAAGAACAGGATTCAAACTATGTGCTACTTAACCCCTCTTGACATTTGAAACTTTTTAGTTGGACACTACCTTGGACCCTGTGTGAGCCCTGGGACAAGACGTTTAACTTAAATCGTTGTATTTTGAAAATAATGCCACACTTCTTCTCTTGTTTTCATATTTTTCTTACCATTTCCTATTTATAGGGGAGACGATGGACTTTTCAATTAAGTTTTTGTGTACATTTTGACCCGCCGCCATTTTGCACAGGGTTGTTGTAGAGTGTCGAGACTTGCTCCATTTTCTTTCATTTTACAACAGCTTTCAAACGATGTGCTACTTAACCCCCCTTGCCATTTGAAAATTTTGAGTTGGACCCCGTCTGGAACCCTGCGGGAGACTCTGGGACAAACTTTTTTATCTCAAAAAGTGTCCTTGAAAATACGTGTTAGCCGAACTTTCAATTTACCGAACCGTTTCCGAACAAATGAGCCGGTTTCAACTATTCTGCCAGCTATGTAGCTTTTACATTACAAAATATGTTGTAACTCACGGCACGCCCAGTGGCACGTATAACTTTGGGATTCGTCTAGTTGTATCAAATGTAAACACAATTGTCTCGTTTGGATCCTAGCGGAGCCAATTCATGACCCTCCCGTGTCAGATATTTTGCAAGAAAGTAGTAGCAAGTTCTACTCCTGTAGTCGCGATGTTAAAAGTTCAAACTTATTTTTCGATAATTGTAGACCTCTAACAATATCATCTAGTTCTTTTTGATTCAGTAAATGAAAAATGAAATGAAATCTTTGAGTTTTACGTCCCACGGTTATGTCGGTTAGGCTAAAGGAGACTGTGATGATGAGTAAGGAAATGGTGGAATGAAGAAAGTGGAAGGAAACGGGAGAACCCCGAGAAAACCCACGCACATGTTGTTTGTCTACCACAAAGTTCACTTGGCGGGGGATGGGATCGAACCCAGGACCCCAAGCACCGGAGGTTAACGCTCTACCACTGAGCCACTGAGCCACCGAAAAAGGCTTTCAAAAACTCAGAAACAAAATATTTGTTTCATTGGTAAAATGCAGCGAAGGAAGAATCCTAAGCAAAAAGGTGGAGCTTTCATTATTAGGGTCAGAAACAGAAAAACAGAAACCTTAGATCCTTTGATTGTAAAGTACATTGCTCCAAGGTTAACAATTTACTCTGACAAAGCTACAGTATGTTCTAAAATTAGTTAGCGTTTGTACGGAAAGGAATGTAAACATGACACCATTAATCATTCGAAAGAACAATGGGTTAGAAATGAGATATTTACTAATTCGTGCGAGAGTATGTGGCGATATCTGAAGCAAAACATTCCTTAGAAAGCATTTAAGAACATCAAGATGGTTGACGACTACATGGCTGATTATCCTTATCAAAGACAATTTTTTGTAGATAACAAATTGGATGATGGTCCTCACTTTCGTATTTTTCTGGACGATATTGCGAAATTGTATGCTGTTTCGGAAGAAAGTGCTTAAGTCTTGAAAGGCCCTTTTTCGATCTAGACGAAAAAGATATGAGTGAAGATATTACAGTAGGAAGCGATACTGAAAAAAGTTACCAGGGTGATACCTTAAGTGTGAGGATGTTTACTGTTCCTGAAATAACTAAAGAAGACATAAGAAAAATAAATGAATATACATCAAAGGATGACGAATATTTAATATACAATGGTAATAAACCGCAATGTCGCATTAGAGACCTAAAATTATAAGAAGACAAATTTGGATGAATGATTGTGTAATTGAAACTTTCCTTTTCTATCGAGAAGAGTCGCACGATAATATGTATGTTGAAGCTTGTCCCGTGATAGATATGATAACTGGCAGTTACGGACCTAATAACTACGAAGGAATATTTACAAATTTTGCTCTAGAACGTGACCTCCTTTCACAGCGTTTTGTCTTCTTTCCGGTAAATGTAAATATCAGATTGCAAATAGGACATTAGTTGTTGTTGACAATGAGGAAAGAACAATTTCATACTAGACTCTTGTGGATTCGACAGAAATTATTGCATTGCTGTTAGAAACTGCCTACAATTCACTGTCAAAAAATTTGGAAATGCAACTGATATGACACATAAGGTATATAATTAATTCAGGAGTTTAAAGCATTCCTATACGAACAAATCTATATGACTATGGGCAGTGGCGCATTTACGATTTTGTTTCGGGAGGGGCTTTGCTAACTGTCGGGGGGGGCTTTGCCTGAAAATGTGAAAATTCAACAAGATATTTCGTATACTTTACTATAGCAAGGAAGATTTCGGGGGGGCTTAAGCCCGGAAGCCCTCCCTAAATACGCCACTGGCTATGGAACATTTTGTCGCACATCGAGTGCATTATTAAAAACTTTAACTTTACTTTTGACCAGCAACATAAGTCATGTCTTTGTATAGGAAGATGATTGAAGCAGAACTAATTGCTTTGGATTTTTAGGAATATTAGATTTCGTGTTGATTGAAGATTATTTTATCATTAGTATTGACAATACTGATTACCGAAAGATAATTTTAGTAGGAAATAAATTTAGTTATAAAATTTTTGAATTGGAATTGGAACGATTGATTATATGTTAGTTTAATACTGATGTACGGTATTTATTTCAATATAACTAATTCTATGATATATTGAAATTCGTTATATTTTAACCAATATATTTCTCTGAAACCCAATTCATCAGTTTTATTTTTCTTCGAAGTGTCAACTGTTTATTATTTATTTTGAGTGAGCAAGAAATTGACCTTAGTCGGATAACTGAAGGAAAATCTAAGATTTTAACAGACATGCGTCAGAAATTTCACAAGAACAGTTAAGCATTGTTTGGGCCAGACGACAAGACTAACCTCAGGCTATGATTCGGACAAATCGTCATCAAATAGCAATCTAACATTTTTCTATCTTGATATGAAAAGCAATAGACACCAAAGCAACTAGTACTTACCTACAGCCATTGGCGCCGACTTTGGGGGGGGGGGAAGGACACTTTTGGCACCCCCAATATTTAAAGGTGGGGTCATCGCCCCTCCAATATAATCCAGTCGAGGAAGGAGAGGATAAAGCGGAGTAGCGGACCGAGAACTTGGAGGGGGAAGAAGAAGGGCTTCATCAAACAGTTGATAGAAAACGGCTGAATATAATTATGTTCATTATTTGGCCCCCCCAATATTTTCTTCAAGTTGGCGCCTATGCCTACAGCGAAGTTCAAGAAGAACAAGCTTGCTAGAGAACTCAGGAATATAGCCAAAATAAAACATATCAAAGACAAGGGGGTATAATTTAAATTTTTCAGAGAAGAATTCTCAAGAATTCAGCGATAAACGGAAACACAGCCCACATATCGCGAGAACACATATAATACATATTATATAAATTTTAAATTACGAGTGTAGCATCGTAACCTGCAATGTTTTTTATAATTGCTATAGAGCTGCTTCTTTTAGGTGCAAATGTGCACAAAGGTGAGTTATTTTATTTTTAAAAAGTGCCAAATGTAGAGCTAAATATTTGATTTAAGGCAGTGCAAAATTTAAAGCAATACAGACAAAAAAAAAAAAAACCGACACATGTAGAAGGGCGTATATACAAATTTAACAGTCTATCAACCTCTCGCTTTTATGTCGAAATAAACGACGGACCAAATTATTTCAAACAATGAGTCTTAAGCTAGCGGTACAGATGCTTATCAATTCAGTTGCTATTGGTTTTGGGTTCCCAGCCGTCCCAGTTTGGCCACAACAGTTGCTGATTTATTTTTCGCCTGATAATATGGTTTTTGAATTTCACATATCAGGTGAATTGTTTATGAATTTTTTATTGTAATTTAAAATCATGCATGTTGCTTGTTAGTCTTCACAAATAAAATTCAACATTGCAGATTTTACTATAAATTTCTTATAATGCTACACACAAAACAGGTATTTAAAACCTACAATGTGGGTTATAGGTTAGCAGTTCAAAATCTAGCCAGTATTTGCTTTAAAAAAGAAAAAAACTAATTTTTGAAGACCACCTAGCCTATTTTTTTCAGAGGTTGTTGGCAACACTGGTGATGAGCTTCAGAATTTCTCTGGGAATAGTTTAAAATGCTGTAATGGAGTCATAATAGATTGTGATGAAAGCTGTCTGTTTCATTTTGATCCCGAGAGAGATTCTACGAGCTTATTGTATGTGTTAAAAAGTGGTGTAATAACCAATCTCAAGAGGTTTGCGAACGTACATTAGTATCATGGAAAAAAAGATGGCTTTAGTGCAATGAGAGAAATGGATAACATATTGATAGCCGTTTGAACATGGATAGCACTTAAGTAGAGCTAAGTATTCATTGCTTAATTTGATTGAAAAAAGTATTCCAAAGAAGCGGAAAGAGGCTTCAAATTGTTTGTTAACAATGGGATATCTCGCGAGCTACTGACATAGGGAGGTGAAACTCAACACATAAATCTCTCATTGAAAATATGTGAATTTGAGAATTTCATTTCTAAAGGAGAAAAGCAGACAGCTTCTATAATTTTCTAATTCTCTATTTTCGTATATTCATAAGATTTTATCTAACCATTTACGTGAATTAGGTGAATTCACTGTTTTCGAATCTGATAAAAAAGATTTTTACAATCTTGATGTTATGAAAAATTATTTAAGGACTATTATGCTAGTTTTTATATAACTCCAATGAAATGGAACAGGCATCAACCAGTATCTGTAAAATCAGAAAATAAACGCTCGTGTATCTTTCAAATACTTTCCACAAACCTTACTCTTCTCGTATGAAAGTAGCTCCGCGTAGCGTAGTCGCTATCGCTCTCGCCTTTGGCGCTAGCTCTCCCGGGTTCGATTTCCGGTGGGGCACTCGGTCGAAGAAGTGTAAAAGTTTTTCCAAGGCCAGCCATCCTGAGTGAGATTTTCCTGGGTTTTCCCCATTCACAACTGGCAAATACAGGGATCGTACCTAATATATAGGTCCCAGACCGCTTCCTTCCTTCCCTTTCCTAAGATAGTGTGATCGCCAAGGGACATCACTCCTCATACGTGATTGGCTAACATGGCCATAGGTGCTGAAAGCCTAAAAATCTAATTCCTGATTCCTAAACTCTTTTTGTACCAAGAACGGGCATTCTGCTAGTAAATATATATATATATATATATATATATATATATATATATATATATATATATATATATATATTACATAAAATAATATTTACAGAGTAAAATGCAGCGATACTTTTAACGCAGAATTTCGTTATTCGATTGAAGGATTTCATAATGTATCTTCTTCTCTCTCCTCGAATTACTCTGCTTATGTGTAACAGTAAAGATTTAAATGAGAACATTCCTATATCAACACTAAAAAGTTAGAAGAAATCCTTCAGTTATTGTCCCATGTTTATGTCTTTTATATTATAGGAGTAGGAGATACATAATTACAGAAAGTAAATTGTTATAAAAGAATTAGTAAAATAGGAATGTTGGAGGAATACGGGAAAACCCTGAAAAACTCACGAACATGACTATTAAAAAAAAACTCACAAACTTATTGGTCTGGGATCGAAAGACTACGAACCAAATTCCGTATTCAGTTTACCTTCTGCTGTTATGCCTCTTGTGCTAAAGGAGACGTGTTATTAAAGGAAATGAATGAACTTGAAAGTGTTGATGTAAATATAATGTAAAAGCGAACGGAAAAACCACACAAACAACTGTTATTCACCAGAAACCGATTATACTCTTGTATCGAACCAGACACTACTGACGTGAAAGCATGCGCGCCGACTACGTGGGTGCTCCGGGGCTCCGACACCCACAAGATCTTAAGCTTGGACCCGGGTTTAAACCCGTCTCTCTTGCGTTTAATTCAGCCGTGTTACCGACTGAACTAGGGCAGCCCAACTTATCGGTATATAGTACCGGGATATTTTACTTTATTACAGCACAGCCCTTTGTGACAGTGTTCATAAAAGATTTTAACTCTTCCATGAAAACATAGACTAACATGTCCCGCCATTGATATCCACCAAGCACGTAGCAAAGGTTGGGTTCGGGGGTCCGGACCCCCTTCCCTTCGAAACCATAAATGAAAAAAATTAGGAACGATGGAACAAAAAGAAACGAGAAAAAGAAGACTCTCGTAAAATATAAAACTACAGCAAACATTTGGTTACTCTTTTTTATGAGGAGCTTTGTGTGGAGGAAACGGAAGAGGTTGAAGTTTAAAATGGACATTATTGGAACGGAACATTCCGAATTCTATCTAGTTCCATGCTAATCCTATGGACTGCAAATGACAATCGATAAATCGGTTCGATCAGATAGACTCTCAGGTAGAACTTAACAAATGCCCACAATCACCAATAATATGAGCCTGGCAACATAGATTTCAGTTACACGTGTTAGAAAAATTTTCAATTTCGAAGCAGCACTAATCCATTTTATAGGATGTCTTTACAACCAAAGAGATCTCATTGCTCTCCTTGACGGCATTAAACGAAGATAAGGAAAAGAAGAAAGAAGATGAGACAAACCGAGTTCGAATGGCATCGAAAGAGTATATCTTTTTCAATATTTTAAAATATTCTTTTACTGGAGATTTCTTTATAGTTTGTTATTAAAATACTTACTAATTAATATATCCTCATTTTATTGTCCTAATAAACCAATATGAGTATGTTGCCAGTAAAATAGTTTATCTTGATCTAGCTTCTGGTGTGTAACCACAATATTTCATGTCACGACCCCCCCCCCCATTACGAAATACTGGCTAAACGAACTAACATATGTTGCCGGTAAAATAGTTTAGAACGATCCAGCCTCTGGTGTGATAACCACAGTGTTTCGTCACAACCCCCCCCCCCCCGCTATTACGAAATCTTGGCTACGTGCCTTTATGCATCTACATAAATTTTGGAAAGTCGGCGCCGTTGCATGAAAGGTGAGTACACTACTCTATTGCTGAACCACAGGTTGCTATTCTTCATTACCGTTTCATATCACTCTCAACCTCCTTCCTCTCTCTCTCTCTCTCACACACACACACTCTCTCTCTAATGTAAATTATACTCTTAAAGAGAGTAATGATAATTTTGTACACTAATTCTGCTAAATATTTAAATTGTAGTTTGGTTTCATGACTATTGTGTTAGATTTGCATTAGCCTGTAAATGTTTCTGGGTTTACCCAGCAGAAGATTTCATAACTTGATACGAATACATGACCTGGATTAAATGTTCCACTAAATCGATTGAAAAAATATTAATTTGCATATAATCCCAGCGTGAGTAATACTGATTCATCTGGTCATAAGTTGTAATGTATCATATGCTAAGCATGTTACTGCAATCGAAAATGATCACTCATTGAAACAGAGCCAAGCAAGGAAGAATAGAAAGGAATCACATTGAATAATGTATGAACCAATCCATCTGTTACCAACGAGGAGTCCGGAAGAAAAGGATGTTTCATTTTCTCTCATTCGCCGTACTCACAGAGTAATTAATTAATTCAATCCCTAGGGTCATTACGTTTCCTCTTATCCTCACTACCTCTTTTCTTTTGATTTCTTTTCTTTTTTAAAAAATTAAACAACTTTTACTTGGGAAAGTAATAATTATAATCGTCAATTTGAATTAAGGTTATTTTCCTCATTTCTACCAGTATCGTTGTTTCTGAATATTTTGTAAAAAGAAAAGAAAAAAAATTTCTCTCTCTTAATTAATAACAGGTTAATTGTTAAGAATCAGTCCTTTATTATTTATAAAAAGAGTATTTAATTGATGATGAGACAAATGGGGTTATAGTCAAAAGGAATTTACTCATTTGTTAATACTATCCGTGGTTGGCGAAACGTTTTCCGATGGCATTAGTGGAAATACCAGCAATGGATTCGCTGTACTTAAAATCACGTTTGTATCCAATTCCATGTCAGAAGGGCCCAGATATGACTTCGGTGGATGCCCGAAGACACTTATATTGCACGAGTCACCATATTCTTACTCTCAATATTTATGTTATCTACATTAGTCTTAAAATGTGTCATTTCCCTTTTATGCTTGCGTCCAATAGTCGTTGACAAGTCCCTCCCGCTTACAGCGATTCGAATGGAGCATATATATAAGAGCTTGCTTAAGAGCATAGTATGTATTTTTGTACTTTCCGTATATGACAATCTAGAGGCAAACAGTATGTTACTTCCATGTTACATTCCACATCTCAGTGTTTCAGCAGTCTTGACTGGAAGACCAATCGGAAAACGACCATTAGGAAGACCTAGGCGCAGATGGGAGGACAATATTAAGATGGATCTCGCAGAGATTGGAATACAGAGTAGAAACTGGATGCAGTTAGCTAAGGATAGAAGTCAGTGGAGAGCTTTTGTGAACGCGGCATTGAACCTCGGGGTTCCATAGGCCATAGAGTTAGTTAGTTAGTTAGTTAGTTAGTGTTTCAGCAGTGAAAATAACTAATCACGCCTGAAATTTATCCTTAAACATAATTTTGTTAAGCTTTATGTGAATTAATAAATGATATATCTTAATTTTAGTCACTATTACAGTTAAATACAAACTAAAGTTTAAGAGTTAATCATAATTTTGGGCTATATCTCATTAAGAGTTAATCATAATTTTGGGCTATATCTTATTAACCACACTACTTATTGTCGACTTGTTGATGTCATAAAGAAGATAGCTTCATGAGAGTTTCAGTCAGTATGAGTCCCACTTTAAGCGTAGTTTTTGTTCAGGATCACTTTCTAGGCTTACATAATGATTTGTTCAGATCTTTTTTTTTTTTTTAAATAGATAAGCATTTATCCTGACATATATATTTTGTTTTGCTCAATAAGTTCTTCTGATTGGTATATACATATCTAAAAATAGTTTCACCGTAAATTTGCCTAATAATGCTAGTAGCTTTTAAACATTCTCTGATAACTGGGTACTCTGGACATTCTACTAAGAATATAGATCACAATACGATATATCTTTCTTGATTTTGTGTCTCCACTATTCTTGTGGATAGTTCTACGAACATTTGTGGTGCACGATTTTCCGGTGGGAGAGGTTTAAAATTTGAGGGTATTACGGTGCTTTGGATGTCATCTTAGGTATACGGACAAAATCTCGCGGCCGAAACATCGCCGCCCAAAATCTCGCCGGCCAAAACCTCGCGGGACAAAAATCTCGCCGGGCCAAAACCTCGCGTGGTCAAAACCTCGCCGCCCAAACCTCGCGTGGCCAAAACCTCGCCGCCCAAAACCTCGCGGGACAAAATCTCGCCGGGCCAAAACCTCGCGTGGCCAAAACCTCGCCGCCCAAAACCTCGCGGGACAAAATCTCGCCGGGCCAAAACCTCGCCGCCCAAAATCTCGCCGGGCCGAAACCTCGCCGCGAATGAAACTTTTCTTTAAAATTTACCCAATGTGTTTCCTAATATGCAATTCCACATTACAAATAATAATAATAATAATAATAATAATAATAATAATAATAATAATAATAATAATAATAATAATAATAATAATAATAATAATATACAAAACATCGTGTGCGTGGGCTTTCTCGGGTTATTCCCGTTTCCTCCCACTTTCTTTATTCGATCATTTCCTTCATCCTGGTCATCTACGTCTCCTTTAACCTATAGGACATAATCAAGGGACGTCGTAAAAACTCATATATTATTTCATACTTTCATAAATATTATTAGATTTTTGTTAAAATTTTAAGTTTTTGGATGTTCCAAAGTTCACGAAACTAACCTCGTTAGTTGTCATTACTTTCCTTATGCAGACTTTCTTTCCCTATAACCAGTTTAAAAACATCCTGTCGCCCTACCTTCACATTGAAATCTTCTAATACAGAAATATAATTTTCATATGGTACCGCGGGACTTGGTCAAATACCCGTGATACTTCTTCTGAAACAGCGTCTTTTATACCGTCATCCTTATCATCTGTTGGAACATTACATTTTGGTCAGGCGAGATTTTGGGTATGGCGATATTTTGGGGCGCGAGGTTTTGGCCCGGCGAGATTTTGGCCCCGCGAGATTTTGGCCTGCGAGGTTTTGGGCGGCGAGGTTTTGGCCAGGCGGGGTTTTGGCCTGGCGGGATTTTGTCCCGCGAGGTTTTGGGCGGCGAGGTTTTGGCCAGGCGAGGTTTCGGCCTGGCGAGATTTTGGGACGCGAGGTTTTGGGAGGCGAGGTTTTGGCCAGGCGAGGTTTTGGTCCGCGAGGTTGTCGCCGCGAGGTTCTGGCCGCGAGGTTTTGTACCCAAACCGTCATCTTAGGCTCAAGATCAACGTCTCGGTGCTGAAAGTAACACTCAAACTCCAATTTAAAAGAATAAAAAGAAATCTGCATCTCTTAAATGGTCAATTATGAATCTAAACTTTTAGGGTGGTATTGAGAGAGAATTCGTTAATCTAGCGTTAGTCACTGTAAGTTAATATCGTATTAGCTTAGTTATTTCGCAAGCGACTAGTTGATGAAGTATTAGCTCTGTACTGTTTGGTAGTCAAAGTCTGCTTGAAGTTCAGCTAATAAGTTGATTTGGATATGAATAACTAATATAAATCTAATGCGTCTGGTGAGAAAAAATAGGCCTATATATGGCAACTACAGAAATCTAGATGTGCGCATGTCTAGTAGTCTGTAAAAATGAAAATACGAAATTCGAAACGCTTTCTTTGTGATTTGACATCACAACAACTTATAAATAGTTACGAAATCGGATTATAATTAATTTTATCATTGCTGAGAGATGTATTTATAACCGAAATAAGTAGAGTCAATTAATATTAGGAGAGACTTTATCGATTAGTTGTATGTATCCCTCAGAAAAGTGGAAATCTTCTACTCGTCTCTCACTGTTCACTTTAAGAAACAGTTCTGCTATTGTAGTGGACTCGGATAAATAGTTAATTCACCTGATAAGATGAAAGGAAAGAAAGAAGGACAGGTAATTAATTACCTTTATTTTCATAATGTAAGTTTATTGTGGCTAATCCGTGGCTAAACCATGGTATCCTCTGCTCTAAATTAAATAATCACATGTGATTAACTTAGTCAACTACTACGTGCTAATCAGAAATTCTGAATATGCTTCTGATAACTATGTGTTAGTCAAACCCTTATAATGGAGCTAATCATACGTCAAAACGACTCTGCATAAAGCCCTCAATATTACATACAAAATTTAGAAAAATTTCGAGTTCTGCTGTCATTTACAACTAGCATATGACATCACGCTCATAATCATGACCGCCAGTAGAGTGGCGTAAAGGCGCATTTGCTCCCTGAATCTTCGAAGGTCGTATCAAAGAATATTAGATTTGTTTAATCAGACATAGAAATTACTATAAAATTTAATATACCAGTTATATTAATACTATAGTATATTTATTGTGGTTAATAAAGTTATACAATTTCCGTAAATAATTGCTGTTTTATACATGAACTCGTACATCAAGTAGGTATGTATATATATTTCGCGACATGCATATTAGTGTTTGTTCCCACTCAGGAAAAAATCTTACAGGTGTTCCTGGTCATAGTAGCTACGAAAGTAAAACAATATTTGCTTTATTCCAACCAAATTTGTAAAACTAAGGAAGTTTGGATCAAAAAATCGCATAATTTCGTTTCTAGATTTTTGTAAACTTCAGCTTCAGCTTCAGAGAAAAAAATGTAAGTTTAAACATAGGAGCTAATTTGGTTGTTGTGGCGATATTTGGTATCGTAATCAATCACAATATCAACTACACTATCAAAATACCACTACAATCAGTCAACATAAAATTGTGGGTTTGCGACTTGGTCCATTAGGTCCGAGATTACTGTAAAGGGGGTTTCTGTAGGACATCATTTTTCCCTCTTCGTAACTGAATTACTTCTTTCATCTGGCTTCCTCAAAACACCCATCAATGTTGTTTATTGACGTGTGCGAGCTCCCTCATGACCGTATGGTTAGCGTATGCTGTAGACCTAGGTTTGATCCTTGGTGGTATTGGATCCTACCTTAAGCTGTAAGTCTAAGGTCTAAACCCTGATCTAATCTAAATGACTGATATGCACGTCGGCTCTATCGGTATCGCCATTTGAGTTAGTGATAATAATTCCATTGCTGCGATAGAATTTTTGTTTTACATTACACTAAGCGAACTGGTTCATACCTGTTTATTAGACGGAGTTTAATGACATCTGTATTCACTGTTTCTGCCTTATATGATATAGGAACATTTTCTTTACGGCAGTTTCCCCAATTATTAGTGTTATTGTCCTTCAACTATTACATTAAGGCTGCAGACTACTAAATATTTTTGAAAAACTAATAATTTTTCTTTTGCTCGTTTCTCGTAAGTGGAAAGAGGTAATAAAATGTAACTTACCACAATAGTAGATAATGCTATTCTACACCCGAAAATACGGATCGAAAGAATTTTTAGTATTGCCATCCATAGAAATAACAGTGTGACCAGAATTTGAACTACTCAAAAATCTACGTAAAGGCAGCGATTAGAAAAATGAACTCAACGGTAATTGATGACTTACCATGCTGTCTATCTTTCTTGTTTACTACATTTTAAATAATGTTTCTATTTATTTTATAAACCTTACATAAATTCTTACAAAATAAATGAGTCATTACAAAATAAATAGAAACATTATTTAAAAAGTAGTAAACAAGGAACATAGACAGTATGATAAGTCATCAATTACCGTTGAGTTCATTTTTCTAGTCACTGCCTTTACCTAGATTTTTGAGTAATTCAAATTCTGGTCACACTGTTATTTCTATGGATGGCAACACTGAAAATTCTTCCGATTTGTATTTGCAGGTGTAGAGTAACATTATCTATTACTGTGGTAAGTTACATTTTATTACCTCTTTCCACTTGCGAGAAACGGGCAAAAGAAAAATTATTAGTTTTTCAAAAATATTTAGTAGTCTGCCCCCTTAATTTTCAATTCAGCACTGTCATTTCATTTTATTTCTTATTTTTTTCTGTTTTAATTGCACGTCAGCAAATTAGAAATTGATCTTTTCTTATTATTTTTCTGTTTCCTTCCACCTTTTATCATTTTTTTTTTTTATTATTTTCAAGAGCTCGTTTGAACATATATTGCGTCTCAAGTTAATCACGAACTTATTTGAACTAACGGTACATAAGGGGAAAAATCGCTTCACATAAACCTTTATATTTAATAACGTTACAAATATAAAGCATCCTCTTTTGTTCAAGTTTATCGTGTATTTTCAACACCAAGGACATATAAGGCGAGCACCTGCAGATAGATGACTGATTTTACTGCACCTACTCCACAGAAATTTTATCCAAATCCAATGTACGAAAGGTGTCAGTAGCACTGCTGCTACTTAAGAACTATGATTGTGAAACCGACTACTATTAATTTTTGGATCAAAAGATCCATTATATTTCAGGCAAAAATTGTATCTGCAGAACTAGATATAGTGTATCCAAACCCAAACTATCACTTAACTCAGCATGATGTGCTTATTCCGTATGAAATACGAAAATTCAATTAAGGGCTGTTCACAAATTTTATGTCCCCTGATTTAAATACTAATTATTGGCTAATATCGCAATCTTTTGATGCATTTTTTGGATCATTTCTAAAATTCTTGGCCAAGATGACAATGTTTTGATTCATATTGTTTATCATTCCTAAAATTCTTCTTTAAATATGAAAAGTATGTGAGTAAAAATTCTCTAATATTGATAGCATTTAACGAAAAACAGCTCAAAGACGAGAACAGCTTTCAAAAAAAAAAAAAAAAAAAAAAAAAAGTTTCGGTAAACCTAAAGAAAAGAAATTATGCTGTAGAGGAACGACGTCATCCATTGAGATACAACAGATACTGAAGCGTACCCTAATCAAAATTCTTCACCATGGCGCTAATAAGATGACAGTAGTAGATTGTATTATTAAATAAGTAAAAAAAAGCAGGGAACCGAATGAATGTGTCGAAATATTAAGGATAAACAAATAAAATAAGTGTAAGTACTCCGATTGAAGAAAAGTCATGATGTTCACTTTGTTTAGTTCATGAACTGAAAAGATGCACCGTGCGTAACATGAACACGAAGCAGATAATAATGAACAAGGTATCGCCCTATTCGTTTTATAATTCAGAATTTTTCTCGAATAGCCTCCTGTGGAGACGATTCCTATTACTTCGGATATAGCACCCTGCCCGAAGTTCACTATATTATATTCACGGTAACTGAATTACATATGAACCACTAACCCAGATTATTGAACCCCCAATTATTGTGGTACAAAGTACAACAACGAGAATGAACTACTAGTTCGATGTAATTTGATAAATAAATGAAAATAAAATCAAAAGAAATACGAAAATAAATAAAACAACAGAAAAGTTTCTCCAGTACACAACAACAACAACAACAAAAAAAAATCCAACTTAAATATTTTTGATCTTAAATTTTGAAAACAAGAATCGAAGCCAGGATTCCAAGATTAGGCACGGTTACTACACTCTTTAGATATATTTGAACTTCGTCGCAAAGATTATTAGTAGGTTACCTCAAAAAGACTGAACAACATAAAATGTTTCAATCAAATCATGTTATCTATATTTTGAATACTCTTTATTTTCCAGATTTTCGTTACTACCACTACACTAGATTACTAAGAAATGAATCTACTAAAATACACTCCACATTTTATTTGTAGAACTAATATGTTCATACAGGAGAACCATACAGAATGTAAAAAGGAATATGCATTCTAAAAAATGAATTTCAAAATATTTCAGTGCATTCCATAAAACAATTAATATGTTCATTACTCACCGGTGATTTTACAGTTCGTATAGAATCCAACACATTTCGTATTATACTGATGTAAGTGAATAATTTTCTGAAGTAATTAATCAATATAATTATGTTTTGCAAAAGCTACTTCTATGCATTCAGCATAAAATTATTGTTGTTATTTATATAATTCTCTGCAAAACCACTCGAATACTCTTACATAATGAAAGTGGAATGGGTTAATAAATATCAAGCAAAATATTTCTTGGCACGCGCACAAAATTTACAAATACAAATCACTCTTGTCTATCTTTATATACTACACATTAATATATCTTGCAACTATTGTCGGAGAGATAAGCCAGGTACATGTGTGAGGTGCAGGTAGCCTGAGCCGAAACTAAGGTTACTACAACACCAACACAAATAAAATAAAAATAAATAAGGTGGAGTGACTGGGAATATCCAACTTAAACATGAAATTTACATGAAATGCAAATTACCAACATCTGCATAATCTATTCCCTCTTGAAGATGATAGTGTTCTCCTGCAAGAGCTGCCACTTCCACTTGTAAATCGGTAGAGCATAAATTCAATTTCAGTTACTACGAACCACAGATCTCAGAGTTATCTGGTCTACAGTCATGGTCGAAAGCTACTATAGTGGGTTGTTTGTTAAGTATCAAAAAGGTTAAAAAAAAAAACTTTAAAATAATAACAGGTAGCAGCCTGTTTTTCTAACCCACTATACTCATGACTGTTTATTGGTTCTCTTGGGCAATTATACTCTCTGAGCCCCATACAGAGAGCCGGTCAGACATACTTATGACAAGGGAAAATGCCTCCTTGTATCACACTCCTGAAAACAAACATTTGATTAGTATCAGGTACTCACCCTGCAGCAAATTGAGTAGACCATGAATTCTGGTTAGAGATGGTAGTTTTATTCTCATAGAACAGGACATAAGGATGAGAGCGGTGATAAATAGCTTACACTTCAATACACTTGTTACTTTCACTCCTTCTGTAGTGCACTACCACACACACTTAAACTTTTCCTAGATATATATATATATATATTCACACCACTGTTGCATTTTAAAATAACAAAAGGAGAGGGAATTAAATGTGAGATAAAGGTCTGTCTGACCTTTGCAGATAAAAAAAAAAAAAAAAACAATTTATATACAAACTTTCTTATCTCCTCATTTTTAGTGAGTTTATGGTCTCTAAACAGTTTAGAGAGGAGAGAATAATTTCACACTAGATATCATTTAAAATAAATACGATGATAAAGAAACAAACAAAATTCTAAACTGATATAATATCTTTGTTCTGTCAAAACACAGTTTCTGTTGTAGACGAGGATGTCACGCACATAGTTCTAGATGAACATCACAATGTCCTTCCGCATTACCATTTCACTGTGAAGTGAAATGTTCCTTATGAGCTTAGTTGCACTGGCTTGTGAAGTTTCACAAAGTAGACATGTAGTATGTCCTTCAAACAAGCAATTTAAACCGCTTGAACTCCTTGTTCAAATGTCCAAGGAAAGGCACTGTGTAAAAGTGTTACAGGCCTATGGCAATATTTCTACTGGAGATATTGCACATTTTGTTTTCTCCCATACTGGAAGTATTTGTTTCACCAATATTAACGGTGGGGTGTTTGACAAATGTCAAAGTTAGTAATCTCTTTTGAGTGACGGTTAGCACTCAGAGAACGAAAAGAGAAAAAAAAATTTAAATGTTAGTTCCATTTGTCACTCGTCGTTACTTAAAACAACTTATTTACAAACACAGAAGATATGTGCATGGCTTCACACATTCTGTAATTTCACTTGACGGTGTTTTGCACAAGTAGAGTTCACTACACACTCGCGTAGTACTGTTGTTCACGGGAATATCCACGGGGACCGGCACTGTCCTCACGTTTTCCCGGGTTATCAGCAACTATGTAAGCGAAGTCAGATGACTTCCTTACGACAAAAAGCTATATCTTCTCACCTCTGGATACTAAGTTGAACTAACCTTGTTTCTCTGCAGAAACAAGTATATCAATAGCACAAAACCAGGAAAGGAAGAAACTCGCTCCCTTTCGAGTCCTTTAACAAAAGGTTGTGTGCCTTCTGGCTATATTCCGGGTGGTCCTATCTGCAAGTACACTTGTTCAGCTACCTTCCGTTGCCAATTTCACCTTCACCCTTCTGACAGGTGCTGCCCTTACTCCAAGGACGGTCAACACGAAAACTTTTGCTCCCAGCAGAAGGCTATGAGAGTTTTTAACACAATTATGTTTATCTTCACTTGTTACACACGTATTAATATGAGAAACATATGTTATTATACATAAAAATGAAGGAAAATATACAAAGAATACATAGTTATGAAATACATGAACTGTCATCTCTATCAGAAGCAGCAGTAAGCCCAATTTCCTGTGACTGTCCTTCAAAACTGTCTGCTACTAATGCATCCATGTTTGTTTGGAGAGGGATAGAGGAAACATCTTTGTTAATATTTACTTTTTTACAGTTACAAGATCCAAGTGTCTTGTTCGATAAGGGATACACGATGATAAATAAATCAAGAATTTTATACGTTATTTCCAAGAACGTTTTTGAGCGTAATACGATAATATTAATAATTAACATAGAAAAATAAGTCAAAATAGAGTAAACATTCAAACTGCTGTTGCATCTTGGGAAAGGAGTCTAGGTCCGCTTGCTGACCCGTACTGGTCATGGGGGAAGTGGGGGCGGAAGCGAAGCTTGAGCCTAGCGTCGCACAAACTCACACCTATAGAAATCTAAAAACTCACATGTAGAAGCTAAAAATTTTATGACATTTTACACAATAGAAGCTGTGTGTCTCTACCCACTGTTTCCAAACCAGATTGGTACCAGTAAGGAAGTTTGTAGAATCCTTCCTGTGTATTGTGAGCTTTATTTGTTCCCAAAACTAGTGATTTCTTTCCATGGTGAGTTGTGAGAAACCCACATCTCGAAGTCTAAGGCGACGAGAAGTCGGGAAGAAAAAAAAAAATCTCTGTGAGCGCTTGCTCTGTCTTCCAGCCAAAAATCCAATGTATGATTCTCATTGAATATGCTTATTTCTTCAATTATTTTTCCATTCTATGCATATTTATATCATTCTTCTTTCATCCCCATGTATGCTATGCATTGTCCAATACCCAGTAATTAGATGCAAACATTTCATTACAATATAACAAGCCTATAAACGAAAATAACACAAATAAATATAATACAATATGATACAATATTGTATTAATATTTCCGTACTACGCTCCAGTGTTTTACACAATTTAATCATAATACCTTGATATATGTAAAAAGTATGCTAATATTCAAGCAATTAATTTTATCACAATATACTCTGTTTACATATTGATAGGTAAATGTGCCCCTCATCTGCATTTTAATATGCAGATGATGGAGAAGGACATAGGCCTTCTACACATGTTCAATAATAAAGTTATTATATGCCATTCTGTCAAGCCAAAGTTTAGTTTTCCAAGGGTTAAGTCAATGTGTGCACATATCCAACACTAAATTCGTATGTAAATTAAGTTTCCTGCTAATCTCCCAAATCATATTAAATACGTACTAAAATATTATGAGTACACATGACAAAATAACTTTTCTAAGTGCTACTACTACTATAGATATGCTACATAGACTTGATCCCTAGTCTTCCGTAGCAAGCGCTGCTATCGGCTGAAGGAATTCCACTCGCTTTCTCTCGCTTAGCAACAGCTGAACCCTTATTGGCTCTACGCATGGGTGTGTGAGGGTGTGAGCGTTAGTTCGCATTTTTGCCGCGGCTCAAGACATTTTGGCAGCACAATACTATGTTCACATATACACTATACATACAACACAGACACTACATTTAACACCTTGGCTATTGAAATGGTCAATATTTCCAAGAAAATGAAATTACTGGCAGGACAGATGGCAGTATGTTAGGAAAATAAATACTAGAGAATTAACTCATGAAAATTTAAGAATTTGAAAACAAAATTCGGGCCAGAAGTTGATGATACATTAAAAATAGAAAATGGCTGACTAGCACTGGTTCTACTCAGCCGGTTTGCTGGAACTGGTTGTTAAAATATTTCGAGTCCGCAGAACCATTTGTTATACCCAGACATATAACGGTAAATTTTACCCAGTTATGCGCAGATAGAATATGAGGTTCATTGACATATCGTCCACAGTTACATTCCGAGAAGAGAGAAACACAACAGTACCTACGCAAAATAGTCTTGATGTTCTGGCATCTAATGAGACCCAAATCAGATCAGGATAAACAAATGGATACTTCTGCCAATGAAAACCAAAACGGCGGTCATGATCCAACAAACTGTCCACGTGGAAACTGTTGTGGTCATCGCACAATTCAGCGGAAAGTTAAATCGTTAATCATCTATGGATACCCCGAAAGGAAAGCATACAAACTCACCCATGGTGCCTTCCAGGTCTTATCCTGACCGTATTAAATTTAAATGTCACTCTGAATGCGACTATAAAAAGATGAACTACTGTAAATCCTTTAACTTACAGTATGCATTCGAAATGATTAAAAGCGAACCTCTGATTAAAGTGGTTATTCGCAAATTACCAATCGATACTGAAGTGGATAATATTAAGACAGATTTAAGAAATAGAGGATTCAATGTTGTATCAGTAAGTCAACTTAAAGGACGTGGTGGGAAACTCTTCCCCCTCTTTTTAGTTACATTACGTAAGACTGAAGATGCTATATCAATTTATAAATTGGAATACATTTAATTTTACCGCATTACAGTGGAACCATATAAAACGAAGACGTTTGTACAATGTTACTACTGCCAGCGCTTTGGACACACCCAATTACATTGTTGGGCTAATCCTAGATGTATGAAATGTGCCAAATCTCGTGCCACATATCAATGTAAGAAACCATCCGCAGAACCAGCTAAATGTTCGAACTCTGGAGGAGGACACCCAGGAAACTTCCAAGGATGTCCCGTTCTCCATAAAATAATATCAAGACGTACGAACAAACAAAAACTAACGAATCTCCATAAAATTTACAACATAGATGAGGTTCGGGCCTGGGATAGTTTTTATCCTTTTACTTTGAAGGTGCAACTTGGAAGAAGGAAGGGGAATATATATTAAAAATGACCGATATTAGTGTCCAATCCATAATTTGCGGGTCGCTGAGATGAATAGCGACATTTCCGATGCCGCGTAAATCCGAATTTAGAACTGCAACTTGGGAGAAGATGGAGGGGATATATATATATATATATATATATATATATATATATATATATATATATATATATATATATATATATATATATATATATATATATATATATAAATGATCGAAAATGACCAATATTAGTGTTGAATCCATAGTTTTCGGGGTCACGGAGGCGAACAGTGACACTTTCGATGACGTTTAAATCTAAATTCATCCTCGGAAATTGAAGGTAGGGGAGATATATAAAAATGATGGAAAATTATCGATATTAGTGTCGAATCCATAGCTTTCGGAGCCGCTAAGATAAACAATGACATTTTCTATGGCGTTTAAATCCAAATTCATCGTCTATTAGTACCACTAAATGGGAAAGGTGACATGTAAAAGTAATTGAAAATGACCGATACTAGTGTCGAATTCATAGTTTTTGGGGTTCCAGTTCATTAATGACAGTTTTTATGTCCTTTATATCCAAAATGAAACATATTCTCCCAGGTCCGAAGAACGGGTATTTTGACAATTTTTAATAATAACGAACGGAAATTTCACATGTTAAATACTTTAATATATTTCTCGCTGCTCAAATTTACGCACTTGTGCGATGTGTGTATGAGTGTATGTATAAATAAGATTATCTCTCTTTTTGAGTTGTTCGAAAAATATAGAGGAATTTTTATCAGGAAACTAAAAAGTAAAATTAAAACCTGTTGCTTTAAGTATTTTTCCAAATAGTGAAATGCATTGTATATATGCTGCAGACATGTTATAGCAAATAAGATTAGCACCAAGCGAAGAAATCGTTTTTAAATTATATTTTCCGGTTTTTGTCAATATTTCCGAACAAAAGATTTTTCTAATGGGTTCAAAATTTCCGGAAATTTTACATAGCACAAGGAAGATACGTATCTCCATAAAATGTATATTTGATTTTAACATACCGTATTATCTAAAATGATTCTGGCCCAGTTATTTTAACACTACCCTGCCATGAAGCGGGATCTTCATAAGATTGCTTAAGATACTTTAAATATGTCTATATTAATTAATCTTGAGAGAATTATATTTTAGTATCTTTTGTAGCCATAACTCCATTCTATCACCGTGATAACTTTAAAGGAGTGGTGCACATACAGTATATTTGTTGCCACAAGTTTTCCCTATTCTAATACAAAAGCACTCAAAGATCTTAACTGCAAACTAGTAAATATAAAATAGTTTTCATTTTAAAATCATAATGTATTAAAATTCAAAAAAAATTCAATTTTTCCCAAATTTTCGGTCTTTTTCCAAGCTCGAGAAAACAACGGTAAAAAAATGTTTTTTTTTAAACCCAAATTTTCCGGTTTTTCCAGGTCTTCACAACATTAGTCATGACCCTTACATGACAAGAAATAAAGTATATTAGTTTTAAATTTTATTCAGAACGTACTCTTACTGTCTACTATAAGGCATTAAAACATTGAATTCTAGATTTCGATGGATTTTCTAATTTCATGACCCTTACATGACGAAAAATGAGACCATCGCTACCAACCGACATTTAATTTGAAATTTAAGGTTTTGTGTTGTTTTAGAGGGGTGTCTTCTAGATTTTTCTACTTCCAAAAACAAATGTAGGTTACTGGAGAAGTAAAGTTGATGTGCACATTTGAGAAACGTTTTCTCAAAACTCGATAGAGCACAAATTTCAAAAAACGGAGGTATATGTAGGGTAGATTTGCTGTTTATGTTACCAATCGAGCTGTGAAATCAGAATTGACAAATCTCGATATATGCCGTGTGACTAGCGTACTGAATCATGAGAGCTTTTTCATAACTCGATAGGATGCATGCACAACGATTTCTCGAAACCCGATACAGCACATAGCCGAAACACCGACCCGACAACAAGGCCTCGCTTCCCGTCTATGTCTGTTTCACTAGTGTTACATTGAATGAACCAGTCTCTCGCAAGTACAAATAAAGTCATGAGTTAACGTACAGAGTTCAATGGTAATTGAAGTTCAGTAACTGAATCGGAGGTGGTAGAAAACATAGAAGAAAACGTGTTGTTGTAAGTACCAAAACAAATAAAGAACCGTCAATAAAATGTAATCATGGAATGGAGGATTGTCTATCTAACAAGGTGCATTCGCGAAGTGTCCCCTCGGGATTCGCGTAAAACTGATTTAAATGCAAAGTTCTCCACGTCCCCATGTGTACTGTACTAATTTTAGCATCCCCTACGGGTAATAGGACCTATGCATATTTATCGGCCTTCATAGTCTATATCCGCAATTCAATCATACACTACTACAAGCTCGGACAAAACTGCTTTTAGTTTCTTTAGATGTAACTGGACATGAATCTGAGCATATACAAAACAAAATGAATCAAGTACTGATTCTCTTACACATGTTACCCACCTCGGCTGTCATCTCGGATATGCATATTGGATTCAACTTTCAGTTTTTCAAATAGGAATAGGTGCAATTGATACATCGAAATTATGTACAATTTTCTCAGAAATTCACTGGTGTTGTAAATTTTACCGTAAGGTTTACCGTTTGAAAGGTATTGGAAGTTAAATCCCTCCAGATAATTTGCGAATAGATATGCAGAGTAATATCAGTTACGTTTATGTTTTTGATGTTGACAAATTAAAACAATTTCTAACTGAAAATATACTGTAGGTATAAACAAACTCTTTACAACATTGGTGTCATAACCTTATTACATTTCTTTGAGTGATTGTTATTATTTCCATGTTACACTATAACAAGGAAGTATTGTATTAGGTTCAAAATGCCTAATGTAAATCCAGATACGACCAGATTTGGGTGAAAACCAACGATTTCCGCATCGAAGTCTGTGTGTCTGTATATATGTACGTTCAGAGAATATTTCGTCAACGATAAATCACATAAAAGATTACGTATACACACGGGTCCCTGCACAACTTTCTATTTGGTTCAATATTCGTAAAATCCCTGACATTTAACATGTAATACCTTCCAAACGGTACAAGCTATCGTAAAATTCTCTGCACCAATGAATTTCCGATAAAAATATACATGAATTTGATGTATCACTTGCACCTATTCCCATTGAAAAAACGAAAGTTAAATCCAATATGACGGATCTAAGATGGTGGACGGGATGGGTAGCATATGTCGGAGGAGCAATACTTCATTCAATTTGTTTTACTTATACTCACATTCAAGTCCAGTAACATCTAAAGAAACTAAAAGTAATTTTGTGTCCGAGTGTTATAGTAGTGTATGATTGAATTCCGGATATATGAAGGCCCATAAATATGCAAATTACCCATATGGGCCACTAAAATTACTACAATACACATTACGGTGTGGAGAAATTTACATTTGAATCAATTTTACATGGATCCTGAGGGAACACTCTGCGAATGTACCTTGTAAGTTAAAGAGGAAGGAAAGTCAGGAATGCACTGTACGAGATTTGACATGTGAAAATGTGAATAATTTCCGTAATAAAATAAACAAATCTGAAGAAAGTGGACCAAGACAAGTTCCTGTTGAAATACATGATTATTTTTTTCTCCGAAACGAAGGAAAGTAGAGGAAGCAAATTCTAAAAGGAAACAATATGTTAATATAAAGTATAGCATAAGAAAGGAAAATGGAGATGTTTTATCAATTTGTGCTGCGAGTTTCCAGGGAATATCAGGCATGTCTAAGGATATACTATTCCTCCTTGCAAGGAACTCTTATTCTACTGGGAATTCACCTAAAGAAAATCACGGAAAGTATAGAACTGGTGTAAAGGACAAGGAGCTTACCAGTGGTGTTAAACATGATATAAAGAGTTACAAGTGGAGAGAAAGTCATAACAGCAGAGGAAAATCTACACAGAAGTACCTACCCCCCGAATTAAATGTTCAAAGAATCTGGAGAATGTTTTGTGAGAAAAACAAAAGGAAAAACTATCTTCATGCTCATTATCCAAATACAAGTGTACTATTTACTTGTAACTGTTTTCATTTCTCATTCAAGACACCACACACAAATACGAGCAAAATAGGACTTTCTAACATAAAGCAAGAGACTGATTTAGAGAAGAAGGATGTATGCTGGACTAACTACAGACACAGCACAAATGTAGTGCAAAAAAAAAATTGTGCTACAATGAAAGAAGATCCTGATGTAATCAAAAACTGTTTCGATATGCAGCAAAATCAGTCCCTATTATCCGTAGGTGAAGTGTACTATTCCAGGCAAGTTTGGTTCTATAATCTCCGCAGTATGATTCTCTCTAAACCTTAAATGAAATAGAATACACATTTCCACACCTGTTTGGCAACCGAGTCATCTAAGGGTGTAATCAAGTAGTATCTGCTTTGTCGCATTTTGTTAGACCTTGAAACAAAAATGGAACCGTGTACATTCACTAGTCATCTTTTCTCAGATTCAGAAAAGGAATGGTCAAAATGGAAACAGCGTAGTAATGACCATGCTCATGTAAATTTACTAAAGAAGTGCCAAATTTACGGGAACCGGTCAAAACCCCCACACTCAAAAAATGTCAAAACGCCCACACAAACGGTCATAACCCCCACACAAATGGACAAATCTCCCAAACGCACGAACGGTCAAAACCCCCACAGCCAAAACCCCCACACTCAAGAAATGTCAAAATGCCCACACGATCGGTCATAACCCCCACACAAATGGACAAATCCTCCAAATACACGAACGGTCATAACCCCCACAGCCAAAACCCCCACACTGGTAGTCGGTCATAACCTCCAACGGTCATAACTCCCACACAAATGGACAAAGCAGCCACATATAGCAACGCTCACAATCCCCACATAAATGGACAAAACCCCCACACAAATGGACAAAACTCCCACATGCAGAAATAGTCACAACTGCCACACAAATTGAAAAAAAAAAACATACTCTTGTATTGCCTTTGTACTTTTTAATAACATTTTTTATTCCACTTAAACTGATGTTGCAACTATTCTTCTTGGGCGTCATAAAGAGCCGCAACAAAGACGTGAAATGACGATCATTTCAGAGTGTGGGGGATTTGTCCGATTTTGTGGGAGTTTTGTCCATTTATGTGGGGATTATGACCGTTGCTATGTGTGGCTGTTTTGTCCATTTGTGTGGGGGTTATGACCGATTGTGTAGGCGTTTTGACATTTCTTGAGTGTGGGGGTTTTGACTGTGGGGGTTTTGACCGTTCGTGCGTTTGGGAGATTTGTCCATTTGTGTGGGGGTTATGACCGATCGTGTGGGCGTTTTGACATTTCTTGAGTGTGGGGGTTTTGGCTGTGGGGATTTTGACCGTTCGTGCGTTTGGGAGATTTGTCCATTTGTGTGGGGGTTATGACCGTTTGTGTGGGTGTTTTGACATTTCTTGAGTGTGGGGGTTTTGGCTGTGGGGGTTTTGACCTAGACCCAAATTTGCGTCTATACGCCATTTCTTTCCCATCAAAAGATACAGCTACATGGCTTCTGATTGTTTGTTTGGTACGGTTGAGAAGGGGCACAAAAGAAAGGAAGTTATTTTGTATTGTAGCCCAATGAATACTACCGAATCCTGCAATCCCATGGAGTTGTTATACTTCTCAACAGGGATTGGCAAATCAAAACACTGAAGGAGATTTCTTAGAAGATTTTGAAAGCAAATTTGCCATTTTACATAGGATTGCAACGTATCATATCGTACAGAAAGTCGTCTACAAAAGTATGCAATGTTTCTGTAAGTGTGCAGAACACTTACGCTGGGTTACCTGTAGAGGCTTATGTTTTCAAACCTGGAATTAAAACATCCCACAAAGAATTGCTGAGGTCCTCATCCCTACAGAAGATGAACATGGTGTCCAGTGAGAAGATGTAACGGTATTGTGTAATTTTTATATAATGACTTGTATTTATACTTGCAGTTCATCACCCTTTATTATATCTTTATTTGTATTTGTGGGCATAAGTTTAACGTGTCATATACTATAATAAAAGGCAATATCATGACGCCGTGTGTAAATGGTTTTTGATATCTCAGTAGCCTTGTTTACATAAAAATATATATGAACTGGTGATTTCGTCGTTATATAAATTTAGTGGTCCTCGCCGCAGGATTGTCGTTATATAAATTTGGTGGTTTGCCGCCAGGTCCTTAGGAGATTCGTATGAAGTTAGGTAGACAATCTCCTAAATAATAAATTCCATATGTACAGATTGACTTTAAGACTACTTAGTGATTTTGTTAAAGAAATATCAAAACGGAGTATACTTTATTAAGGAGTGCCACAAAAAGTTTCAGAAACATCAAAATGAGTCATCCTGATATTGGAAATTAACAGAATCAAATGGTAACAGGGAAATGAACTTTTCTGACCTAGCCGATCTCATTAAACAGTTAAAGCAAGATTTTGGTGATCCTATGGATCAACAAACGAAACGAATGAACCAACTTGATAGTAAAATCGATCAACAGATGGGACAATTAAAGCAAGAACTGAGACAATATTTTGGGCAGTAGACAATACAATTAAAACAAGAACTGAGGCAAGATTTTGGTCAGCAGGTGGGACAATTAAAGCAAGATTTTGCTAACCGAATGAATTAACAAACGGAACAAATAAATCAACGAATTGAACAAAGTGATCTTAAAATGGAACGAATTATACGTACATTCTCCGAAGTGCAAAATTCCGATGAAGTAATAGAAACTATAGTTAGTGAACGCACCAACCAAAGTAAAGAGTTACAAGAAGATTTGCCAGTTACCGAAGAAATTTTGTCACAGGCTAGCATGAATGTTTTAAGTGAACCTGAACCTTCCAGAGATGGAGTGGGTCAGTGGGTCAAGTGTTCTGAGTGGGTCAGTAGGTCAACAGCGTGTAACCCACTGTGACCCACCACCCACCGTGACCCACTGCGACCCACCATCCACCATGATCCACTGCGACCCACCGACTTAGTATGATCTACCGACCCTCTCTGCTCACTGCATTGTAGACAGTATCTTCTGAAGACTGGTAAATTTGTCTTCGTTTTACTTTCAAGACCTTCAGTTCCCTTCTTTTTCCACTTGTTTCTGTCTACTTACCTGAGGTGAGTATATCTAAACCAAGTGAAAAAAGAATTTTTGAATCATTGTAATATATAAATTATTATATAAAAAATTGAATGTAACTATGTGTGCCTGATCATCTCGGTCAAATTGCAAAGTCAAATGAAATTACGTTTGGTATATAGTTAGGCCTTAATCCAAACTGGGATGTTATATTGGTTTCTTTATAATGCATGATATCCTAAGGAGGTATTGAGGATCCGAATTTTTGCGAAAAAAAAATTGAGTATCTCGCACGCCGTTAAGCTTACGGAGCTGAGATTCAGTATATTAATTCTTTACTGAAAATAAACAGAATGTGTAATAGCATTTTTTAAAATTCTCCTTTATGGCGGGGTGGGGGGCACTTTCTATATATATGGAAAATTGGTAGTGAGTTGGTTTGTAAAAATGATCAAAAACGATCGATGTTATTTAAGAAAAAAATCAGAAACAAAAAATACAGTGCTTGGCTTCATATATCCATTGCTTTCTACTATAATAATTGCTGAAGTTTATGTTTATTATATGGAGTACTTAGAGCACAGGGCAATCAACCCAAAAACTTGTGACTAAAATAGGCATAAAATTTGTACTGTAAGCTTAATTACACGGAAATTTTAAGTTTGGATTGTACGCATAATTATATGGGAAATTTTACACTTTTTTCCCCTTACGTTGGTCTACTTACCTTGATTTGGAACTTTGAAATTTCATCCTTTTCTCCACTGAAAAGTATTGATAATTCAACAAGGAAATAATTATACTATGATAATTTAATTTAAATTCATCGTAATTCGGCACATGGCAAACAACAGTGTGGTAATTGAAGGGGAAGAAGGAGGGAAATTCCCATTCACCTCTGAACACTTTCCAGGAACCTCGTTCCCTTTCGCATTCTAGACAGGGGAGAGAACTTGGTAATGGCATCAAACCTTCATGTGTAACTGCAAAAATTAAATTTATAAACAAACTAGCATATATTACCCGCTTCGCTGGGTTGAAATGAAAATTTAAATGCACAACTCCATATCTCATGTGTTTAATACCCGTGAAATATGCTTGCAGTAAATGTTAACATTATATCGCCTGTCATTTATGTTAACCCGCCGAGTGACACGGTCATGCGGGTTGCATATAAATACGTTTATTTTTATACCTATGATGAACTAAGAAAGGATTTGTACGTTATGGACACTTGAATGGTCAATTATCTCAAGACACTGGTAATTAAAAATTAAAGTGATATGATAAAAACCATCTAGGGTCCAAATCCTAATAACCCCCCAAAAATGAAAGAAATTGGTTCAGCCGTATTAGCGTGATGAGCTAACAAAGGATTTGTGCGTTCTCTTTTATATAATAGATAAGAAATTATCAATTTATCAGGCTTTAATTGATAATTTATTCACAAGATTCCCTATCGAAGGTGTGGTAGATGAAGTTTGTGTTTTCCATGAGTCGACATTACCGACTGACATGGTCGATATGGAAACGATGTTCTATGGTGATAGAGAGATTATACTTCTTGCTGAGTATTTCAAAACTAACTAAGAAAAATCGTTATCAGATTTAAGTTTAACAAGGAGATTGTCGATGGGAGTTGCAGAAATCGGGTAGAAGTATTATCAATTTCCACGACAAAGTGCGAACGGGGATTTCCCCTTATGAATTTACAGATGACTGATATTAGAAATAGACTAAGTGCTCAAACATTGTCTAACTTGTTGATCATCAATGTTAATGGACCACCACTAGACAAGCTCAAAGTAGACGAGCTACTTATTTCTTGGCTGAAGGATGGACATCATTCCGCTGTGGATGATTTACCACGAAAAAGTTACCAACAGGAAATAAACCCGATTTCAGGCTTGTTTTAAGGTGGAAAATTACGAGTTACAGAAAATGTATACTTGCATTAGTAATTGCTTTTTTGTGTTATTCAACTTTGTACCTATATTTTAGTAAGTATCTTCTACGCTTTAGGTAAACTACTTTGAAATGTTCATAATAATTGCAATTATGCATATTTGTAACTTAAATTTAACGTGATGTTTTAGTGATTACACATATTACAATTATGAGCATACCTTATGGAGATGGTGTCTCATAAAGCCGAGCACCTTTATACATTATGAAAAACTGATTTTTCAAGTTTTTTGTGAGAAAAATACTGTGAACTGAGAAACCATAACCTTTTCCATATTGTATAGGGGTATTTTCCTGCGAATAGAAGTTTCTTTTGGAATGCGTTCAGAAATTAACACTTGCAAGAACACTCTCTTAGTACAAGTATATTTTAGGCACAACTAAAATTTCCCCCCACCTTGAACTGTTTCAATTTCCTCACTGACAAACACTTTACCATTTTATATCATAATGGTCACATCCACCGTTATTCTAACAGAGTGGAGCTTGAGCGATTGACTAGAAATTCAAACTCCGATTAGTGACAATTTCACAGTCTTGTTTTATTACAAATGTAAACTCTTTAGTCAGTATAGAGGAGGCCGTGGGTCGTGTTCAGAGTTGATGACGATGGATTTTGGTGAGTCAGAATAGGTCACAGTGGATGAGAGTGGTTCATGGTGGGTGATGGGTCACGATGGGTCAGAGTGGGTCACGGTGGGTAGTGGGTCATGGTGGGTCGTGGGTCAGTGGGTCACGGTGGGTCGTGGGTCTGTGGGTCAGTGGGTCAGTGGGTCGTGGGTCAAGTTTTCATTGACCCACGCCAACTCTGGAACCTTCCACAGATACTACAGAAAATAGAGATCCTGAATTTGCATCTACGAAGAAGTATGACATCATTGATTTAAATGTATGGATGAACTTTGCTGAATGTTCAAAAAAACACACTGCAGTATTGGTTGATGAACCAACAAGTAAGTGTTAGGATAGGGAACTGACGGAAGAGAGTGCAATTGGAAGGGGAGTTCGACAAGGATGCTGCCTCTCGCCAACACTATTTAATGTCTATCTAGAAGAAATAGTGAAAAAAAGCCTACATGATGATGATGGCATTTCGGTAGGAGGTAGAATGATTAGATGTATAAGATTTGCAGACAATATGGCACTTGTTGCAGAATCTGAAAAGAAAATCAATAAAATGTTAGAAAAAAATGAGAAAGGGCTTTGAGGAATATGGGATGAAAATAAATGTTAGAAAGGCAAAAGCCATGGTGATTGGAACGAAGGGGTCTGTGTCAAATATAAAAGTAGGAGGGGAGAAAATAGAACAAGTGAATAGTTTTCGATACCTGGGTAGTGTTCTTAGTAATGACATGAAATGCGAACGTGAAATAAAAGCAAGGATAGGAATGGCGAAAGAAGCCTTTAAAAGAAAGAAAAGTCTGTTTTGTGGGACCTTGAACAAAGAGTTGAGAAAAAGACTCATAAAATGCTTCGTGTGGAGTGTTGTACTGTATGGGGCGGAAACGTGGACATTACGTAAAGGTGACGAAAATCGACTGGAAGCCTTCGAAATGTGGGTGTGGAGAAGAATGGAAAGAATTAGTTGGGTCGAGCGGAAAACGAATGAGAGAGTGTTAGAAATGGTGGGTGAGAAAAGAACACTTTTAGATATTATTAGGAAGAGGAAGAGAAACTGGTTGGGACATTGCCTAAGAAGAGATTGTATCATGAGGGACGTCCTAGAGGGTATGGTGGCGGGAAAGAGAGGGAGGGGGCGAAAGAGACTACAATTAATGGATGATATTAAAACAGAAAGATCATACGCGAAGACGAAAAGGTTAGCGGAGGACCGTGGAGCATGGAAGCTTCTCACCTGCAGCAAGAGACCTGCCAATAAAGGCAGAATACCTATGATGATGATGGTGAGTATTGGTTGAATCAGATTATCCCGACTCCTCTCTTCATTGGAATGTTTTTGATTGCCTTACTGATGCTGTGTATAACGAAGATTTTAGTATGTATCAATATGCGAAAGTTATGGTCATCTTCGTCTAGTGAATGAACTCTTCAATGATATGTACCCTACATTAGTTCACGTAGCAAGAAGAAAGTTGATTACCCATGAAATTGAGAAAGAGGACGGGTGTTCCCACAAATGCTTGTAGCGATTGGTCGATTGAGTTGGAGCTATTGAAATGTTCACTCAACCAAAAGGCCAAAATGATAGTAGTGAACAATCAGATGGTGATTTTACCGAATGCGGTGCAGTGCATTGACTTCAATCATCTTAGTATGACATTGCAAAATTTTGAAAATCCATCAATGATGCAATATCGTACTAACCTGAGCCATACTAACCTAAATCGAAACCAAATTCGAAACATCCATGTGAGATTAAAGTGTGTCCCCAATGTAAAAGATGATGTTAAATTCACGTATACTGGTAATGTAACCGAACCTAATTACAGAGGAAACAAAAACCCTGGTAGGACAAATTACCGTGAATATTGTGTAAAGAATAGGCACAAATCTGTTAGGAGACACGACATTTCGCCACCAGTAAAACGAATATGAACTGAACCTAATTTTACCGGTAAGATAACCGAACCTAACCTTAGTAGTAACAGTAAAAGTATTCGCGTGACCGAACCTAATCCTAGTGTAGTACGATTATTTACAGTTAAACCGCATGTAATCACTAGATCTAATTTCCCTCGAATTGAATTTCCCAGAAATTCCATAGATGGTACAAATTCTCAAAGTAGAAAACAAAGAACTGTAGAAGTAAATAACGCGCAACACTGTATTCCGTTTTATGACATTCAATGCAACTTGAACGAATTCATTGATTATGTAACTTAAGCCAAAGAGAAAACCGTATTCAATGATTTTTGTTATACTTCACTGTAAATACCGTTATGATTTCGTTTGTTATTTGCATTTCATTTGAATTCTATGAAGATAATTTAACGAATCAACCAATAGAACAATTCGTACATTCATGATCTTCATAAGAAATTCTCTTGTTTAAACTGTAAAATTAGTTTTTGTTGTGATATTAATTATTATGTTATGTTCTGATTATTATCGATATTTCAATCTTAATTTATATTTTGTTTAACTATGTTCTATATTTGATCCTTTCGTATGCAAAACAGCAATTATGTAAACGTCATATCTTTTTCACATTTTTTGTTCTGTCCGCTAAAATAATATCAGTTTTCTTAAACTACAACTTATATTACGTATCGTTGGCCACAAAAGGACCTTAAAATTAAATTACATCTATGCCGTAATCTGAATGTAGGCCTATCCTTATATTATCGATGTTAAAGTATATAAATATTTGAAATAAAATTAATTAAGAAGTTAATATAAAATATAAAAATAATATTGCTATAAAAGTGAAATATGAGATATGATTATATGAATTGTAATTATTGCATATACGAGGGTCATTCGAAAACTCAAATAACCAACATGTGATATCCAACAGTCCCGGATTTCTTTTTATTTTTTATTTTTAAACAATTGTGTAATTTTTATATAATGACTTGTATTTATACTTGTAGTTCATCACTCTTTATTATATCTTTGTTTGTATTTGTGGGCAGAAGTACTTATGCACAAGCTGCTTTAAAAAGGAAGAAGAAGATTATGAAAAAAAGATATAGATGTAAGAATAAATATATATAATAAAGGATCCATCTTGTGTACACTGCATGTACAATTTTTAAAGAGTGTAAAAGTTTAATGTGTCATATACTATAATAAAAGGTAATATCATGACGCCGTGTGTAAATGGTTTTTTGATATTTCAGTAGCCTTGTTTACATAAAAGTATATATGAACTGATGATCTCGTCGTTATATAAATTTGGTAGTCCTCGCCGCAGGATTGTCGTTATAAAGAAGAAGGACGTAAAGAAATTCATTCACTTCTTTGAAATTCCAGAAGAAGCAATATATATATATATATATAATGAAGATGTTCTCAGAGACTGTTAACACTTTCGATCCTAAGCCCGAGTCAGACTCGTTTTGTATGTTTGTTCCATACCGCCGAAGCCCGAGTCTAACTCGTTTTTTTACGTAATAGACCCTACGTAACTTATTATGCGTTTTGGTCTGTTGTCGACCGTATTAAATACTTACTGAGACTCAGTTCTTGAAGAAATACTATTCACCTGACATCCAGCAAAGAGTAAACTAACTTTTACAGGTTGATTGTTGTGATCAACTCTCTGCGTTTGACTGCAGCACTTTCAATAATATAATGGAATATTTTGTTTCGAAAACTACAAATGAATATAGAAGAAACATCAAAGATCGTAGAAGAGTATCTTTTAGATCCCATTCCGAAGGTGAAATTGATGATCCTGATTTCGAAATTTAAAAAGCAGTTTGGTAGTGCCACGCTGTCGAAAATCAGCGCCCGGGGCGAGAGTATACGACAGCACCCTACGCCTCGTACATATGAGTGAAGTCGATAGACCAGCGTGAAGCGCCACCATGGTTGGAGCAAAGCGCAAGAAACTTTTGAAAAATAAACCTGCTTTTCCTTGGTTTTGATAACTTTTTATTGCATTTTCCTTCCATATATATATATATATATATATATATATATATATATATATATATTCTTTTTTTATTCCCGAATTTAGGCCCCTTACTTAGGCACCCGGGCCGTTGCCCCGTTTGTCTCCCTCCCCCGCGACATGGTACTTTACATGAGAACACCCCTATAAAATTATTTGTATGAGGCCCATCCAGAAAGTAACTTTCTCACGCGTCCAAAGCTAGGAAACCTTATGTGTCGCGCAGCGACTGTATTAATATAAGGGAGTAAGGTCCTAGCTTGGCGCATGCGTCAACGGAACTTTTCCAGTGCTCTCATAAGCGTCGTGGCAGTGGTTGAAGATGGAAGTGGTTTCCTATTCCAGCTCCAGCAGCGTGTCAAGTGCGAGCAGTTATAAAATTTTTGAATGCACAGGGCATAGCGCCGATTGGAATCCATCGTCAGTTGGGCCAGTTCTATGGATCTAACGTCATGAGCTAGTAGATGATTCGTTGCTGGTGTAGACAATTTGCAGCAGGACACTAAAATGTGCATGACGAGGAGCGCAGCGGAAATCAACCGTCATCACAGTTGACCTTGTGGACCTTGTTCGGGAAAGCATCATGCAGAATCGTCGCTTCACAATAACGTAACTTAGCGGTCAGTTCCCGCAGATTAACCGCTCCTTATTACACACGATTGTCACTGCTCGCACTTCAGAAGCAGCAGGATTATTATTATTTCTATTGTAATTTTTTTTTTTCGTTTGTCCAAAAAGTACATATTTCAAACAGCAGTGTAGCGAACTACCCCTTCTTACGTCATCAAATTATATATTCATAATAAAATCAAAAGTTCGAAAACTTCTTTGCAGTGTTTTTAGTGCATCTAATATTATTTAGCAATGTGTTATAATTTTTTTAAAAGGTCCTAAAGTCCCAAGATACTGGAATAAACAAGGTCAGATTAGCCCAGGATAGAAAGTGTTAACTACAACGTAAATGTATGCTTCATTACTTACTACTGTAATCACTTTGTATTCTTACTTAGGTTCATTTTGATGTCACCTTTTGCAATTTTTCATAATGTCTATTATTTTTTCATTCATGTAACAATGTAGATGTAACCCATTACACTGTACATAAAACTACTTAATAAAACAAAAGACTAATAGAAACTAAATAAAGAATACATCATGACGAAATAAAAAGAATCACAACTGTAATACAATCAATAACATAGCAGCAAATTCAGGTTCAGTCATATTCCTTTGTTTCTCGTCCACGTTCTCTATCGAGTTTTGAAAAAACCTGCATTTTTTAAGTAGCCAATTCGATGACAAATATTTGTGTTCTCTACGAGATTCACGTTGTCTGTACTTGTCCCAGGATAATAACTAGTATTACCTACAATTAGATTTCTGTCATGAAGATTTATTTACAATAATAACAAAAATGCAATTCCTGTAGAAAGGGTGTTTTGAAGAAACGCTCCTCATTTACAATCAGTATGATTCTGGGATTAGAGTTCCTCCAAAAACAATCAACGTTGTTGAGGGTTGGTATCGGGGTTTTAGCGCTCACAGTGTTGGCAGCCATCCATCAATATGGAGATAGCTAGATGTCCTGCAAAGAGTCCATGGGTTAGTGACCCTCCAAATTGAACGGTTACATGTAGGTTACTTCCATAATATTAAGAAGAAATGCAAGTGCACAACTTCAGATTGCAATCGCTTGCAACTACTTTTGATAATGGGAACATTTTTCAATATTTGAGAAGAGTGGTCTACAATTTGTCATTTTGACAAATAATTCTGAATCTCGTATTTGTTATGGACATATTATTCATAATATATATTGTAGATCTTTTTAGGACGTAGTAAATATTTTACTGAACTTGTTACTTTTATTTATTATTTTATCCTTTGTTCCTATATTATCTCTTGTGCCCCTTCGTGGCTAAGCGGTTAGGGTACGCGCCCTTGGCGTGGGAGACCTGGGTTCGACTCCCGGCGGGTGTTCATGAGGTTCGGACTCCACGTTAATCAGAACGTTCACATCTCATATAGCCTCGCTGCTGAACGGGACGTTAAACTCAAATTTAACTCAACCTATTATTATCTCAATACTGTTTCTACAACTATTATCCGATAAACCCATAAACTTTTTATTGTCCATCCCACTAAGACTTTTTTGATCAATATATTTTTGCATCTTATAATAGGATGTTTATTATATTACTATAATATATTATATATTATGTATGTATTATGTATTACAAAACATAAATACTTAATATTAATGTATTTATGTTCTATGATGTACTATATGGAAGGTACTTTTAGTTTCTATAAATTCCGTTTCTATAACTATTCTCTGAACTTACAGTTGTGATTGTTTTATTTTCGAGAAAAAGTGTGTGATCGATTCCGTGATGAAAACAAATTATATGTAGTAATCCCCCAGAAAAGACATCTAAGAGAATACATAATAACATTTTATTCGGTGCATTTTTATGGCGTTTTCGTTTCCACAATATGAAGATTTATAAGTTATCTTAAGCGGTACCGTAATATGCAATATCTTACACTGAATCTATCTTACACCTAACTTTCCTCACATCGAATTTTCTGTACACCGCATTTCCCTACTTCGACTTTTCTTACACCAAATCTTCCAAGACCCACATTTGCCAAGTTAATTTCCACGAAGCAAGGGATACTTTTTGCAATAGATTTTTAGAAGAAATCAGGAACAATCAAGGCATTAAAATTATGGTTCATTTGAAGAAAAAGAGAAGATGAACTTTTCACATAAATATCAATAAGCTAGAAAAAAAGAAAGATAGTTTCGTTACTCGATATCCTTAATGATTTAAGTGCATTGTAGTGATATCAACCGGCTCGGTTCGGTTCGGCTCAAGTGAGTCATCGGCTTGGTTCGGGTAGGTGGCGTCTGAGCCGTGAACCGAGCCACTCGAGCCGTTGACAACACTAGTTCCAGGAAACTACGAACTCGACCTTCAAACTCGGATTGCTCCTTGACCTCCACTCGGTTCAATTCAACCTCCGAGTTGCAACTACCATTCAACCTCCAAGCTCCAACAATCAATCGATCTCCATCGATCTTCACCTCCGAACTCCAAGTACTATTCGATCTCCACTCGACCTCAATGTCCGAACTCAAACTACCAATCGAGCTATACCTCCAGTCTGAAGGTTGGACTGTGTGAAACTGATAAGAGTGCTAACTTGGATGAAAACTCCCTGATTCGCAGACCAAGACTGAGATCTATATGCAGGACCGAGATCAAGATCAAGTGTGCAGAAACAAGTCTAAGACCAAGTACGCAACACTCGGGCAAGAATGAGACCTACTTGCGAGAATTTTGCAATCTTTCAACTTAAATACCTTTATAAATAGACGAAAAACACAGAGGTTTTATGTCTTAAGTTCAATGTTGTCTGTTTAAGCTATGGAAGTAGACGGAGGGTTAGGAGAATGCAAGTTCTCCTTCTTAAACAAGAAGAAGTAATAATCGTAATCTTTTGAAATAACCCCACTGAGGAAATCATGATAGCTTTCGTATTGCATTCCCTATGTATAAAGTGGTAGAATTTATAACTCAAAAATTACTAAGAATGAAACATAGTAGAAACTGGTTTTTGATCCGTTGGATACAAACTTACATGTGGGGTTCAAAGCATTTTATCAAAAGTCTAAAACAGTGATACGCTTGTTTCGGAGCGCTTTCTTTTACTTGTAGTAAGCATAACAAATAAATTATTATTATTAATTTATTTTTATTATGGAAACCAGCACCAAGACTGTGTTCCCTTAGCCCCCACTGGGAATCAAACCTGAGGACTTCTGCATCAAACATACGTATTTTGGATATTTCTTCAAATTCATTTGGTTATTTTGTCATAACCTTTGCAAGTATAAAGTTATTACTTCATGAAGCTTATTAAGATAATTATTTGTTTACTATGAAATAACGTTGTGATTAACTACTTGCTACGCTGCTAACTACTTGCTACGAAATGTTAAAATAAAAGTCAAATTTTCGAAGTTGAATTACGTGAAGACAAACAAAATATTTTATATTTGAGTTTGAAGGAACTGATTTGTTAATCAACCTCTTAAATCATGGACACTGGTTTGATCTCTATTGTAAATATCATTCAAAAAACTAATGACATAATAGTACAAATATGTAAAAGCTCGAGTACGCCTACAACTATTATTGTTAAGGTCGTGTAACATCATCTATGTAGTTTTTTTAATTGTCGACCAATCTGGGGAATATTTTGTGCTTTCTCGGCTCATTGTTTAGATTTTCTTATTAATTAAGTATTTATTCAAGGGTTAGAAGAGAAATTTTGAAATTGGTCAGAGAACCGCACTATACCCTACATCACAAATCCTTTGCTATGTCAAAATGTCAAGTTTCCATCTTAGGAGGGTTGTCCTGCGCGTTGATCAGTCACGCACTGACTTACGACCTGTTATATTTATAGGGATAAATGCAGTCAAACAAATTGGCTTGTATAAACAATTTTTGATTAGTTACGAATAGCTTGTTCGTGAGTTCCCTGCAACCTATAGTTGTAACTTCAGGCATTGCATTATACATATTTTATATTAAGGTAACATACTGGGAATATAATAATATGTAAGTATGCAATATATATGTATGTTTGGTGAGTTATTAGTACTTCACACTTTTAAACAAGTTTTTTCATTTGTTGTTAATATGTAAAACTCCCGACCTCTTGAAAAACATCTCGCTGGCTATACTACTGCACTGGATCCACATTTTAAATCGATTTCCTTCCATAGGGCGGGTAAAATGAACAACTACGTATTACTAAGCTGGCACAAATTCTATAATACTGATTCCTATTAATTAGAAGAATTACGTGCATGTCTTTAAATAAAAAAGGAAAATGTGTTAAATTTCAAAATAGACATGTGTGTTATTAACAAGTTTTCTTAAATGGCCAGAGATACAATTGATACTTTTATGAAGAAAGACAATTGGGATCTTGGCAATAACCTCTCGAATCTGTGCCTGCAATTCTTCACACTGTGCAAGGCTTGGCCTTGTATATTTCCTCTTTAGTGTAGCTCTACAAGAAAATATCACTCGGTGTGATATTCGGACTTCGAGCTGGCCATTCATGTGGTCCAGCGCAGCGATCTGAGCTCGCTGATAAACAGATAGGGGGCCCACATTGCGCGTGCTGCTTTCAGCGGTCAACGATTGAACAAGGCGAAGTAGCCGGTGTAAAATCTTAATAAATATTTTGTATTATGATTTTGTTTTCAACAATAATATATTTTACTTTATAAAGTTTTAAAAATAACTAGTTAGGCTATTTATCACTCACCCAGTATTTCTGACCGTTTGGTGTATGGAGATAATTCATCTTGAATCCAGAAGCAGTAATACATTTCTACCGCTTCTGGTTACAAAAGAGAAAAAAAGTCATTCATGTGACCTATTCTTGTGGTATTGAATTCTATTAAACAGAATTTTAGGAATGATCCAAAGAAATGGATCAAAAGATTGCGCTCTTGGCCAAGAAGTTTAGGAATGATCCGAAAAATGCATCAAAAGATTGCGATCTTTGCCTATAATTAGTTTTTAGTTCGCTGGCCAGAAAAATTTTTAACCACCCCTAAATTGAGTTTTCGTATTATTTTTACGAAATAAGCACATAATACTGAGTTAAGTGATAGTTTGGGTTTGGCTACAGTATATGTAGTTCTCCAGATATAAGACGTGCGAGAAAATTTTTGATTGAAACATATTGGACCTTTTGATCCGAAACAGAAAATGCCTTTCTCTAAATATTATCGTCTTTTTTACTATGGCGATCATTTTGAAACCTAAAATCTTTTCTATTGCTTTCGACTTGGAGAAAAACAGAAATTAAATTTATTCTTGGTTTGGTGAATCATAGAAGTCGTTTCTTACTGTATCTTATTGTCAGATTTTCACCGGCTCCCAGTGAAATAGAGGAATAAAGCGAGAAGTATAAGGTACTCCTGATGCAACGAATCCATATTATAAGGATCTCCGCCTTTCAGTGTGTACTATTTCATCGAGCACATGTAACATTTATAAAACGTGATATTGTTTGTAATCACCAATTCAAGCAGACAACACATGAAATAAACAGGATGACACGAAGACTGCACGACGAAACCCGAGGAAGAACGAACTACTCACGAGTCGCATATATAATAGAGGACCAGGAGTCATCCAAATTATCAACTGCCACTGATCAATTAACCTCAAACCTACTCCTGAACTCGAATTGCATAAGGGAGTATCCTACTACTACCTTATCTCCGGTATCGCAGGAGATTCCTAACTACAATCGACCTGTAGAACTGCTTTAACAGGAGATTTCCCACTCACCGTCCTTTCGTCGCTGTTTAATAAAAAGATTCCTTAGTAACAACCCTTGAGCTGTATTGGACGAAAAGGCTTCCGTATATACCTAACATTAACCATCATTAGTTATTTAAGAAATAATTGGAAAACACTAATATACAAAGATATTTTGTAATCTATTTATCGTATAATAAAATATGATGACTATTATTGTCTCTACCAATAAACATTACATCGACATAATAACATAAGATCAACATGAAACATATTCTTGGAATGGTAAATTCATATCAAAAAGTCACTTTTTCTTGATATATGTTACCGTTTTTATTATATTAAGATCAATGTTGAAACCGAAATTGGTAGTGAATTTCTATAACTTCCGGTTTTTAGAAGAAATATAAGAACAGAGATAAAATCTATTCTTAAGACTTTGAATTGATTTCAAATATCCACTTCTTTCTATCTATTGTTTATTTTGCCCTGTATTGTTATCAAGGTTGACACCGGAAATTATTAATTTTTACCACTCCCAATTTCAATAGAGGATTAAGACATGAACCAGGATCTATTATTTCGGACGCTGAATCGATTTCAAGAAACCATTTTTCGCTATTTCTTACGGTTTTTGCTCTATACCTGTCGATAGACAGACATACGATCTATTACACTTTCTATACTCATATATAGCATAGTTTCAAAACCTTTTAAATACCGGTACGAAACGATACAACCGAAACAGAAATCAATTTAGAAACTAGTATATAAAAATACACTTAATTACTATGTGCTTTTAATTCTGATAATCACAACGGGAACACTTTAGCTCAGTGGTAGAGTGCTTACTTCTCGTGTGTGGAGTCCCTGGTCCGATCTCCGGCTAAGTCCGATCCCTGGTTCCGTGGGCACGTTCGGGGTACTCCTGTTTCCTCCCAGATTATCATTCCACCAATTCTTCCATCATCATTCACTTGCCTTAATTATCCGTTTCCCTTAGCCTAAACGACATAATCATCGAATGTTAAAGAGAAATTTATTTTTCATAATAACAAATATACAGAACAAGAACACAACCAATAACAAAGAAACTTTCCATGATTAAAAACTGAACGTTTTATATATTATTTTGGTCATTTTGTTTTACATTAACTATAATATACTTAAATAACCATAAACTTATATGTGTGTTTTTAAATGAAGATATAAAAATGTATAGTTACAGGATCATATACCTTGAAGGCATTGGAAACTCATATGGAACGCTTAATGAAACAGTTCCGCTTAGATATACGTATATTAAGCAAAATCAATATACAATTTAATTCTCATTATGAATTGAAAATACTGCAGAAAGAGTAAATAATATTTGAAAAAGGGAAACTGAATTATACAATAACAGAGAAGTGAAATCAATTTACAAAATTTTTGATGGATTTGTTATTTATGTTTGTAGCTATATTTCCGTAGTGGTGCTGTTGCTTCACAAAATGATACAAATTATTACATGCATTTTAATTGAATCTTCATGGCTCATTTAAATAAACTAATAAAGCAAACGAATGAAATCCCTATATGCACATCATTAAAATATCAAACAATGATACGTTATTTGCTTGCATGGAATGGGAGATTTCATGACCATGAGATTTAACAAATTAGTTAATACTCCATGCAACTTGTATTCTCTAATTCAGTCTCTCCGTAGCTTAGAAAACAAATAATTTTAAGCATAAAGGGAAATAAAAATAAGATCCTGTAGCAATACAATACTGCCAGATTTGTGTCAAATCATCTTCTATCTTCACTCCTTAACCGAGTAGGTGATATGGTAATATAAGGATCATCTAAATGTATAATTCTTCCTCTATGTTTCTTTATTTTAAGATTTACAGCAAGTTTCTTCTACCTAGCTACTGTCCAGTCCTATTCTATTCCATATCTCAAAAATAATTATAAGAACTCTTTTAGTAATGTCAACTTGAAAAGACAAATCCAGCAAGTTTCAGTACTTATAAATTTAATTATCTGTTTAAGATACTCGCTATAGCTGCGAACTATCAATGTAATTTTCCCAGCCATCTTGTAAAACTAAATTAGTTCTAGGACTGCAATATCCTACAACTATCTCCCAATTGTTATTCATATAAACCTAAGAATTGTTTTCAAAGTAAACATATATTATTGAGAAGTGCTTAAAGTATTGCTACCTACGATGCTTATTGCATCAAGGAGATTCAAATGTGCAACCATTTCACATTGATACATGTATTTCAATATCAATCTGAGCGTGAACACGAATCCTGGAAGTGAACAAAAAATTTGGTCATGTTATGGTTTTCGTTGTTTAACATCACAAGCTATGAGTTAAAACTATTAGCAATAAAACCTATGTTAATTGACTATGTGTAGGCTAATGGTTCCAGGTCTTGCTTCACAATAGATACAGAGGCGGATCTATAAGGTAAAAACTGGGGGGCTAGTCAGAACCCCGGCTGTGATATGTATATCAGGTTTACTATGAACTTTCAAAAATATTTAAATAATAACATAGATTATTTTGTCACTCAAAAAACTGGGGGTCTAGGCCCTCTGGTCCCGGCCTAGATCCGCCAATGAATAGATAGGTGTTGGGTACTAATTCATGATCTACCATCCTGAAACATTTCCTTATTTTCACCAGAACATTCTGGAATTGTACCTATAAATATATGTCCTATACCGGAGTTTCTCAACCTGGAGGTCGAGATCTCTAGTGGGGTCATGAGAGAAATATTGGGGCTGCGGAAGGAGGTTAAAACGATAAATATAATTAGGATCTAGTAGCGAAAAAATATATTTTAAAAGATTATTTTGATGGATAAATTTTTATTCCCATAATTGTTTCCTACACATCTGTACAATATGAATGCATATATTTGTAATTTCACTAAAGTACAATAACAATGCTAAAAAACAATGTTTAGAATAGAGGACTGTAAAGGCTTGATTCGTGCAACCAAATATAATTTCACTGTATTTAAATGATTACAAGTTCAGTTTGCACACAAAAATAGTACACGAGAATAAAGATATTTGAGGTCTTTTTAGTTGTGACTGCTTGTAACAACGATGGCTAATTGTTCAAACTATATTGTATGAACTTCGACCATGAAATATGGTTCACCATAACACTGCATGTTCATACCTCACACACTCCCCCTGTTCACAAACAATAGAAAAGCGTTGAGCAACTTGAACACTGTGCCAGCTAAAGGCGCACACACTGTTAAATACACAAATAATCCCAAATATACTCCCTCTCTGTTCGTCAGATAAAGTCTGATCAAATACAACAAAATGATATATATCAAAAACGAAATACTAACACAAAATTATGTCTGTAATTATTTTATATTACACAAATGCAAGTCCTCGTTATAGTTCTAGTCCTTGTTATGTGGCAATGCAACTAGTTTCTTGATCGAACGTTTGTATGTTCCAGTTGTAGTACGAACCGTCACTACATGAACTAAGAAATCCTTTCCTGGAACACTTCTTCAATGATGCCCAATTTCTACTGCAATGCAGGAACGTTGTCTTCAATCAACAAAGCTACATCTCCGACCTTGAAATTGTGTTGCGGTGAAGTTGTCTTAGAGCGTTGTTGAAGACCATGTAAATAATCTCGAGTCCATCTTTTCCAAATGTGTTGTTTTAATTGTTTTATCTTCTGCCAACGAGATAAACGGTTGTCTGGTATATTGATGAGGTTAGGCTCTGGTAAAACAGTAAGTGTTTCGCCAATTAAGAAATGTCCAGCTGTGAGAACACTAATGTCGTTAGGCTCATTTGATAGCACTGTAAGTGGTCGAGAGTTGAAACAGGCCTCAATCTCTGTGAGTAATGTTGCATACCGGCATTTCATTGATTTTATACCGGCTTCCAATAGTCCTCCAAAATGTGGCGAACTTGGTGGTATGCAGTGCCACTGAATTCCTTCGGTCGATGTAAAATCATGAACTTGAGAACTAAAATGATCTGACGAAAACAGCTGATACAATTCTTTCAATTCGTTGTTGGCTCCAACGAAATTTGTGTCATTGTCGCTATATATTTTGAGACATCTTCCTCGTCTGGCTATGAATCTGCGTAAAGCTGCTATGAATGACTGCGCACTAAGATCTGTTACCAATTCCAGATGTATTGCCTTGGTGGATAGACAAACAAATAATGCAACATATGCCTTACGTACAGATCTATTTCTAACTGCTCCTGATTTTATATAAAGCGCTCCAGCTTAGTCCACGCCTACGTTTAGGAATGGTCTGGCTTGCTGCACACGAGCTGCTGGCAACTATTCCATAAGTTGTTTTGAACCACTGGTCTTTAACTTGAAACATGTCAAAAAATGATGGATCACTTGTTTTACTACCTGTTTGAAACTGATGATCCAATATTTCTGGCATAGTGATGATATTAATAGTTGGGGTCCAGCATGAAATAATCTTAAGTGCTCTGCTTCAACTATAAATTTTGTTAAGTATTGATTTGAAGGCAGAACTATTCGATGTTTGGCGTCAAACGGAAGTTGTCTATTCTCCAATCTTCCTCCAATTCGGATGATACCTTTACTATCTAAAAATGGATGTAAATTGTTCAATTTACTTCTTGGCGGAGTAATGTTTCCATCACGAAGATGCTGTAATTCGCTGTAAAATCCAATTTATTGTGTCAATTTGATACAAATATGGAGCGCTGTGACGAGTTCTTGTACGGAAAGACCTTCTGTTAGTTTGTTTTGCTTGTGTTCGACTTATGAACAAAACGTCTACAATATGATATTGTTCTAACCTTAAGAAGTTTGAGAATCTTGTTACGATTTCATTACACCAATTGTCCATAGTGACTGTCAATGTTATGGCTCCCTTACTCTCTGGAACTTGGTTTGGTTGCAATCAATGCTTACTTGTGACTGACCAATTAGATTCTAAACTAGAAAGCCATTGTGGACCGTGCCAACATAATGAATTGTCCTTTATGGAAACTGCATCTATTCCTCTTGAAATCAAGTCTCCAGGATTGTCTGAAGAAGTCACATGTTTCCAACAGCAAACGTCAGTTAAGTCTTGAATTTGAGTTATTCTGTTTACCACGAAAGGTTTCCATTTGTTGCACGGAGAAGCTAGCCATGCTAACACGATTTGGGTGTCGGTCCAAAGATGGACGCTATGTACAATTTTAAAATTGGTTAAATCTTGTGAACTAATTTTGTCAAAACAACTCTTGCGCAAAACTCCAGACGTGGGAGAGTGGTTTTCTTGACTGGGGCCACACGTGATTTAGCAATAATAACTTAACTGATATTTCTCCTTGTTAATTGATCGATCGCATATAAATACAAGCTCCATACGCCCTTTGATATGCATCTGAGAAACCATGGATCTGATTTCCGCTATGTCTCCTTCAACGAGTACATATCTATCGAAATTTATCTGATTAATTAACGGAAGTTGCATGTACAGTTGAGTCGATTTCTTTGCTAATTAATTTGGTATATTGTCGTCCCATTGAATCTTTATCAGCTACAATTCTTACAAAAATATTTTGTATGAAATGGCAACTGGTGAAATTATTCCTAACAGATCGATTATAGTGGCAATGATTGAAGCAATCTAGCGTTTAGTAATGCACTCTTGAACCTTCATTGTTCACGTCTTGCTTTCAACGAGAAATATGTCCTTGTCTGGAGGCCATGACAATCCCAATGCGTTGACGCCTTGGATTTCATGGAACTGGATTGGACGCTGCATTTCTCGAAGCTGTGGCGAGGTGGATTCCAATATCTTGGATCATTCGAACGTCATTTTCTAAGTGTAAAGCCTACCTTTCCCAGTAACTCTATCAACTACTTCTGGACTTCTAGAGCTTGCTGTATGTTCCTTATACCACTACAGAGATCGTCAACGTAGCAATCTCGACGTAATATTTCTGCTGCTACAAGGTAATTATGCTCTTCTTTGTCTGGTAATTGCTATAAGCACCTTGTGGCCACAAATGAAGCACATACCATACCATACGTTAGTGTTTTCAACTCAAAAACTTAAATCGGTTAATTTCTAGATCTCCTTGATAATATACGTTGTAGTGGCGTGTCTTCTGAATGAACATTTACCATGCGATACATCTTAGCGATAGTTGCTGTGAATACTACAGAATGAGTTCTAAAGCGCAAAATGATAGAAAACAAATCTTGCTGTATTGTAGGACTAATTAAGAGAATGTCGTCGAGGCCTTTCCCGCTGTCAGATTTTGCTAGAGCATCAAATGCTACACGGAGCTTCGTTGTAGAGCTTGTGGGCTTAAAAACTGCATGATATGGCAAACAGTATGCAACGCTGACGTCCTCCTTTTTTGCATGATATGGCTAACAGTATGCAACGCTGACGTCCTCCTTTTTAGGCTCATCTATCCTTAGCATGTGACCAAGATCTTCATATTCTTGCATGAATTCCGTATATTTAGCTTCAAAGTTCGGGTGTTGATCAAATGTTTGTTCCAATTGCTTTAATATAACCAATGTCTGCTGATAAAAATTACCTAAGGCCTTAGGTCTTCAAGCAAAGGCAATCGTACAATGAAACGCCCTGTATGATCTCTTGTTGTATTCTAAACGAAATGTCAGTCACACGCAAGCTCTTCGCTTGACCAGGTGTAACAGTAATTTCTTGTAGTTCCCAGAATTTTTGTAGTTGTTGCTGTAGATCTATACTTGTCTTAACAAAACATGTTGTTAACGGAATATGGGGGTCACGTTCTTGTGTAATGCGTCCTGCCACGATCCATCCCAATTCTGTCTCCTGAAACACGGGAAAATCACCTGGCCATGTTTTGTGCCCTGACTTCATAATTATGTAGAATACTTCCGCACTCAAAAGAATATCTATGTCTCCAAGCGTAGTAAACGTAGGATCTGCTAGAACAGTGTCCTTGGGAATGTTCCAATCGTCATTATTAATTCTTTCTTCCGATAGTTTATATTAACGTGAGGGAGAACTGAACAACTTATATTCAATGAAAATGCCATACATGAATGGACACAACTATCTACAGAGTATTTTATATTAGATATTGCTTGATTTATACCTTGAATTGGAGTATACTGTCTGTACCGTTTGATGTTCAATTGTAGCACCAAATTCTCTGTTACGAAATTGGTCTGATTAGCACTGTCTAGAAGCGCGCGACAAGGAACCAAATTTCCCTTGTTATCCCTTACTTTTACTATTGCAGTAGATTACAACAATCTTGCGTTAGGTCTAGCCTTTAATGCACAATATGACACTTGCCCTAAATTTTCACTGGAATCTGAGTTGTTACTACGCTCTTGCACCGTGGCACTCTTACACTTGGTAACCTCACTGATTTGTCCTTTGTTATGTCTACATGCAATAATGTATTGTGCTTTTTGGAACAATTTTTACTTCCCTCGATTTCCAATTCTTCCAAAAATGATTACCTTTCAAACAATTCATGCATAATTTATTTTTACGAATGCACTCTAATTTTTGACTATGTCCTGCATTCACAAAACACTAACAAGAATATAAGAGATGCCGGCTATTACAAAATTCACATGCATTTGAAAATGTTGATAAATAAGTCTTTGATGACTGAATTCTTTTTGTTTGCTTGTTCTGTATGCTATTATCCTGCTTCACACCATCAATACTAGTTTTCATGTTCTCAAGCACCTGACAATGTTTCTCTACAAACGAAAAGAATTCTGATAAAGCAAGAAAATCAGAATTTGTTTATTGAAGCTCCCATGATACAAAGTGTTGGGTCAAAATTACGTTTGCGAGGTTTACGTTTGGTTCAAGTGCTTGTAGCGCATTTATATTGCTAGTAGCTGTGTTTATAAAAGCACGAAGTTCACTTACATTTTCTTTATACACTGGCTTGATGTAGTATTTCATGAATGCAAGAAGAAGCAATTATTTTCTATGTGAAAATCTATCAACAAGTAATTGCCATGCTGCTGAATAATTCGTTTCGATAATTGGCAAATTTTCAATTAGGTTTAACGCTTCGCCCTTAAGAGAAGTTAGGAGGTACTGAAACTTCTGCACTGTTGAAATGTCTTTGTTCTCGTGAATAAGAGGTCTAAAAGTGTTCTTGTATGATAACCAATGTTTACAGTTCCCGTCAAATAGAGGCAACAGTATAACCGGTAATTTAACATGTTCGCTACTGCTAGTGCTATTATTAACAGCTGATTCTATATTTCCATTCTTTGAAACAAGTGCTTGCATTTTACTCTCTAAAGAAAAATTCACATTTTCAATCTCTGCACCAACGTTTTCTGCTTCTGCTTCGGATTCGATTTGATCAATTTCAAAAGTATCTTGCACCTCCTGCAACTTTGACCAGACGCTATTTAGATGTTTTAAGTGTGCACGTATTTCTTCGATCTTGCCTTCCTTTGGATCAAAAGCCTGAACAAAGGTGTTTATTCTGGTTAACTGGCCTCTGTATGCAGATCTTTACCTTAAATAAGCGGGTGAAATTCAGTGATGATTAAATGCTACGCAAAAACATGAAGAATAAAAAACTACTGATCTGCAAATGCTGTGTTATTCTTTTTTACCTACGAAATGGATTCCAGAGGCCTGATTATGGATACGACAGGTGTCCGCCTACACAACAACCTGATTATTGTTCAAAGTACGTTATAGCACCACATATAAGCCGACACAAACACGTTTCTCTTCACAACAGCACAGAACATTTCTCAGCAATCTTTGCACTCATCGGCCCGGAGGACAAATGTACAATATGAATGTATATATTTGTAATTTCACTAAAGTACAATGACAATGCTAAAAACAATGTTTAGAGTAGAGGACTGTAAAGGCTTGATTCGTATAGCACATGAATGCAACCAAATATAAATTCACTGTATTTAATTGATTACAAGTTCAGTTTGCACACAAAAATAGTACACGAGAATAAACATATTTGAGGTCTTTTTAGTTGTAACTGCTTGTAACAGCGATGGCTAATTGCTCAAACTATATTGTATGAACTTCGACCATGAAATATGGTCCACCAAAACACTGCATTTCCATACCTCACATACTCCCCCTGTTCACAAACAATAAAAAACGTTAAGTAACTTGAACACTAATGCCAGTCAAAGGCACACACACTATTAAATACACAAATAGTCCCAAACAACATCAAAGAATATACAAGATGTTTTAAAACAACACCGACAACGTTTTGGTGGTGATTCCTGATACCAAGATAAGACAAAAAGTATAGACCAAACTGGGTCCACAAATGCTTTATTTCGGAGATACAGGCTGCCGAAAACAAGAAAAATGAACTTTAAAGGTCCACACTAATACTATGCTCTAATACTATGGTAGGCCTACCTACCATAGTCGAGTCAAGATTTCACTTAGCAAATAGTATGTGCCCTATTCAAATATCAATACTTCAGAATCTTGCGGTACTTCCGCAACAATTTTATAGAGGTAGTTAGTGAGTACTTCAAGTTATATTGCCCGTAGTCAAACTTTCTCTGCGAAAAATCCTGCGTGAGTACCTTAGGATTCTGAAACAAGCATTTTGGATAGTGCACGTATTAGTTCTTAAGAGAACTCTTGACCTGACTACTGTAGATCTCATAGTTTTGGAGCTGTGAATCTTTAAAGTTCAATTTTTCATGTTTTCGGCAGCCTATAACTCCGAAAGGAAGCATTTTCCCACCCAGGTTGGATTATACTTTTTGTCTTATCTTCGTGTTAGGAATTACCTCCCAAATGTTGTCTGCGTTGTTTTGAAACACCTTGTATAACAAGTAAAGAATGCTTTAAGAAAGAACTGAAATAAGAGAGAAATGAAACTGGTGAATAACTATGTATTGAAATACAAAAGAAATAGACATTCAGCAAAAAATTAATATTTAAGCACAATTTAAAATTAAAGCTGGTGTGAATACTGAGCATGGTGTGCCTTCAGAAGGCTTCATAAGTAGATAAGCAGCAGTGTCCGTAGTTTGAGCGAATTTTCCCTAATCTCGGGGCATTTCTTTCGTAAATTTACCAAAAAGAAAAAAAGGGATTTTTTCGATAAAACGTGAAAATCCAGGGAAATTCTAGCATTGACTGATTCACCAATAGATCTCGTTAATTTTTTTTTTTTTTTTTTTTTTGTTCTTAGAAATAGACCAATACAATTGAATAGTATGTATTTAACCTAGCATCATTTGCACTCATTGTTAGCTCTGTGTATTTGAGTGCATTTTCGTAAAAAAAAAAAAAAATGTGAAGGAAAAAAGAAAAATAGAAACAAAAAGCAAATTAAGAAAACAAATGTGATTGACATTTCCTTTAATATAGCCTAGCTAAATTAATCTTATCACATACTGTAGCTTCTGTCATAGGGATTGAACACGCAACAAAAGGTAGAAAATTTGATGAGAAAAGAGAAACTTTTGTGTCAGTTGAAGGAAATTTCCTTAAGGAAACTTTCGAACACTGGCAGGCAGTAATAATCATAAAGCTTACAAGCTGGAACTTACTTCTTTCGGTCGCTGGTAAGAGGATATGATAAATGATTGTCTCGATACGAAATAGATTCAGAAATCCTGACAAAGCCGACTTCCTGTAACTGCATTTAAGATTCTTAGTTTTACTATTGTATAGTAAGAACATTTTATTATTCTTGTACTAGTATTAGTTGATTGTAGTATGGAAGATTAAGTACCATAAGTGTATGGATTCAAGAATGAGTTTCCGATGAGTTATCCCGCGAAAGTGACCTAGCTAGGCACTCGGTAAATTTTATTTTCGTCAGAGTTATAAATCATACTGTGAGCCAGACAGGGTTTCCAGGTCTTTTTGCCAGGTCTATAATAGCAGAGTTCCAACGCTCTGCACAAAGCATCTTCCAAGCAGCTGTTGTTGCTAAAATCCCCTCGCCTGGCAACACGTTTTTCCTTTTTTCTTTTCTTTAAACGTTTTTCTAACAGCAGGCGGTCTATTGTTCCGAAACGCACCAAATACGCTCGCCGACGTTTTTATTGCTTTCTCGTTTACGCATTGTGATTAGCCATCCACATTTAAATGCACGGTCAGCGTATTCCAAGTGTATGCATGAGCAATAAAAAAACGCGTTGCGAACGCTTCGAACAGTCGCACACTAAGCGTGGACGAGGTATACAATTAAATTATTATTGCAAGGAAAGTATTCGGAAATATAAAAAGGAAAGTGAGTTCCTATGTGGGTAATTAAAATATTTTTTGTTTATTCTCAATTGATTTTTCCTTTAAAAAAATATGTTTGCAACTCTCAGTTGTTACTCTTGTAACTAACAATTGGCCGCAAAGACGTAATCTCACGTCCAGATGGTACTGAGTTAAACAAATATGTAGTTGGAATAGTATTTTGCTAGAGGAGATACGCTAATTCAACAAAGAAGCATCAAAGCACTATAAGAAATAGTGAGCTCGAGTAAGAGAAGTCAAACATCTCGATCAAATACAATAAGAGACTCATTGATGGTCAAGGTTTGAAATCAAATATCATTTTCCATTGCAAACAAGATTTGAAACATAATGTAAAAGAAATGAAGAAAAAGAGAAAAGGAAGTCGGCTATGCTAAATTCACACTTTGTTACAAGTACAAGAGAGTGTATCCCTTTATCCGAGCTTGTATGCATTATATATTAACGAAGTTTCATGAACAAGAGAACGGGTTAGAACAAAGACAGCGTGAGAAGCTTCTCACGTAGTGTTTGTGTCCTAAGTTTAACGAGAAAGATCATAGATCACGCTCTTTGTCATTGAGAATTTCCGTATAGTGAACATGCTTGCAATTGCGATGTGTAACAGGCGCTATTTATCAACACTTACTACGTAAAAATATAGACACATCCATACATTGCGTCACCTAATCATTCATTATATATTCGACCTAGAAAATTTGCCACTCCGTGCACTTACATCATTTGCCGCTTCCTTTCTCCCGAAAGAACAATTCTTAAAGGCCACAATTTTAAGTATGCTACCGCATCATGAACAATAAAGGGGAGGGAAAAACACTCGCACTCAGAAAGGCCTAAACACTACAATCTCGTTATGTCTGTTTTCTTGCTTTAAATAATAATCTATTATGTTAGTGAAAGATACAGCAAGCACACCTGCCGAGTAAAGATGGTAATTCTTTTGTAGAATTTAATATCGAGCTTCTCAATATATCAGTTTGCAATTCCAGTGCAACTAGCTCTTTTATCTTTATTTCTTGATTTTTGTTCTACATCTCTTAAAAATTAAAAAAAAAAAAATGTATCCACTTTCAATGGTAAGTAACTTGTTAGTGACAAAAACAAGACTAGTTTTCATATCAAAACTATGATAACTAACTAAATGGAAAAGGTGTTCGCTACTGTTCAGGAATTGAGTTCTTGTATTTGACAACAATCAAGCCATTCATGCCGGGATTTGTTTCATAATTTGCTTTAGAACTGTCCATGTTACCCTAAACTAATGCGACCTAAACATGATTTATAAATGTAGTATTCAAATAGGTCAGCTTAGTAAATTTAACTACCATCATCATGAAGTGTATTTCCAACAAGAAATACTTATTTTAAGTAATATAGTTATACAGATTTTGCCGCAATTCGAAACTTTCCGCACCGTGCAAATGCGCGTGTTTCAAATATGATAGAGCCCCTGATTAACAGACCGTATTTAGGCACGAACCACATGAGTTCTGGTCTGTGGGTCAAATTTCCAGGGTGGTATAGCACAATGTAGAGATCGAAGTATGATATGCAGAAGAAGAGAAGTTGTTGACGAGAGAGAAATTTAAAAAAAAAAAAAAAAAAATCCGGCCGTATGTTGACAAAAGGACAGGACAGCCGAGCCGAAGTTTTCCTTATTAATGTAAGTAGTTTTAAGCTTATTTATTAACGGTAGTTGTGCATCAAGTAAATACTTTGATTTTCCATGTGGAATGTGTATACCAAACACAGTGGTGCCCACCCCCCCTTATGTCCATGACGCACCCCCCCAATTGTTTACCCGTAGGTGTTCTTCCATGAAAAAAATCTTCTTTTCGATTAAATTTTACACTCCCTCAAACATATTTATACAGATTTTTTAACCACCCAAATATTTCAATGACGCACTTTGCGTCATAGCCCCCCCCTTGTGGGCACCCCTGCCAAACAAGATATACAATAAAAATTATCATCTGTGGAAGATTGTGTTAATGATTTTGACAAGACAATTACACAATCACACTGAGGGAAAAATGTATGTGGCGTACGTAAAAACGTAGATTATATGTGTAAATCCTGTAGTTTTTGGACTTAACGTACAGCAAACTATAAGGCGAAAAATATATTTGATACGTACTTGCCGTATAAGAGTTCCGAATAAATGTACTTTCCGTATGAACGAAAGAATTGTACATAGACAGTCAGGATCTGACATATAGATGAAAGTATGTAATATATAGCTGACATGTGTAACATACATATACGTATGTAATATAAGGAAGACTGTTATATGTCAGACATCCAGCAAAGGCATGACGTAATACGTAGCGTATGAATAATGTATGGTCCGTACTATTTGTATATTTGTACAATACACTACTCTCCGGTTGATGGATTTTTCTCAGTGGCATAGATACACTTTGAAGAATCGTTAGGTTAATTTTAATTAATGCAATACATTTAATTATTGTTTATATCATCCCGTCTCCACCCACTCTCACTTTCTTCTCACATACAGGGGCGACTCTAGGATATTTTATACCCTAGGCGAATAACATGTCTGTGCCCCCATAATCTTCTTCTCGCCCAAACCCAAACTAAAGTGAAGTCTTGTCACCCTTGAAATTTTCACCACATCCTCACATTGTTACCAATTGTTTAAGCATTAAATAAAATAAAACTTACTCCCAATGCTTCTCTCTATTTATGGTATTAAAAGTAGTGTATAAGCCAATTATTTGTTTAAAACATTTTTATTGCTGTGGAGCATGGAGTGAAATTTTACTAAACAATCACAGAGCAAAAGGAAATTAAAGTTTTATTGTAATGTAAACCATGTCGATGTCCAATCTAAATATAAAACGAAAGATTGTTGTAGTTCTTTCAAAAAGGATTCCATAGAAAACGTGATTACTAACCGCAATGTGTCCAAAAATTTAAATTTGACCTATTTAAGGAAATCAAAAGTTAAAGAGATATACTATAAACAGCTTTGTGTTTTGAACATTTTATACGTTAATAATTAGTCTCAACTAGTAATAGAAAGTTTATACTTACATATTATTTTTGATTGTAGTAGTTTATCTATATTCTATCTATATCACAGAAAAATCAGTTATGTTTGCACCAGTGCCAGTGTAAAAAACATGAAGTTTGTGATTTTATGATAGTACATTTTAATATTTAGGTAAGTTTCTCACTCATTGTTTGAGATAAATTGTGCAACAGCATTCCTAACCTCAACGGTACTTTCCTTGTTATCATACTTGCAAACTCTTTCACTAGGACTGTCGGATCTATTCGTCTTGCTAACTCAATTTCAATAGAAATTGTTACTAGAAATACATACTAGTATTTTCTGGCACAATGTAGAACCAAGATATCTTTTAACAAATTTTAATTAGGAAAAACTTCGTTCTGAACTAGCACGGACATTGGCAGCGTGAACAAAATACGAAGAGCTACACATACGTTATTAAATCTTTTTTCAAGACCATGGTTGTAAATGTAGCTTAGGACTTCTTCACGGGTAGAAACTGAGTCTTAAGATGATGACAGATTCCTCTGAGGTCAGAAGAAGTCCTAAAGCGTCAATATCACATCCCTTCACCCCTTCTTCTTTATTTTCAACTCTTAAGGCCTCTTCCTAGTTTTCACACAATAGTTTCTTTTCTGCTTTTGGTTTTAAGATCATGAATGTTGTACAAAAATCCGAAGATAACACATACATCATTTAATTGGGAAAATCTTTCTTCGACTGCATAACCGTCTAAAACAGCAAAATAAAAATGGATCTTGAAATTTTTTGCGGAGTCAGCTACATAAAATGCAAATTCAACTATTGATTCATAGTCAAACATTGTCTTTTGATTTCGAATGCGGACCTTCTCTTTCTCAAAAAATTGTTCTATTCCACTTTCAGTTCTTTCCAGGTAACTAACTGCTCCTTCAAGAGCAAATTCTTTTCTTGCAGTATGTTACTTGCTAAATTGACTTGAAACAAAATGTTGTGCCATGTAACAAGAGCAACTACAAACTTGACGTCTGAGAGGTTTTAATATAACTCAAGTGACACTGCCTTGATTCTAATGCCACTGGTGACTGTAAGAGAGGTATCTTGAGCTATTTTTTTCCAAAGCATAATATACCCTAGACAACTGATAACGCAGAAATGTAAGTGCATCAATTCGACTGGATTATTGTGCATCACTCAGGAGTTTTATAGTCAAAGATGGCACGTGACGGCATAAAATCTCCCATCGAAGTGTTGATGCTGAAAACAACAAATAAATTCGTTGGATCACATCAGAAAGATGGTTATTTCAAGCAGCCTGAAGCTGCGTCATTGACCATGATTTGTAGAGTATGAGAGCAACATAGAACATAGAATGTACGTGGATTAATATCCAGAATCCTTTTCTGAACACCACTTTCCTTTGCTTTAATATTACTGCCAGAGTCGTAACCTTTTCCTCGAATATTCTCAACAGGAAGTGACATACCTTTTAACTTTTCAAGAAGTACCTCAGTCATAGACGCTCCAGTATTTTCTTGTAAGGGTATAAATCCCAAAAAGTGCTCTTTCACCAGAACTTGCTTAAATTCTGATTTGTTTCTTGACGTTACCTCAGAAGAAGAGATTATTTGTACGAATCTAACGATGATAGCCATTTGTTTTGTGTGACTAGCGTCTGGGCCAGTCTAATATGATAAAAACATTTTTTTAAACTGAGGACAAGTTCTCTCTATTTATGGCACTAGCTAACAATTGGATCAATTCATTTTATATATTTTTTCCCAGTTAATGAAATGAGTATGTCTTTTATCATCACTTCTGATTCTTCGTAGATGCTCATTCTCTTCGTATAGTTACCAAGCTGAATAATTGTTTTTTATCTCATTTATTTATTTCAACAAATATTCAGACATAGCATAACTAGTGTAATTTACACAGAGAAACATAAACATGTATTAACAATAGGAAAAAAAATAATAAGAAAAGACAATGCGAAGTTGAAGTTTCTTAATTTATTTTAGTCACCTTGAATTTATGTAGTTATTCTGTCAAAAACCGAATAGCTTTAAAAATGTCCACTTCAGTTGTTATTTGGTTATATAAATTTGGTGCTCTGTGAAGAAAGGACCGTTGGATTATCGACAGTCTAGAGCGGAAAAGGTGGGTATGTGATGCTACAGGGTAGAAATGTGAAGGGATAATTCTTGAAATAGGGTTTCAGACCTTAAATTTCCACTGAATACCTTATGTAAAAACTAGGTCAGTAACATTTCTGCGAGCGTTCGGAATCTGGATATTAAGATAATGCAGGAGATCTACTTTAGTCATAGAACGAAAAGTGGAACATGGGAATGTACTATGGGCATATAGATGTTCCCCCGCTCCATATACTGGTAGGTGAGTATTAATCGATCTTGAGTGATCTCACTTTTCATTAACTTCCTAAATGTGTAGGACACTGTCGCTCGTACGTTTTGGCTAATGTTGATAAACGTCATGTAGAAAAAAAGATGCCTGCCATTCCGCTCCTAAATGTTTCCGCCTAGGCGGTCGCCTAGATTGTCTATATGGATGAGCCGGCCCTGTTTACATGACGAAAATAGGATGAAAACAAATAAAAAATTAGGCCAGGATTAATTCTGTACCAAAACACATCAAAATTAGTTCGTCAGTGTAGTAGAGTTTTACGGACAAACATCGTTAGAATATATTCACAATTATTTATTTCTATCTATATATAGGTATAAAGAAAGAAAGGCCCCTCTCTTTTAAAATTACGATTTTCAACAATGTGGGAAAATGTGTTTACTTACTTTTAATAAGGAGTTTGTGTACCAAGTTTATTCTTTCTAATTTGATGGACACGTGAGAGACTGTATTGTTAGCAAATAAGTTATGGAACCCCTCCCCTTTACCACACTAAGAATATGCACTTTAAATCAAATTAACACTATATAAACCTAAATGGGCCAGAGCCAACTCATGTACCAAAAACCATCAAAATCGGTCAATCGGTCTAGGAGTAGTTTGCGGACAAACGTAGTTAAACTCGATTTTATTTATTGTTTTCTTAGACGGACGTCGTTAAACTCATTTTTACACGTTGCATGTGAGAAATATTAAACATATAATTTTCTACTTAACGGTTCGTAATTTTCTTGTATACTACACAAATTAATCAGAAAGAGCCTTATTCTAGCAGAATAAAAGCTATCACTAAATTGATATCGAACGATATACATGTTTACTTCATAAAAAATGATTTGTCACGATTTTAATTTTAAAATTATGCATAATAATTCACCTTCAAGCATGAAATTATGTCCACGTCAATGCTTACCGATTATACGAGGAGTGATCAAAAAGTAAGGTTACAAAGCCTGCACTGAAACGTGTACATATTATTTCATACAACCAATACAATCAACAGATACTACATACATTAGGTTATTTTTCGACATAGTCTCCATATCTGTTGCACTTATCACATCGTGGGATGAGTTTGAAGATTCCCTCCTGGTAAAAAAATCCTGTCTTGCGTTTTCAGCCACGTTGTCACGATGTGTTTCACTTCCTTGTCTAAAGCGAAGCGACGACCTCCGAGATACACCTTCAAATGCGGAAACAGATGGAAGTCTCTTGAAATGAGATCCTGGTTGTAGTTAGAGTGGTTCATTATTTCCCAGCGAAATAGCGCTCCTCGTAAGTAACGTTTTCTCTACCAGCCGCAAACTTTCGATACCATTCCACGACATACTAACGCAGCATTACAGTCTCTCCGTAAATCTCTACCAGCTCCCGGTAAATTTCATCCCCTGTTACATGTTTCGCCTACAGAAATAGAATAATATCTCAGCGGACTTCTTCGCGAGACCAGTTTTCCTCACGAGTCGCCGTTTGTGTTTACCTACAACTAGTACCGTAGGTGGCGAGTGGCTGAAACTCTGCACAGTTGCCAAATCCATGAGTTAAAATTACTGCACACTCTTCATTCCTCTATAACAAATGAAACTCCAGAAATATCGGCCTTTAATTTCTGACCCTCTCTCTTATATGACTTATATCTCTGGATAATATAGTAAAAAAAAATTAGTGTTTAAAAGTAGATCATATTTTTCTGCAATATCTCATTCACCATACTGTATACTGTCATTTTGCTAGTGTCATTGCAAAAAGTTTGATTTGTGGACACTCGAGAGTCATTCTCAGCTTATCGTACAGCATACATCTTTATGTTTACACCAAATAGAAACTAGTTTTTATCGATGCTTCCGAAAACTACGCATCAGGATTTCAACTCACCCATCCAACTCACTCACTCAACATTTTCCTAAGCTTAATGAAATCTATTGATTTTTATACGTAGCTAACGTTAAGCGTTTTCTTCTGTTAAGGGCTAATAATAATGTAGGATATCCTGCACTTTCTGTGTGATGGTTTCATGAACACAGAATTTTTTTTGTCTTTATCCGTATAAAACAGTTAGAATTCTTAAGTTTCATTTTTGTAATTTTTAGACTCTTATAATATGCTATGCATAAGTGTTGGAAGGTTTCCAGAACGGTTTTGTCCATCCGTCTGTCGACTGGTATCAGAGCAAAAACCGTAAGTGATATCGAGAAGCGACTTTTTGAAATCGATGCAGCATTCCAAGAACGGATTCCATTTCCATCATAAATCTATACTTAAACCAGAAGTGGTTCAAATTAGCCATTTCTGGTTTCAACGTTTGTCTCCATAGAACGAAAATGGTAACACACAGCGAAAGCTGAATTTTTTAAAAATGATTCAGCGTCTCAAGACAACATACCTTGACCATCCACAATACTTTACCAAAACCGAAAGTAGCTTAAATTTACTATTACTTCCTGCATCGATACTTATTTCTGTAGAATAAAAATTGTAAAAGATGTGAAAATGCAGATTTACCGTCCCAAGAATTGGTGTCATCTCCTCCTCTAACCCTCTATTTAAACAGTAAGTGGTTCAAACTAGCCATTTCCAGTTTCAACGTTTATCGCCATAGAACAGAAATGGTAAAAGATAGCGAGAAAGACTTTCATACGAGCTATTCAACGTCTCAAGACAACATATCATAACTGTTTATAACACCCTACTAATACCAAAAGTGGTTTAAGTTTACTAGAACTTTCAGTTTCAACATTGATTTCCACAGAGCAAAAAGAATAAGAGTTATTGACATGCAGCTTTAGAATCAATTCATGGTCTCAAAAACAGGTTCCATCTACTTCGGTAGCTTTCTATTCAAACCAGAAATGGCACAAAGTAACCATATCGTTTCAACGTTTGTCGCCACAGAATGAAAACGGTAACACATAGCGATACATTGTCTCTTACGATTGATTCAAGGACTCAAGAAAACATAACATTACAACCCGCAACATTGACAGAGGCCAAAAACAGTTAAGGATATCAAAATTCGGTTTTCTTGCAATGGATTCAGTGTCCCAAGAATATTTTCCATATCTTTCGTTAACTCAGTATTCAAACCGGAAGTGGTTCAAATTAACGATTTCAAGTTTCATCTTTTATCGCCAGAGAACGGGAATAGTAAGAGATAGACAGTAATGGCTTTTTGATATGAATTTTGCATCCGATGAATAGGTTCCATTTTCCCTTAATAATCTATTGCATCCAGTAATTATCTGTACTACTTCAAACTTAGTATTGAATTTGCAGTTTCGAAATCTTCCATAGTTTGACACTGTGAAACGAAATTAATTTATTTAGAAAGTATAATTGCTTTTTAGATGTCTACTTTGTCATTCACTTATCTCGTGAATGTGAATATGAAAATAAAATCATATTCCTACAGTTAAACTCAAGAATTAGAATAACAGGATAAAAAATATACTGTAAAGAACTAATTTCTTACATTTACTCATAACGGTAGTAATGCCTGTGATCCGTGGCACAAGAAATAGTATCTGAGTATGCGATGTGTAACTGCCCGTTCTGTTACAGAAGCTTTCTCCCTGAGATGCTACCTCCCAAGTAATTTTATTCTTTCTTCTTAATATCATTTAAAATTTATAAATTTCATGCTATATATTTATTTATTTCTACAAATTATGTTATTCTGTAAGTAGTCTTTTTTAATTTATAGCCTTGAGTACACTATTTATGCATGTTTATTCATTTGTTCAATATTTGTAGTTATATATATATATATATATATATATATATATATATATATATATATATATATAGTAAATCCGGTAGATATGGACCACTTTTTTCTGCCTCCAATAACTCGAATAATTGTGAATTGAGAGCATATTTTTCTGCACGAATCCAACTAAGGACTTTTTTAACCATAAATAATGGTTTTTAGAGACACAAAAGCTATAATTCTACCCAAAACATTAGCTTGAAAAAATCACTAACTGCTCCATCAATCCCATAGTACTATAGGTTAGATGGACCGTGCACTGTGGGAGTGATGGACCATATGTAGCACCTAAACATTAAATAAATAAATAAATAATTTGGAACTATCTTGTCTTTAAATGCGGTTTATTAATAAAGTATATATTATGTTTTTTTACTGAAATCTAATATTATATAATACCAATATCTATATCAAGTAAGATAGAAATATAGAAAATGGACTTCTTTTTAAACATGTAATGTAGAAACATTGGCAAATGGCAAGAATACAAAGTTTCATGTTTTTAGAAGAAAAATAAGTGCCAGTAACTACATTGTACCGCACATTACATCTTGTTTTGTTTATTTGAAAACTTTGCCACACAAAGCACAAATATTCTCATATTTTAAACAGTCATCATGTAACCAGCGTCTTCTCTTCGTGTTTCATCACAATTCTTACCTCATCCAACATACTCGTTTTCATCATACTCCTTCATACATCATTGTTAGCATATATTATCGATTGATCATTAGCGCTGGATGAAGATGAAGATATGATCGGAATTCTCTTCTTCCTATTTCATTTCTCTTGTTTTTGTGGTCGATTTGGTGTACTTAATATTCCTGTTGCTATTTCTTTGTAAGTTGATGTGTTCCTATGTAGTTCTTCTCTCCTACATTCGTAGTGGTTCATCTATCCCAAGAAGAAGAGCTGTAATAGTTTTTGAATGCGAGAAACTTAATTGTTTTCATTAACACATTCTTTTATGATCAAAACCGCTAGTAAGAAGCAAACCTAAGAAATGTACATAAAGAATATTGCTTTTAATTAAATGTGTTCAAAACGTTTCGATCTACCTGAAATCAAAAATATGGTCTACTGAAAAAGGTATGGACTTCTGCTTTAGGAAAACACAGTGTCAGCATACATCCGCCATGACACTATACCAATATTCACACTGCACTCTGGTGGATAGTTTCCGAATTATGGTCCTGATTCATCTCACCCACGGGTCAATTTCTACCGGACTTACCATATATATATATATATATATATATATATATATATATATATATATATATATATATATATATATATATATATATATATACAGTATATATATATTGGATTTTAAATTGTTTTTGAAATAATCAAAATGGTGGAAATTTTGGAATTCTAACTATCTACATTACAAAATTCTGGTTACACTGTAAAACTTTATCCATGGTTTCTACAGGGAGGGCATAAAGTCCCGTCATTCCCCTTAAGTATAAAATAAACTATGTAAACGGTAATTATATAAATCATACATATATGTAAACTATAAATATATATGACAGAATTACAATGTATTCCCAATATCACAACATGGGCTGGCGTGAACAGTAAACAAATTAACGGTCTTTTTTATGTAGCTGTTAACCAACATCAGTATCTTCATATGCTAAAAAAATAAAAACTGGTTTATTCCCCTTTTTGGAAACCCGAGGGGTCAAGAAAACATGCTGATTTTAGTAAGATGGAGTGCTTTCTCATTTTGCCACTTCGGTTCTACAACATCTCAGTGTGGTGTTTTCAGGACGCTGGATTGCAAAGAATCGGCTCCATTGCCCTCTCTACCTGATTGGCCACTTTGTGGCTCGGATTTAACGACCTATGACAATTCGCTCTGTTGATTCATCAAGAACATTGTTGCAGAACAACGTTATGCTATATTTGATGAATTGAAAAGAAACTCTGAGACTAGCATTCAAATCATAAATTCACGAAGGAACTTTCACAGTAGTGGCAAATAAAGTTAATGCAGCCCTTGCCATCACTGTCATGATGTCAGTACATGAATGTGATCAGCAGCAGTAAGCTCCATTCATTGAGACGACTGCCTGTCATACAGTTCTAACCAGGTGCTTTTCATACAGTTTTTGCAGTTCGTTTCTCCTTCTATAAGGTGAGACCAGCAGGATGTATCCATGAGCTTTACGGAAGCACCCCAACCAGATATGCTAAGATATGGCTCTGCTCATAATTGTGAAGATGTCTAACTGAATAGCTGGCCAATCGTATGTTGAGTTCGGGACTTTCATGGCCCACCAATAGGAGAATCTTCTGGAACACTGAGGATGTCACTTACCATGGAACCCTCAGTGTTCCAGGAGGTTGGTTTTCGTGGGCAATTGTTTCGCCACGAGCTCATGGTTTGTGTAATGACTATAATATCCTAGGTAGTAGTAATCCCGAGTTTAAATTCATTCCTCCGACACTGTTTTACATGTATATGTAGGGGAAACGAGCAAAAACCAGCCATGATACCCTCCTCAGTAAGCTTTTAACTCAACGCCATTTTATGACATCCATGCATGACACTACCCATACTCCAGAAACACTACTTGCTCAGTACAGTAAATGTGTGTTCTAGTGTTATCCCCAGATAGCAGTAGTGGCGTTCCTAATTTGGTCAGATATAAACTAATCTGAACACACTAAATAGAGGATTCTTATGGAGAATTCGATTGATTTAGAATCACATATCGCTGAAGAAAGAAGAAATTGTGCAAATGAGGATCTATAAGCATAGTAAACATTAGTGCACTAAACCAGAAGAGTTGTCTAGTTTCACGAAAACTCCGTAACATCAGAAACATCACAGTAAGCATCTGAACACATTCAAGAAGTAGAGAAAAGACGCATTTGTATACAGTGAAGAGAGCTATCGTGCAGATCAGAAAAGAAACATAAATGAAAATCACAACCAAGGGGATACACTGAACAAACTCCTAAAGATGCTTAACTACCATTCCTTCCTCATTTACTCAGACAAAGAAGAATGCCATCGCAAAGGAGAACAACATGCACCTCTCACTCACAAAACATAAGTCTAGAACATTAACAAATCAAACCGAACAACAAATTAGCAAAGAATAACACATTCACCTGCGTTACTACTGACTCGCTAAGCAACCTGCAAACTCAGTGGATCAACAAGAACTCCAACAGCAAGATATCAACATCCAAGTAGGATTCAAACTTCAAAGAACATACACAATATTACCAATTATTTTCTTATGATGTAGCTGAAATAATAAAACTACGTCATAAGGTCGAATCCTTAACAGAAAACCAAATACAGTAGTGGAATCTAAGAGCGACCCTAAGTCAAATCCTTCTTGGAAATGCTATCTATATGGTCGCCAGTGCATACTACAGCTGTTACAGATGCAGAGAACTACTCCAACAGAAAACTACTCACCAAACGGATTTTTTTCTCCATCTTTAAAATAAAGGGTCACCGCACTAAGCGAGCACGTGTTTACAATGGCTGTTCCATCAGCCACTCCAAAATGGCACTTCAAATTGCGTACTGGATGAAACTACCGATCTCAAGCAGCAAAAGAAAACCATCCCCTTGAGACTCACATGGAGGAATCTATCAATGTGCAAAACAAGTAATCTGTTCAAAGTTGCTCGAACTTTATTCAGACTTGCACCATACTAGTTACTTGCAGATCACCCAACAGTAAAGGGAAGGAAATCAGAAGGTATTAAGTCATCAATCGGCATGAAATTAGTGGTAATTGTGAATTTCTTGCCAGAAGGTTTTGCTTTACTATAATAAGAAAGTGCATGTTAATACAGAAGTGTTTTCAGAAATGACTTAATCATATGATCCTCAAACCCCGAGCGCCAAATAACGTAAATTGTGGCCTGATTAACAAGTAAATTAGAAAACGAAAGGTAATTTACAAACGTAAGAAGAAAGGTAATTTACAAACGAATTTACAAACGTATGAGGACACAAAACACAAAATTTCACTTAAACGAAAAGATGGCCCAATCACTGCGATATACGAACCGATACGTAAGCGCGCACGACGATTTCGGCAACTACACGGGATAAAATTCACTAGTGCACTATTAAATGGTCGACTTCCATTGCTGGAAAGTGATGAGTTGAATGTCCCATTCCTTGACATACAACAGGGTTCTTCTATAAAATCGCTATATTGGCGAGGGAAATGCGTAAGAATAACTCTTATTAACACATACGCATGTTTTTTCCTTGCTATTGAAACATCATTTATACAGGTAGCACTGTTCCAATGTCTCTTGATGCAGATTAATATTTGAACATGTAAATTTAGTACGTTGCACTAGCTTGACATTATGAAACATTTTTATTTTCACATTTTGAAAGAATTATACTCTCTCTTTTGAGAGTGGTTAGAGATCAATCTTGTCCGTTCTCAAAATAGAAACACTAGCACCTTTACATCTTGAAAGAGAATGAAAGTCCTCTCTCTCGGTCCTCTTCCTGCGTCGCATAGTTGCCAGTTAGCGGCGCAAGAATACACTGACTAAACTAAAATATAGTTCGTAGAAAACATTAAGTTTTGACTTTATTCTATTGCTAATAATATAATGAATGGTTCATAAGTTAATAGAAATCACATTAAAAACACTGATTGTTCCAATACGTTATGGAACTGACGATTATTGATAATTTTCACATTGTCACGTAAAGATCTGTCATCGTCATGAGAGTTCACTGCGTGGGCGGACAGCACGAGAGTAGCTAAATTTTTCCTCCAAATATGGGCTGACGGGAGGAAGCAAGACTGTCTGGAAAAGTGAGGCACCTTTTGGGTGACAAATTCTTAAGCATTGTTCTCCTCCAACTGCTAGCTCACTGCGTATCATTTCTAAGATTTGACGTTGGGGAAATACGAGGGTTGGTTTAAAAATTCATGCCAATCCATCTTGTTATAGATGGCGGACAACGGAATGTCCACTGAAGATATCACAGAAGTGGGCAAGAACCCTGGAATCCAAATCTTCCTAACCATACTGCAACACAACAGCAATCACAGCACTCCATTAGTCCATAAAGGATGAATGTCATTTTAAGTTCGTTCACACTGAAGAATAACAGTTTATAGCTTCACTCGGACGCACATGATCACGAAATTCGAAGAATAACGAACGCTAGGGCCATTTACGATAACGCGAGGGCCATTTCGTAAATGTCTTTCAAGTCCTTTTATTTTCATTATTTGTTTATATTTTCCATTTATTTCAATTATTCCTTGAAATGTAAACACAAAAATAATTTCAATATTTGAATATAAATCAATGGTTATTTGTAATTCAAAATACTATTCAGCATTGTACTTCATAATGTTTTTCAAAATTCAAACCAAATTACACAAACATATTAATATATTCAATGCAATACAATATTCAATAAATGAACATCATATTTAATAAAAATTACATTTGGTAAGGTATTGTATTCAATAAGGTATCGTATTCAATGCCATATTTAAGAATGCACAACAAAATATAAATAGTACAAACTAACTATATGCCAATAAATTTGAAATGGTAAAATTAACTTAAGATTTTGCAATAATACTTCTTAATTTCTAAAATAAAACACATAATATCACTCAAGAATAACATATATCACTAAGTAATTCAACTTATCATGATTTTATTTTTCATGAAAATAAAATATTCCTTACGGCTAAACGCATAAAAATTTATTATATTTGAAACATCAATATTACTCATAAAATTCAAAAATGTACTTTCATTGACATATTAACACAAATTATTCACTAAGAATATTCAAAATAATTACATATTAAAAGTACATGTGTAAATATAACACTAAAAATATTTCATTTACTATGAAATGAAATAAACTGGGCATATGCGAGCTCGTCACGCTCGACGTATATAAAAATATACTGCCTGCATTAAGTTTGCAAGACCCTAACCCAATTATTACTTAATATCTTTCCATCCCCGAAGCAAAGTGAAAAGATAGAACGTTTGGTTAAAATTCAAAAATAATACAGAGGGGACTAATAAGAAAATTGCCTACTCCGGGCATTACATAATATGAATAACCCATAATATTGGAGGGACCTTTGCTTCAATGTCTTCAAGTACTACTTGAAATATTTTCGTATTCAACGAAAAGATTAATACAAAGTGAATGCAACAATAGTTGCTAACAATCAACATGTACACAACTTACTTGGTACTCATTTATAGTAAGATGTTTCGTTGTATTTTCTTTTCAAGTAAACAACGCGCCATGAAGGTGGGTACGGGTAACTACCATAACTTACCAGACCAAACTTCAAGTATCCTCAGCTGATTAGTAATCCCAGAGGCATACTAGTTAGTTAAAATAAATAACTTGACATAACGCATAGTAAGTATACGTTACTATTAATTGACGCATGGTTGTTATTTAAAAATTGAAATCTTTAATTCATTAAGTTAAAATGTGCTTATTCAGATTTATTACCGAATGGTTTCTCACCAAAATATTTAAATTTGTGATTCACAACCTTTTTAATTTTATAAAATTGCAACACTGTGATGGAATATTCTATATAAATTTTCCACATCTTCACAATTTAAATTTATTTCCTTTCACTATATTTGAAAATTTTCACTGCGCAAATTCACTCTTGCACTTCGAAAAGAAATACTATATTTTCTATGATTCGAAAATTAAATTTCGTTGTGAATGCATTAACGAAAAAATATACTATTACAAGTAATTTCGTATTACGTATGCTTGAAATATCAAGATTTTTTTTAAATGGTATCTCTAATTCAACATTTTCAATATATTATAAGGTGCAACAATGTATGAAGTGAAAAAATTAATATTGAAAATTTTCCTGTATCTATCGGCTATAGCCGTTAACGTGATACACACAATAAAATATTATTGCTTTTATCTAATCATTCAAAATTTTGTAAAACACTAACAGTGTTGAAAAATATTTATAGCATGAAAAATAATAACTAACAACAAAGAATTTTGTATAAAAGAACTTTTGCAATGGATATATATTCATTTTTCATTGCAAGGTCAAAATATGGAAAATGGGCAATCCGGCTATGTAATAATGTCGTTTACCCAATTCCTTTTCGTATTGCATTTAGTACAACATCGTAGATTAAAATTCTCATACATTCAAAAATTTTGAGTTTAACTTCCACAATAGGCATCCATTGGATTTTGTTTGTGCAAAATCGCAACATTCTGTAAGCAGTAGATTTATGTACTACCTTAACATGAGAACTAGCAGTTACCTTACGAATTGTTTGTACATTTTGGAATATTTACTATTTGAGTGTCATTGCAAATGTTAGTAGTGAAGATGTAATATGCCATTACAGTCTAATGGTATTATGTTTTTAATAGGAGGGTGCCCGAAATTTTTTGCACCGACTGTACTTGATGTTTAACAAAAAATTTCTGGCTGTTCATATAATTCGTAATTTTATTTGTTATTCTATTTCAAATTAACATGGAAAACAGTAAAAAATTCATTAGGAATTATAGTTTTGGGAATCAATACCTTTATTTATATTTTAAATTAGTTATAAGTCTTGCATATGTATATGTAAATGGATTATTACAATTCTTACGGTGTCAGTGCTATCTGAAAACATAGGTCCATCATTGGACGGAACTTCTCAGATCAAATAACCAATCTAAAATTCGACAGAATTTTCAGGACCACCCTTCACCTCTCTTTTAGATACCTAGGTCCTTCTAAAATCTAGTTTAATCCAGATTTTACCAAATTTTATTCGTTTCAAAGCCCCACCGCCAAAATGCTTAGTTTTGATTGGCTGATAAACCCACGCTATGATATTAGGGCGCAATTATTCCATTCCCTGCAAGAATTCCACTGAAGATGCCGGACTAAGATCTTCCCAGCAAAAAACGTCGAAAAGGAGCGAGAAAAGCTGCAAACAAGGTAACATTTGGGATTTTATTAACACCTAAAATCGTTGGAAGTCTCTAGGAGCCAAAAAACTATTAAATTTCATACTAAAAACTGAACTAAAAAGCTGAAATAGGAAGTGCAATATAGTAACGCCATGTTGAGCAGATATAATGAGTGATGGACAGGTTCCACGAAGTGCATCAGTTTGCTAGTGGTTCTTAAATATCCACAGACAGTTTCGGAAGAGTAGTGTTTTTTCCCTTTAAATACTTTTATCCTTAAAACTATTCCTGTTAGAGTTACGTTAGGCCTGCCCCACTGCCGTTTGTTTTCGTCTATGTAGTGGATGTGATTTCGTTTGTATTTATTCATTAGTAACATGGCGGTATTTAATTTCGTTGTAGTTAAGATAGGTAGAATAATGCACTTGTAAATTTACAATAAGGGCTCCTATCTGACTCCCAAATTGGGAGTACGGCTTCCAGCGGGATGAGTTGAACATGTAGTTTGTTCCGGGTTCCTGCCCCTTCAGGGCAGGGGTCCTATTGCTAGCTAATACTCCGATATGTCCCCTCAGGGCATTAATTAAACACTCAAGAATGTGATTTAGTGAATACAGGGCCAGTTGGCCCTGTTTCCTTTCTTCCCCTTTCCTTTCATAGAGCCGATTTAAAATGGTAAAATATGAATTTTTCTGTGTATATTTATTAGTATAACATGTATTAATGTAGTATGTAGTATGAAAGTGGCATGTATGTGTTCGTAATGTAGAAACATGTTCTAGTAGTAGTAATTGTGGTAGTTAAATGATGAAAGAGTGTGTGAGATAATTAAATATGGACAGTGTAGTATTTACTATGCGATAAATTCTTTATTATTCCGTCATTAAGTGAACTCATACACAATATTTAAAAGTGAACGTAATATAGTATAATAATTCCGTGTACAAGGTCACATTCAGTTGTTCAAGGGTTGATTATATCGTCGCTAGCCCTAGTGTCAAAAGTCAGTACTAACCGCCATTCTTCCGTCGAGGTGCTTAGTGATTTAGTTTTCATGAAATTGACCTTTCTTTCCGAAATAAAACCTAGAAGGTATAATTCACAGCCCATATGAATGTACAGTTAGGTCAAGTGACCCAAAATTAATATATTCTGAAAATTTCAACACTCTGCCTAGTCTAGAAATCGAAATACTTAAATAAATAAACAATACGTAAATTTTTAACAGAAGTCGGGCGATATGATGCTAGTTCTTCGCTTTGAAATTATAATAAATGTCCATTTTTTCTTCGTGGCTGCAGAAGCTCATTGTTGCTGCAGAATTTTATAAACATTAAATATTATCGCGGATAATTATATTTTCAGTGAACATACGTAGGATTTTTTTTTCGTTCTTAATAAAGCTACCAGGTATTACATAGTATTGTGTGTGGGATGAAAGAGTCTTGAGTTCGAGTGAGGTTGTCGTGCGGTGATCGGAATGGGAAATGTTTGTAGTGACTATAGATTTTAAAGTGTTATGATGAAATGTGTAAATAGGCTGGGCGTAGATAGAGGAAACAGGGTGTTTGTAGAATATAGCGTCGTGGCAAATGAATATTAATGTGAATATGAATATAAAGTGTATGAATATTGTAGTAAATGAATATAGAAGATACAACGCCCATATAGTTAAATATATAGTAGCCCAGTGAATACTTCGCCGTGTGTTGATATATAGATATTGAATAGATACGTGTAGCTACAAACATCTCAAGTTCTGACCCCTGCACCATGATATCACGCGGACCGGAGGGCAATATATAGTCGGACTATGGTAATACTTTGTAGTTTTATGTGTTATAATAATAATCAACCATAGTAATACCATCTGATAGAAGGGGTAGCATCATATAATCGTTGACTAGACATATTGAATAATAAATTATGAAAAGACAATAGTAGCTATAGAATGGGGCTGTAGTGAATTATATTTTCTGGTCGGTTTTTTAAAATAGAATATCCTGCTCCGTGAGATTTTTTTTTCCTTCACGTTACCTACTCGGGCTAGCTTACAATGTTCATGGAGGCGACAGCTCTGACAGGGTTACAGAATCAAAACAATTAATTATTGAAATTTAGCGTACCCGGATGTCGACCCCTAGTCCCTTTAAGTATTTTCATTTCTTTTCTTAGTTTAATTAGACGACGGAAATTAACGACATCCCAGACTGTGGCGTGTCTGCGCAGGGTAGCTATCGGTGAGGTTTGGCATAGAAATCACCGATCCAAAATTCAGTTTATTTAATTTTTTTTTATTTCGGCAAATCATTAGTTAGGGATATCATAGATAATACTTCTATTCTAGTTTCATTACTGTCCTCGAACCTTCTTAGTTTTTTCTAAGGGGTCGTATATTTTTTTTTTACTTAGAGATTTCAAAATTGGGGACGCAGTTACCTGGTCCCTTTCCCCCTCTCCTTTTATCCTGCTGGTCTGGGCCGGATACGGGGATCGGATTTCAATCTTACAAGCAAACTCTTGTGGGATTGGGATCTGATGGACACAGAACTTGCATCCTTGGCAGCAGGGCGCCCCTTGAGTCTACGTATTTGAGTAGACCACCCTTTTTGGCATGTTAAGAATATTTTGGCTATGGATTTTGTTGAGAGCGAAATTCGACTTCTATCTTTGTAGCGTTAGTTATTTCTCACTTAAGTCTTTGGCGCCCCTATTCTTCGTCTTCCTTCTTCTCTATCCCTCTCTCTGTCTGCATTACTTCAAGATTTTTTTTAATTTTTCAACCTTCCCCCCCAAGATTTTGAACTTGTTGCTAACGATTTATTTAACGTACAACTCTGATCTGAAATTACCAGCTGAGACGTTGCAAGACACGATTCATGGATAAAGTAGATAGTGATTGGGTCCTCCATCACATTTTGACCTATCGCCGAAATGAACAAAGACTTCGTAGTTGACGACACTTCGATTACGTTCTCTCACCGTCGTCCCTCTTAAGTTTTTTTTAATCCGTTGGTCACTTTCCTTTCTGTTTTGGTTTTCAATTACCTTGTAGTTAACCTGGGCCCAGAAATTGTACTTTGGTTTATCTAGTTATATCTTTAGAAATGCTCTGTGTTACGTGCCTGCCTCACAAAGTTTTTTTTTCATGATTTAAACACGAATTGATTATATAAAAGTGAAAAATTTATAGATGCGCGGTATCAGGTAGAAAAGCGATTTTCTTTTTCATATGTAATGTCGGAAGTCATTTGTTTTGGGACAATGTTTGCAACCTTGTAAAAAATTTTATTATTGGGGTGATTAATTTAAATTTGTGCGCATTTATTGAATATAAATATATATATATATAGAGAGAAATGAATACGTCGAAATGTATATGTACTTAATATGTGAATATGATTTTAAAGTAAAAGTATGATATTAAATGTATTATGAATATATGTAAGAGCGCTCGTGTCTGTCCCGCCTAAACGTGTATTGGTTGCTATAGTTTGCCAGTGAGTTTTCCGACGAATTTGAGAATGTAGATTTTGTCATGAATACCGCCGTGCACTTAAGTAATTTTCCTTTTCTTTTGAATAAATGTAAATGATACCTCATGTAATTCTGTAATGGCATGTATTGGAAAGTAACGGCAGGTCCAAACGTAACCCACATCATAACGAATATTATCCCTGAACTACCAACCTAAAACCATTGTGGAAAGTGCACCTTGAATCCTTCTCACCGTCATATGTATCCTGTGACTTGACCAGTTTTTTTTTCTATCCTCAATTTGAACCTTTATACTCCGTATACCTGCGGGAGATCGTTTTTAAAAATCCGAATTATATACACATATATACGAAAGTGATCCTGAAGAAAGGTCTCATGACGTGTCCCAGTGTTAAATAAATAACTTAAAACTATTCAAATAATAAGTTTGGAAATGGATCGTCTAAGAGGAGAAACATCCTCTAGTGAAAGTTATTTTCTCAAAATCCGTAGATGGGTAAAGCGTCGTAACGTGCGATTGCAGACATAAACTGTTACGAGTTACAAACCAAATATAGACTATAAATGGTTTTTGTAAACCGATAGTTAGATATATATATATATATATATATATATATATATATATATATATATATATATATATATATATATATATATATATATATATATAGATATATAGATATAGATATATAAATGACCACAAACTAAGTCAAATGGAGCGAAATGTTTTGTACACTATGAGTAGTGCGTGATCTGTGATTTGAACGCTCAAAATCATTAATATTTTATTACCCAATGTGAGGTAGAGACTCATATAAGTTCTAATACACCTAAAAGTTTTTTTTCTTTCCTCTTTGTTCATATTTTTTTTAAGTGAAATAAGTGTCTTCTTTGCGTATGTCGCAAATCATAATTTGCTTTAGCATGCCTAAGATATGATACATGTAAATAATTTTTTTTTCTTTCCATTTGTCAATATGATTGAATATGTAAAAATTTACTAAAATATAACACTATGTACTCTATTAATATATAACCAAGAACTTGTGCTTTTAAGATTTTCGTTGTAATTAAATTTTTTTCTTTTCACTATGAATGTAATAAACTATTTGTATCTTTGTAGTTAGTTGGTTCCCTTTGAACATATATACACTGTCCTGAGTGAGTGAGCGTGTGAATGCATGATAGATTTAATTTAAGTAATTTGTGTGATATCATTTATTGTATTAACATCTATAATATGTGTGTCATGTTTTAATATATGTGTTAAGGTAAATAACCTAGGTCATGAAGGGCCGTCACTAACGGTTTAAATCGGCTCGAGGAGTGAAGCAAAAATATCAGGATAAGCCTAAATACGACATCTTTCTTCCAGGAAGTTGAGACTTTTATTGATACGATACATAAATTTATATTGAGTTGATAAGTTTGATTTTTTTTTCCTCTTGGCTAATTCATATGTGTGGTCGATCCTAGAGAACAGAGTTCAGATGCTGGATGGTTATCAATCACCGGTTGGAATAACAGTACAAAGAATGATTTCACTTTTCTCATTTCCAGGTCTAGGTCTGGGCAACCCCACGATCGTGGTGCCTGGAGCTAGGTCTGGGTGGTATGAGGGAACATGTGTCTATTCCGAAGCATTCCAAAATTGATTAGTTGTTAATAACATTTAGAATGATTCATCTTTCAACGACTTTCCCGACCTTTTACTATATTTCCGGAATTATCCAGTAATCTGTTTCTTATTAAAATACCCTATTTCTTTTCTTTCTTCTTTACCTACCTCCTTCTTTTACCCTTCTACTTTCTTCTCTTTCTTTCCTATTTCTAAATGAAAGAAAACGGAGTCATGATTGAGAGTAGTCGCTATTGGCACGGTTAATAAGTTGTTTAGATGAGTTTTCTTCGGGAGTCCGACATGGAATAATTAACAATAACTAAAGGTTTATTGGAAGTTACTCTATTGGAAAATAATCTGGATTTCAATCAGTAAGTGATCTTTCGTAATCGTCCTCGTTAAAGAGAATTAATTTTAGCGACTTCTCTCCTCTACATTGCGCCTTATCTTCGTTTACTTTGTTTTCTTTCAATATTGGCTAACCGTGACAGGACCTGTTGCCCTAGAAACGGCGGTTTCTATGGCAACGGACATCGTTTTCTTTCAATATTGGCGACCGTTGACATCGGACAGTTACCATGGAAACAATTGTTTTCCCTGGTAACGAATCTGGAATTATTTATTAAACACTGTTTAGGATCGAGCACATATTGTCTTGGTCACAAAAGGTGCATAATTAAAAAGTTACAGTGAGATTAAATAATTATAGTCATTGGCTGTTCTGCTATCTTTGTCTCTCTCTGTAGAAAGGGGGAAATGAAGGAATTTGTCAAAGTGACTTCTAAAATTTGAAAATGCTGGAAGTTGACCCTAGGAGGGAATTAGATAGGAGTCCCTTAATTTATGAATAGTACCTGATTAATAAGTATTGTTAGTTTATAAGGATATAATTGCATGTGTTTATATTGTGTCTTTTTGTATGGAAACTATGGCAACTAATAGGGAAGTAGTATCACACGAGAACGCGGAAGTCTCATGTACACAATGTACTTTAGAAAGTAGTGAGAAAAGAGCTCGCGTCTCTCGTAGGCTAGTGAGGTGTCACGAATGTGGGCTTGAAATGGATACATTTCAGTTGTATTAATTTAGAGGATACTGCTGAAAATGCAGAAAAGGTCCGGGCTGGTGAAATAGTTAAATACTGCAAAGAATGTGAGGGGAAGCTCCACCAGTCGCGTCAACCCATGAGTTTATCCTCTGAAAAAGAAAATGAACATCCCGATTCGGACGGTGAGCGAGGGTATAGTACCCCGAAGAACCGAGGCCAAATATCTCCAGTGGAGATATCTGACCTCGATGATGATGAAAAAGATGGGGATCCAATTGGTGATAAACCCAAAGAAAAGCAAAGGAAGACTGTGTCATCTAATAATTACGCTCTCCTCCTTTCATTGCAACAAATGCTACAAGAAATGAATGAAAATAACCGGGAAATGAGACGCGAAATAAATGAGAAAATAGATAATAATAGCCTGGAAATGAGACGCGAAATAAATAATAATAGCCTGGAGATGAGACGTGAAATAAATGAAAAATTTGACACCTCGAAACGAGAAACCGAATCTCGATTCGAGGTATTAACCCAGAAAATCGACAACATATGTTTGGACTTTGCTTCCTCAATAACCACATTGAGGCAGCAAACGTCTACTGAAATTGATTTGGTCAGATGCGAGGCTCAACAGTCCCTAAAGCAATTTCAGCAGGAGACTGAGGGTAAATTAGAGCATGTAAATTCTGAAATTGAACAAATGGATACCAAATTGCATACAATCAACAATAAATTAGAAACACAGCAGGCCGAAATTGATAGTTTAAAGTCAACCTTGTCAGACTTATCATTGAAAACCAAACTGGAAGTAACTGACCAGAAAATTTCGAAAATTCAAAACGAGATAGCAAATATTCAAAAAGAAATGACAAAATCTAGTCGCGAAAAATCAGAGGTAACCTATCCTTTCCCCGGTAGCGATTCCTCAGAAATCTTACCCGCTATAACAACTACCCGTGGCGCAGGAAAAGAAAATTTAGTGTCAGTTGATGCACGGGATATTGCGACGCACTACCCCATGCATCGGTCAGAACCAAAGTCGTGGTTCAATTCCAATAGTGTGCCGAATCAGTCGAGTGTTGTGACGACTACGGTCACTAGCGTGAGTGCTCCCTCCTTACATGGAGGTATACAATCACATAGCGTGTTGCCGGGAAGAGGAGATGGGTGCCATTCTGAGTCGTTGTTCATGGGTGCGATTGGTCCGGGGATGGAGCCCAACATACTCAATACGACCAACAGAATCCCTTTCACTTACATGGGTAATTATAACACCGCTACTACGTCGTCGGTGGTAAATCCGGTGACGACTCCGATTGTGCAGGATAATATGTTAATTCCCAGTAACTATTCCCCTGCTTATGTTAGTATGGGTTCCAAGGTTTCGCTGAGGGACATCGAACGTTTTCCCACTTTTGACGGGAATATTACCAATGGACAGCCTCGTGTTTTTCTGCGTAGATTGCAGCAGTGTTTAGAAATGTATCGGCTGACCGATAGAGAACGTTTACAAATAGTTGAAAAACTTTTAATTGCAGCATCAGGCGCGTGGTTTGCTTCTATTAAATATAGAATTCATACGTTTGATGATTTTCTGATCCTTTTTAAGGAAGAATACTGCAACGAACATATAGAGAGGCTTCAGAAACGCAACCTCCAATCTTTAAGATATGATCGAGCCAAGTATGGGTCCCTTTTGGACTATGCTTGGAAGATCATCGAACTGTACTATCAGATTGCAGAGAATCCATCGCAAGCCGAGCTAGTAGACATAATAGTGAACGCTCTTCCACCAGATGAGTCGCGGGCTATTGCTTCCCACTTGTGCCAAACGGTGCGAGAAGTTACGTCACGCCTAGCTGCCCTGTGTGGGAAAGAAACTGGAGGCCCACCAAAGAGGTATTTCGCCCGACAGGCAAAAGTTTTGAAACCCGTGAAAAGCAAGGCAACGGCTAGTTGCCAAACGGACTTTCTGAGTTACACCCAAGCTGGATCTCGCTATCCGAGTGGGAGTGGCTCAGAAAGCAATCAATATAATGGTCGACGTCTGTTCCGTAACCGACCGATGTTTAACAATCGCCGGGGTTATCGCCCCTATGACCGCACAATGGGGGAATCGAACCCGAATAGGGACGATAATAGGAGGAACTTTAACGGGGCGTACCGGAGAAGAGAAAACGGTACTGGTCAAAACGGCAATATTAACAATAACTGTGCAAGTAGATCTCAGAATTCTGCCCCTTCGCAAATACCAACTAATGGCGGAAATGGAATTCTAGCCACTCGAGGGATTGATAGTCGCGAGACCGCTGTCAAATCGACAAACTAATTCCGCAACTACCTGGTGAAATGAGGAAGGATAGTTATATGAGTTGTCTCTTTCAATATCTCAGCTGGAACTCCTGTCAGTCCTGTTCCCTTCTGAACATTTTTAGCAGTTAAATTATTGAAAAATTGCGCTGTATTACACAATCTAAAAGGTGATAGTATCGGAACTCACAATTTCCAAAATCTTAAGCTTTTCAACTGTACTGAGGACAAAAAACGGGAACTTCTATCTCAATACCCAAAGTGAATCTTACACTGTCTCATTTGAGTGCATGAGAGTATGAGTGAGTAGTTAGTTTATTAGTATTAATACATGTTAATTCTATTCAACAAAATTTTGTTATTCAAACAAAATTTTTTTAACGACGCCGGGGAACTGTAATATGCCATTACAGTCTAATGGTATTATGTTTTTAATAGGAGGGTGCCCGAAATTTTTTGCACCGACTGTACTTGATGTTTAACAAAAAATTTCTGGCTGTTCATATAATTCGTAATTTTATTTGTTATTCTATTTCAAATTAACATGGAAAACAGTAAAAAATTCATTAGGAATTATAGTTTTGGGAATCAATACCTTTATTTATATTTTAAATTAGTTATAAGTCTTGCATATGTATATGTAAATGGATTATTACAATTCTTACGGTGTCAGTGCTATCTGAAAACATAGGTCCATCATTGGACGGAACTTCTCAGATCAAATAACCAATCTAAAATTCGACAGAATTTTCAGGACCACCCTTCACCTCTCTTTTAGATACCTAGGTCCTTCTAAAATCTAGTTTAATCCAGATTTTACCAAATTTTATTCGTTTCAAAGCCCCACCGCCAAAATGCTTAGTTTTGATTGGCTGATAAACCCACGCTATGATATTAGGGCGCAATTATTCCATTCCCTGCAAGAATTCCACTGAAGATGCCGGACTAAGATCTTCCCAGCAAAAAACGTCGAAAAGGAGCGAGAAAAGCTGCAAACAAGGTAACATTTGGGATTTTATTAACACCTAAAATCGTTGGAAGTCTCTAGGAGCCAAAAAACTATTAAATTTCATACTAAAAACTGAACTAAAAAGCTGAAATAGGAAGTGCAATATAGTAACGCCATGTTGAGCAGATATAATGAGTGATGGACAGGTTCCACGAAGTGCATCAGTTTGCTAGTGGTTCTTAAATATCCACAGACAGTTTCGGAAGAGTAGTGTTTTTTCCCTTTAAATACTTTTATCCTTAAAACTATTCCTGTTAGAGTTACGTTAGGCCTGCCCCACTGCCGTTTGTTTTCGTCTATGTAGTGGATGTGATTTCGTTTGTATTTATTCATTAGTAACATGGCGGTATTTAATTTCGTTGTAGTTAAGATAGGTAGAATAATGCACTTGTAAATTTACAATAAGGGCTCCTATCTGACTCCCAAATTGGGAGTACGGCTTCCAGCGGGATGAGTTGAACATGTAGTTTGTTCCGGGTTCCTGCCCCTTCAGGGCAGGGGTCCTATTGCTAGCTAATACTCCGATATGTCCCCTCAGGGCATTAATTAAACACTCAAGAATGTGATTTAGTGAATACAGAGCCAGTTGGCCCTGTTTCCTTTCTTCCCCTTTCCTTTCATAGAGCCGAATTAAAATGGTAAAATATGAATGTTTTCTGTGTATATTTATTAGTATAACATGTATTAATGTAGTGTGTAGTATGAAAGTGGCATGTATGTGTTCGTAATGTAGAAACATGTTCTAGTAGTAGTAATTGTGGTAGTTAAATGATGAAAGAGTGTGTGAGATAATTAAATATGGACAGTGTAGTATTTACTATGCGATAAATTCTTTATTATTCCGTCATTAAGTGAACTCATACACAATATTTAAAAGTGAACGTAATATAGTATAATAATTCCGTGTACAAGGTCACATTCAGTTGTTCAAGGGTTGATTATATCGTCGCTAGCCCTAGTGTCAAAAGTCAGTACTAACCGCCATTCTTCCGTCGAGGTGCTTAGTGATTTAGTTTTCATGAAATTGACCTTTCTTTCCGAAATAAAACCTAGAAGGTATAATTCACAGCCCATATGAATGTACAGTTAGGTCAAGTGACCCAAAATTAATATATTCTGAAAATTTCAACACTCTGCCTAGTCTAGAAATCGAAATACTTAAATAAATAAACAATACGTAAATTTTTAACAGAAGTCGGGCGATATGATGCTAGTTCTTCGCTTTGAAATTATAATAAATGTCCATTTTTTCTTCGTGGCTGCAGAAGCTCATTGTTGCTGCAGAATTTTATAAACATTAAATATTATCGCGGATAATTATATTTTCAGTGAACATACGTAGGATTTTTTTTTCGTTCTTAATAAAGCTACCAGGTATTACATAGTATTGTGTGTGGGATGAAAGAGTCTTGAGTTCGAGTGAGGTTGTCGTGCGGTGATCGGAATGGGAAATGTTTGTAGTGACTATAGATTTTAAAGTGTTATGATGAAATGTGTAAATAGGCTGGGCGTAGATAGAGGAAACAGGGTGTTTGTAGAATATAGCGTCGTGGCAAATGAATATTAATGTGAATATGAATATAAAGTGTATGAATATTGTAGTAAATGAATATAGAAGATACAACGCCCATATAGTTAAATATATAGTAGCCCAGTGAATACTTCGCCGTGTGTTGATATATAGATATTAAATAGATACGTGTAGCTACAAACATCTCAAGTTCTGACCCCTGCACCATGATATCACGCGGACCGGAGGGCAATATATAGTCGGACTATGGTAATACTTTGTAGTTTTATGTGTTATAATAATAATCAACCATAGTAATACCATCTGATAGAAGGGGTAGCATCATATAATCGTTGACTAGACATATTGAATAATAAATTATGAAAAGACAATAGTAGCTATAGAATGGGGCTGTAGTGAATTATATTTTCTGGTCGGTTTTTTAAAATAGAATATCCTGCTCCGTAAGATTTTTTTTTCCTTCACGTTACCTACTCGGGCTAGCTTACAATGTTCATGGAGGCGACAGCTCTGACAGGGTTACAGAATCAAAACAATTAATTATTGAAATTTAGCGTACCCGGATGTCGACCCCTAGTCCCTTTAAGTATTTTCATTTATTTTCTTAGTTTAATTAGACGACGGAAATTAACGACATCCCAGACTGTGGCGTGTCTGCGCAGGGTAGCTATCGGTGAGGTTTGGCATAGAAATCACCGATCCAAAATTCAGTTTATTTAATTTTTTTTTTATTTCGGCAAATCATTAGTTAGGGATATCTTAGATAATACTTCTATTCTAGTTTCATTACTGTCCTCGAACCTTCTTAGTTTTTTCTAAGGGGTCGAATATTTTTTTTACTTAGAGATTTCAAAATTGGGGACGCAGTTACCTGGTCCCTTTCCCCCTCTCCTTTTATCCTGCTGGTCTGGGCCGGATACGGGGATCGGATTTCAATCTTACAAGCAAACTCTTGTGGGATTGGGATCTGATGGACACAGAACTTGCATCCTTGGCAGCAGGGCGCCCCTTGAGTCTACGTATTTGAGTAGACCACCCTTTTTGGCATGTTAAGAATATTTTGGCTATGGATTTTGTTGAGAGCGAAATTCGACTTCTATCTTTGTAGCGTTAGTTATTTCTCACTTAAGTCTTTGGCGCCCCTATTCTTCGTCTTCCTTCTTCTCTATCCCTCTCTCTGTCTGCATTACTTCAAGATTTTTTTTAAATTTTTCAACCTTCCCCCCCCCCAAGATTTTGAACTTGTTGCTAACGATTTATTTAACGTACAACTCTGATCTGAAATTACCAGCTGAGACGTTGCAAGACACGATTCATGGATAAAGTAGATAGTGATTGGGTCCTCCATCACATTTTGACCTATCGCCGAAATGAACAAAGACTTCGTAGTTGACGACACTTCGATTACGTTCTCTCACCGTCGTCCCTCTTAAGTTTTTTTTAATCCGTTGGTCACTTTCCTTTCTGTTTTGGTTTTCAATTACCTTGTAGTTAACCTGGGCCCAGAAATTGTACTTTGGTTTATCTAGTTATATCTTTAGAAATGCTCTGTGTTACGTGCCTGCCTCACAAAGTTTTTTTCATGATTTAAACACGAATTGATTATATAAAAGTGAAAAATTTATAGATGCGCGGTATCAGGTAGAAAAGCGATTTTCTTTTTCATATGTAATGTCGGAAGTCATTTGTTTTGGGACAATGTTTGCAACCTTGTAAAAAATTTTATTATTGGGGTGATTAATTTAAATGTGTGCGCATTTATTAAATATAAATATATATATATATATATAGAGAGAGAGAAATGAATACGTCGAAATGTATATGTACTTAATATGTGAATATGATTTTAAAGTAAAAGTATGATATTAAATGTATTATGAATATATGTAAGAGCGCTCGTGTCTGTCCCCCCTAAACGTGTATTGGTTGCTATAGTTTGCCAGTGAGTTTTCCGACGAATTTGAGAATGTAGATTTTGTCATGAATACCGCCGTGCACTTAAGTAATTTTCCTTTTCTTTTGAATAAATGTAAATGATACCTCATGTAATTCTGTAATGGCATGTATTGGAAAGTAACGGCAGGTCCAAACGTAACCCACATCATAACGAATATTATCCCTGAACTACCAACCTAAAACCATTGTGGAAAGTGCACCTTGAATCCTTCTCACCGTCATATGTATCCTGTGACTTGACCAGTTTTTTTTCTATCCTCAATTTGAACCTTTATACTCCGTATACCTGCGGGAGATCGTTTTTAAAAATCCGAATTATATACACATATATACGAAAGTGATCCTGAAGAAAGGTCTCATGACGTGTCCCAGTGTTAAATAAATAACCTAAAACTATTCAAATAATAAGTTTGGAAATGGATCGTCTAAGAGGAGAAACATCCTCTAGTGAAAGTTATTTTCTCAAAATCCGTAGATGGGTAAAGCGTCGTAATGTGTGATTGCAGACATAAACTGTTACGAGTTACAAACCAAATATAGACGATAAATGGTTTTTGTAAACCGATAGTTAGATATATATATATAGATAGATATATAAATGACCACAAACTAAGTCAAATGGAGCGAAATGTTTTGTACACTATGAGTAGTGCGTGATCTGTGATTTGAACGCTCAAAATCATTAATATTTTATTACCCAATGTGAGGTAGAGACTCATATAAGTTCTAATACACCTAAAAGTTTTTTTTCTTTCCTCTTTGTTCATATTTTTTTTAAGTGAAATAAGTGTCTTCTTTGCGTATGTCGCAAATCATAATTTGCTTTAGCATGCCTAAGATATGATACATGTAAATAATTTTTTTTCTTTCCATTTGTCAATATGATTGAATATGTAAAAATTTACTAAAATATAACACTATGTACTCTATTAATATATAACCAAGAACTTGTGCTTTTAAGATTTTCGTTGTAATTAAATTTTTTTCTTTTCACTATGAATGTAATAAACTATTTGTATCTTTGTAGTTAGTTGGTTCCCTTTGAACATATATACACTGTCCTGAGTGAGTGAGCGTGTGAATGCATGATAGATTTAATTTAAGTAATTTGTGTGATATCATTTGTTGTATTAACATCTATAATATGTGTGTCATGTTTTAATATATGTGTTAAGGTAAATAACCTAGGTCATGAAGGACCGTCACTAACGGTTTAAATCGGCTCGAGGAGTGAAGCAAAAATATCAGGATAAGCCTAAATACGACATCTTTCTTCCAGGAAGTTGAGACTTTTATTGATACGATACATAAATTTATATTGAGTTGATAAGTTTGATTTTTTTTTCCTCTTGGCTAATTCATATGTGTGGTCGATCCTAGAGAACAGAGTTCAGATGCTGGATGGTTATCAATCACCGGTTGGAATAACAGTACAAAGAATGATTTCACTTTTCTCATTTCCAGGTCTAGGTCTGGGCAACCCCACGATCGTGGTGCCTGGAGCTAGGTCTGGGTGGTATGAGGGAACATGTGTCTATTCCGAAGCATTCCAAAATTGATTAGTTGTTAATAACATTTAGAATGATTCATCTTTCAACGACTTTCCCGACCTTTTACTATATTTCCGGAATTATCCAGTAATCTGTTTCTTATTAAAATACCCTATTTCTTTTCTTTCTTCTTTACCTACCTCCTTCTTTTACCCTTCTACTTTCTTCTCTTTCTTTCCTATTTCTAAATGAAAGAAAACGGAGTCATGATTGAGAGTAGTCGCTATTGGCACGGTTAATAAGTTGTTTAGATGAGTTTTCTTCGGGAGCCCGATATGGAATAATTAACAATAACAAAAGGTTTATTGGAAGTTACTCTATTGGAAAATAATCTGGATTTCAATCAGTAAGTGATCTTTCGTAATCGTCCTCGTTAAAGAGAATTAATTTTAGCGACTTCTCTCCTCTACATTGCGCCTTATCTTCGTTTACTTTGTTTTCTTTCAATATTGGCTAACCGTGACAGGACCTGTTGCCCTAAAAACGGCGGTTTCTATGGCAACGGACATCGTTTTCTTTCAAAGAATTTATGCTTTCTACGTAGGCGCAATACCTTACCTAACTTACGCACTTTTTTGCAAAGTTTAAGGTTATTTTTCATTTTCGCACGGTGGAAAAACCTTTGCTTGCCTTTTTTGTTTTCCAGACAAAAATTTCTGTTTCTGAATTTCTCAATAACATTTCGAGTTGAGTATAAAGTATTGGTTGGTGGATAGTCAATCTGAACGTTCTGACTTAGTTCAATACACTTTTTCTTACCTCTTCTGAATCGAAATTTCATAGATTTACAAGTTGCACGATGTATGCCAAGCGAACATGGAATGGTTTCATTTCTACTAGAACATACAATTACGAGTATACACACTGTACCTTCTAGCAACACTAAAGATATATTACCACTGGAAAAATAACGCAACTCATCAATCTGAACTGGTTGCCTAATGAAGCTTACTCTGGGATACCTTGTAACATGCCGTGTATACACCACAAAAAATACAGGACTTGTAGACAAACATTTTTTATGAACAAGTAGCATTGAGCCGGACGGGGGAAACAGCTGATCCACCCACTTCCTTTCACATAAGGGACAAGTGCAGACTTTAATCTCGTCTAAAAATACTACAACAGTATCACTTTTTATTTCCCTAGTGGTGGTTACGCTAACCACACTCGTACTACTGTTGGAGGTAGCCTCCGTGAAGTCACCTCCACGGTGTTTACATTTACACTGACATTTTCATTACTTACATTTTCATTATTTCCCTGAATAAAGACATTATTACTCTGTAGAACAGATACATTTTCCAGTTGGGTTTTGATGCTTTGTAATTGTACAGAATTATTATCCAATAACTGAAACAATTCATTCCACCTAACATTTTCACTTTCATTAATTTGAACAAAACGCAATTCTTGGACTTCAGATAACGTACTTCTTTTAATGGGATTTGAATATCTCAGTATCATCGGCAACATTTTCCAATTTTCTCTTATAGCTTTTAGTTCTAACCTCAGAAGGACAACTATGGCGAACATGTGCTAACGGGTACACGTTAAATTCATCTGCGAATTTAACTTTTTTTGGAATTTTATTTTCCTTTTCGGTTTGACCCACATTACCTAACATAGTATGTAAACTAACATCCTTGCTACGTTTTTTGAGGATAGATTTGATACTATTGAAACTAGTTTGAGGAGAATTTTCAACATTACTTGAAAATAATTCTTTCTCCTCTCCATTGAACGTACTATCATGATCACTAAAAGAACTGACATCAGAATACTTTTTCTGTAGCCGTTGAACTATTATTTCAATAACCTTATTCTCGACATTGACGTCATCACATTGAAGTTTCAACTTTCTAGCTACATAATTGAAATATATATACTTACCGCGAGCACACTTCTCTTTCAGTTTCTCGTACTGAATTGATTTCCTAATACCACGTACGCGGAGATTGATCTCTTTTTCGATATCTCTCCTATATTCACAATTAAAATTAAATACAGATTCAGAAATTGCGATTTTCGCTGTTCTACTGAAACTATGAGTTTCTACATTGAGGCCTAAAACATTTTGAAACTCTTCTAAGCAAAATGGAACAGTACTATATTTATATTCATTTATTGCGTTAGCGTACTCTAACTCTATCTGTGCTCTTACATTCATTAAATTCAGCGCTAGCATTTTGTACGTGGATTTACAAATTATATATTCTAAAACGAACACAAAAATATAAAAATGTAAGTAATACTACATGTAAAAGAATGTAAGGATATATTTCTTTCGCAGAACATTAATTGCTAAGTTCACAATTTGCCTTTTCAGTAATTGTTTCGCATTCTTGTATGCATACACTAGGACCTACCTGCTTTTGTACAGCAGTGTTTGGCTGATTTAACAGCTCCTGAGAATTACTTTCAACCTTTTCACGTAATTCAACCACGTCTGCTCTTAAATTCTCAAATTGTTCGGTCAACTCTTTTTGATTTGATTTTAATATTTGGTTAGCTGCAGCCAAGTCTACGGATAATTTTTTCACCGCTTCGAGCAGTGTTTCCATTTTACTGAGCGTTGACATTGTAAAATATTATACCACAAAATTTATCGCATTAAATGGCATTGAATACAAAACAGTGAAGTTCAAAAATTCGCTTTCTCCCCACTAAAACATCTGTCTTTGTTCGGTGCGTCATTTTATGATGGTTCTGGGTTCGAAGACCGTTTGTCCCTGTTCGGGCGCCATTTATAAAAGGAGTTGGGTTAAACTACCATTTGTTCCTGTTTTATAAGAGGAGTTGGTTCGCGTGACGAAAGCCAGATATAATAATATTGGGATTCGAACCTTGGATCTCTTTAGGAGTCTTCTTAAGAACATCATTCATTTGCACAAATTAGTACATTGAAATAAGAAACTGGTAACGAAACAAATAACACCACTTCCACGGTCCAAGGATTCGGGCGTTATGCATATCAGAGGCATAAGCCGTATACCCACCGTCGCTGGTACGTAAGCTCCAAGATTCACTGGTCGGTACCTGTAAAAGAATACAAGTGGGGCAGCAATGCATGATTCACGCCAGATGGATAGTGGGAGACAAAAGTAATGTTTGTTCTCCACTGCTTAGAAGTACCTTACCTGTTTGATTCTACTCTAAGCCATGTACACTATTAAAAGGTAATATTCTCTATTTGCTGAGAAAGAGACAATATAGGTCACACACTTTGAAATTATTAAATATTATTTTCACTGCATATTAAAAAAGAGATATTTGCGAAACACTTATATTTAACTTTAAACTTCAATGAATATAAAACATTTACAAACGTATGAGGACACAAAACACAAAATTTCACTTAAACGAAAAGATGGCCCAATCACTGCGATATACGAACCGATACGTAAGCGCGCACGACGATTTCGGCAACTACACGGGATAAAATTCACTAGTGCACTATTAAATGGTCGACTTCCATTGCTGGAAAGTGATGAGTTGAATGTCCCATTCCTTGACATACAACAGGGTTCTTCTATAAAATCGCTATATGGCGAGGGAAATGCGTAAGAATAACTCTTATTAACACATACGCATGTTTTTTCCTTGCTATTGAAACATCATTTATACAGGTAGCACTGTTCCAATGTCTCTTGATGCAGATTAATATTTGAACATGTAAATTTAGTACGTTGCACTAGCTTGACATTATGAAACATTTTTATTTTCACATTTTGAAAGAAATATACTCTCTCTTTTGAGAGTGGTTAGAGATCAATCTTGTCCGTTCTCAAAATAGAAACACTAGCACCTTTACATCTTGAAAGAGAATGAAAGTCCTCTCTCTCGGTCCTCTTCCTGCGACGCATAGTTGCCAGTTAGCGGCGCAAGAATACACTGACTAAACTAAAATATAGTTCGTAGAAAACATTAAGTTTTGACTTTATTCTATTGCTAATAATATATAATGAATGGTTCATAAGTTAATAGAAATCACATTAAAAACACTGATTGTTCCAATACGTTATGGAACTGACGATTATTGATAATTTTCACATTGTCACGTAAAGATCTGTCATCGTCATGAGAGTTCACTGCGTGGGCGGACAGCACGAGAGTAGCTAAATTTTTCCTCCAAATATGGGCTGACGGGAGGAAGCAAGACTGTCTGGAAAAGTGAGGCACCTTTTGGGTGACAAATTCTTAAGCATTGTTCTCCTCCAACTGCTAGCTCACTGCGTATCATTTCTAAGAATTGACGTTGGGGAAATACGAGGGTTGGTTTAAAAATTCATGCCAATCCATCTTGTTATAGATGGCGGACAACGGAATGTCCACTGAAGATATCACAGAAGTGGGCAAGAACCCTGGAATCCAAATCTTCCTAACCATACTGCAACACAACAGCAATCACAGCACTCCATTAGTCCATAAAGGATGAATGTCATTTTAAGTTCGTTCACACTGAAGAATAACAGTTTATAGCTTCACTCGGACGCACATGATCACGAAATTCGAAGAATAACGAACGCGAGAGCCATTTACGATAACGCGAGGGCGATTTCGTAAATGTCTTTCAAGTCCTTTTATTTTCATTATTTGTTTATATTTTCCATGTATTTCAATTATTCCTTGAAATGTAAACACAAAAATAATTTCAATATTTGAATATAAATCAATGGTTATTTGTAATTCAAAATACTATTCAGCATTGTACTTCATAATGTTTTTCAACATTCAAACCAAATTACACAAACATATTAATATATTCAATGCAATACAATATTCAATAAATGAACATCATATTTAATAAAAATTACATTTGGTAAGGTATTGTATTCAATAAGGTATCGTATTCAATGCCATATTTAAGAATGCACAACAAAATATAAATAGTACAAACTAACTATATGCCAATAAATTTGAAATGGTAAAATTAACTTAAGATTTTGCAATAATACTTCTTAATTTCTAAAATAAAACACATAATATCACTCAAGAATAACATATATCACTAAGTAATTCAACTTATCATGATTTTATTTTTCATGAAAATAAAATATTCCTTACGGCTAAACGCATAAAAATTTATTATATTTGAAACATCAATATTACTCATAAAATTCAAAAATGTACTTTCATTGACATATTAACACAAATTATTCACTAAGAATATTCAAAATAATTACATATTAAAAGTACATGTGTAAATATAACACTAAAAATATTTCATTTACTATGAAATGAAATAAACTGGGCATATGCGAGCTCGTCACGCTCGACGTATATAAAAATATACTGCCTGCATTAAGTTTGCAAGACCCTAACCCAATTATTACTTAATATCTTTCCATCCCCGAAGCAAAGTGAAAAGATAGAACGTTTGGTTAAAATTCAAAAATAATACAGAGGGGACTAATAAGAAAATTGCCTACTCCGGGCATTACATAATATGAATAACCCATAATATTGGAGGGACCTTTGCTTCAATGTCTTCAAGTACTACTTGAAATATTTTCGTATTCAACGAAAAGATTAAAACAAAGTGAATGCAACAATAGTTGTTAACAATCAACATGTACACAACTTACTTGGTACTCATTTATAGTAAGATGTTTCGTTGTATTTTCTTTTCAAGTAAACAACGCGCCATGGAGGTGGGTACGGGTAACTACCATAACTTACCAGACCAAACTTCAAGTATCCTCAGCTGATTAGTAATCCCAGAGGCATACTAGTTAGTTAAAATAAATAACTTGACATAACGCATAGTAAGTATACGTTACTATTAATTGACGCATGGTTGTTATTTAAAAATTGAAATCTTTAATTCATTAAGTTAAAATGTGCTTATTCAGATTTATTACCGAATGGTTTCTCACCAAAATATTTAAATTTGTGATTCACAACCTTTTTAATTTTATAAAATTGCAACACTGTGATGGAATATTCTATATAAATTTTCCACATCTTCACAATTTAAATTTATTTCCTTTCACTATATTTGAAAATTTTCACTGCGCAAATTCACTCTTGCACTTCGAAAAGAAATACTATATTTTCTATGATTCGAAAATTAAATTTCGTTGTGAATGCATTAACGAAAAAATATACTATTACAAGTAATTTCGTATTACGTATGCTTGAAATATCAAGATTTTTTTAAAATGGTATCTCTACTTCAACATAATAGAGCAGAGAATAAAAAATAACAACACACACACACACACACACACACACACACTTGATTGCTTATGCGCAGTAAAATTAAATTTCCAATTAATTACACATTGCACGCATGCGCAGAAAAATTACACTACACTACAGACTGTTCCAGTTGAGGTGCTGGTTCCGGTTCAATAGAGCAGACTACGTGCAACAAGCAGGTCATAAAAGACTATGACCTATTTTTCATCCCCTAAATAACATAGTATACACCCACACATGGTTGGGTATGCCAAATCCGATTTAGTACAAATAACACGCATGCCCAGAAACATTTACATTTCCGATTCGACCATGCTGGTAAAGAATACCACACTTATTTCTACCAGGGTCTTATAGTTTATGGGGGATACGCCCTTTCTATGACAATTTTAATCGATTTGGATGAAACTCGGCTTATGGGGGTTTTCGAACATGCTGATTACGAATATCATACTTATTTTTACCTGTGTCTTATGGTTCATGTGGGATACGCCCTTTCTATAATAATTTTAACCGATTTGGATGAAACTCGGCATATGGGGGTTTTCGACCATGCTGAGTACGAATATCATACTTATTTTTAACCGGGTCCTATAGTTTTTGTGGCATACGCCCTTTCTATGACAATTTTATCCAATTTGGATGAAACTCGGCATATGGGGGTTTTCGGACATGCTGATTACCAATACCACACCTACTTTTACCTGGGTCTTATAGTTTATGTGGGATACGCCCTTTCTATGACACTTAAAACCTAATAACTCAAAAACGGATCCACATATTGAGGTGGTGTTTCCAAATCTAGTAATTGGTCATCAACTAGTACATGACGTACCGACTTTCGAGGTCAAAGGTCAACATACTTAAAACCTAATAACTCTTAAATGGATCCACATATTGAGATGCTGTTTCCAAATCTAGTAATTGGTCATCAACTACCACAAGTTCCAAAATAATGACCATCGAGGTCAAAGGTCAACATACTTAAAACCTAATAACACGAAAACTGAGCCACATATTGAGATGCTGTTTCCACATTGAGTAATAGGTCATCAGGTACCACAAGTCCCAAAATAGTGGCCATCGAGGTCAAAGGTCAACATACTTAAAACCTAATAACTCTTAAATGGATCCACATATTGAAATGTTGTTTCCACATTTAGTAATTGGTCATCAGGTACTACAAGTTCCAAAATCATGACCATCGAGGTCAAAGGTCAACATACTTAAAACCTAATAACACGAAAACTGAGCCAAATATCGAAGTGGTGTTTCCACATCTAGTAATTGGTCATCAGGTACTACATGTTCCAAAATAATGATCATCGAGGTCAAAGGTCAAAATACTTAAAACCTAATAACTCGAAAATGGAGCCAAATATCGAAGTGGTGTTTCCCCATTTACTAATTGGTCATCAGGTACTACACGTTCCAAAATCATGATCATCGAGGTCAAAGGTCAACATACTTAAAACCTAATAACACGAAAACTGCGCCAAATATCGAAGTGGTGTTTCCACATCTAGTAATTGGCCATCAGGTACTACATGTTCCAAAATAATGATCATCGAGGTCAAAGGTCAACCTACTTAAAACCTAATAACTCGAAAACGGATCCACATATTGAGATGCTGTTTCCACATTGAGTAATAGGTCATCAGGTACCACAAGTCCCAAAATAGTGGCCATCGAGGTCAAAGGTCAACATACTTAAAAAATAATAACTCTTAAATGGATCCACATATTGAAATGTTGTTTCCACATTTAGTAATTGGTCATCAGGTACTACAAGTTCCAAAATCATGATCATCGAGGTCAAAGGTCAACATACTTAAAACCTAATAACACGAAAACTGAGCCAAATATCGAAGTGGTGTTTCCACATCTAGTAATTGGTCATCAGGTACTACATGTTCCAAAATAATGATCATCGAGGTCAAAGGTCAAAATACTTAAAACCTAATAACTCGAACACGGAGCCACATATTGAGATGGTGTTTCCAAATCTACTAATTGGTCACCAATAACTACATGTTCCAAAAATACTGACCATCGAGGTCAAAGGTCAAACTCGAAAACGAAGCAACATATTGAGGGGCGGTTTCCACATTTTAGTGACAGGTCATCGACTACTACATGTCCTAAAGGTACTTACCACGGAGGTCAAAAATCAGACTAGTAAACGAAGCAACATATTGAGGTGCTGTTTCCACATTTAGTAATTGGTCACCAGCAACTACATGCCCAAAAAAGGTCAAATATTTAAACCAGAATAACTCGTAGATTGAGCGTCGGAAAATTTTTTGTACCAAGGAGAAAAAGTGAAGGAGGAATAAGTTTGAGTGCCCTATTGAATTTTGTACCAACGAGAACTCTCATTTGCAACTAGCTTAGAATTTCTGTACCTGTTTGGGTTATTCAAAATTTGGATAGACTAAGAAAGCAAGATATGCCATTTTAGCTAGCTGAGAATTTAAAGAAACAAAGGGAACCTACTCAATTTTCTATCAACGAGAAATGCCATTTCATCTACCTCAGAATTTATGTGCCTTTTTGTGCTAAGGTCTGTTTTAACTCTTCTTGACTAATTAAATAAACGAAGGAATATTGTACCAATGAGAAATGCCGTTTTTTCTAGACCATGTTCTAATATTTAAACAAACGAAGGGGTGAATTTGAGTGACCTATTCAATTTTGCACCAACGAGAAATAATTGCGTATTTTAAACAAACAATCGGATAAATTTAACCGGCTCAAAAGTGTACTATTTAAACAAACGAAGGTCTCTTGAGTGAGATTTCCAATTTTGTAGCAAGAAGGACTATTTTCTAACTAACTCAAATTTGGATGGAGTGTTTAGTTTTGTTCGAACCAGAAAAGTTTGATTGGATTATTTCCTTATGTACCAACTGGAAAAAGTGAAGGGCCATTAATCAAATAAACGAAGGAATAAATTTGGGTGTTCTACAGAAGAAAACGGGGAAGTGCCATTTTATTTAATTTTGTAGTACTCAAAATATACAAAGATATAAATTTGTGTGACCCGTTCAATTTTGTACTAAGCGGAAAATTTGTTGGCTCTTTTAGAAAGACCATTTTATCTTTTGTATTCAGATTATCCGGCTACTTTTTGTGCTCTACAAATAAACGGAGGAAAAGCAAAGAGAGATCATTTTATGTGCCTTTTGTAACGAAGAAACAAATTTGAAGGAGGTTCATTTTAACTAATCCTGCTGCGAGTAGTTCAATTAGTACATAGTAAAAAAATAAAACAATATGGCATTATTGCGACTTTCATTTTCGAATACATACGGATTAAGCCACTATGGCAAAAAATACTACTCTCTCCTTATGCTTATTTGGAGCAGACTTAAGAGGACCAAGCATTAGAAACCCACTAGTAGGGCGTCGATTCAGTAAACTCTACATCTAGTAAAAGAAAACGAACCGATAATTTTGAGACAGTTCCATACGGGTAAATACTGTATTAGTAGAAACGATAGTTTTTAATTAAGTAGAGATAAGGAGAGAGTGAAAAAATGGAAAATTAAATTTTAAATCGTTATTATTATTATTTTAGAGGTCAAAAGGAAGAATAAATGAATTTGAGTGGCATATGTACGGAATTTAGTTTTTTACTGGGCAGAAAAAAATTGAATGGAATATTTTATTTTGTACCAGCTGGGAATTTAGTGTTGTACCATTGTATCAATTTAAGTATTTTTGTACTATTTAGTACCACCGAGAAGGTGTAGAATATTTAGTTTTGTACCAAGCAGAAATTTGTTGGCTTCTTTATTTTGTATTAACGACTAAAACCTTTAACACATACTTGGTTGTGTGCATTACAATGGCCGAAGTTTTTCATTTCCCTGTGGTACAACGTAATGGTCGCCCCGCTTATTCTAGGTCTACAGTTAAATATTTTCGATTGGATAATGGTATAAAGCCACGTTTTGTTGAGCACAATGCCCACTATAACGATGTGGTAGACAATTATTTGATGGATAGATATTTGTTTAATAGTCGCTATAACAAATGGTATATGATAGAATTTGTTAAGCATTTATCGCAGGTAGATATTAAGATAGACTTTTTGTCGTTGGTTACTCGTTTAACCTCACACAGTTCTCTTTTCCAATCAGCTACCTTTTTTGCCATGAAAACTAAGGGTAATAGTTATTCCGTGATAGCTTTCTTTCGCTATGGGGGAACGCAGGACACTTTGGATGAGTTATTAAAGTTTTGGAATCATGTGTGCGAGTTCAGGCCAAGTATCCAGATTGCAGGTTTACTTGGTTGCTTTACACGATGTGGTAAAACTGGCCTTTTTGCGGTATCTCCTGATACCTATCTGTTGGACCTCGCGGTATTTGGAAACTTGGTGAAAAAGAATAACAAATGGTTTTTCTCACAATAAAGCTATACATATAGAATTATCCATTATGGCAAAAAAATACTACTTTCTCCTTATGCTTAGTTGGAGTAGACTTCGATAACAAGAACGATACATTGTGTAAGAATTTCCAATTAATAGCGGTATTGCACTGTACTTATACTAGTCTGTAATAGTGCGGTTTATTGTAGTCTACCAGCAATAATGATCTCTAAGAGAGTTATTAGGTAAAGATAACAATTACACCGTCATTCGATCGAACACATTTATACGATCCAATTTCTCAGATTTAAACAAAGAAAGACCATATTCTGTTACTCAAACAAACGAAGGAATAAGCTCTGAATTTCTATACTTTTTTGTGCTATTCAAATAAACGAAGGAATAAACCTATTCACTTTTAGTTTTGTACCATCCACAAAAAAGGGAAAAAGGACCTTTATAACAAGCTCACTATTTTTATACCATTTTGTATTATTCTATTTCATTTTTGTAACAACCAGAAGAAAAGTGAAGATGATACATTTTATATATGTTTGGGTCATCCAGAGAACAATTTAAATTGCCTCTCCCGTCACTATATGGGTATTGTCGTGTGTTTAGGGAATTAGGTTTACAAAATACTAACGGCGACGCTAAAGTCCAAAGTTTCCCGGTCACTAACTAAATTGCGTCATAATTGTGTAGAACAGACTCCATAGCAATTTGCGTAACATCATGCATGGCCATTTTTGATCACAGCAGAAGAAGAGATCATATCAAAGTAAGAAAAGTTTTAAAAGTTCCATGTTGCTGCAGATATTTAAACAACGTTACGAATGCGTTACCTAACATTTGTATTGCTAAGGTACTGCCTATTGTTCAACGATTCAATTATTTATAGACTTTCCTTCCTCGTCTAAGTCAAAAAAGACAAATATATATTTTTGCAGTTATGTATTTTATTATAATGGAATATAAGATTATGGAGTATATTTGGAAATAATAGAACATACATCATGACGTTATATTAACGAATTATTTTGCATTGCCTTGAAACATATTATTAAACACGGCGAATGCATAGAATGCTTTTATTGTAGGTATATAAGTAGATGTGTCACACTTGATTTTTTTTTTGCGGAAGAGTAGAAAAATGACTAGCATGGAAATTGCTTATGTTTCACCTAGAGAAAAAGAAATTCAGCGCGAGAACGAGAAACCAATACTGTTAATCCAGCCGTCTGACCCTGATTTGCCAGATGAATTACGTGATAAAGTGAGAATCATATATCCAACACAAGAAATAGAAGAAGTGTATTATTTTAGACGCTATAATAGATATAATGATGAAATACTCCCGGAAAGTGATGATGACAGTGTTTCAAATATTACCTGTTTTGGAGTGGAAGCTAATGAGTGCGAGTGTACTAGTGAAAGTATTAGTCATACATGTGTTATACAATTATTTAATGAGTATACACCAAATTCGGTATTATTATGTGAGGCATGTTCTAAACATAATGAGAATGAAAAAGATCACAACTGTTTGCTGCAGTATGATTACGAATTATTGCAAAAGGTGTGGACAATCTTAATTAAACGTGAAATGAGAGAGAAAATCTATAAACTCTATTTAAAGAAGCATTTTAAAGGTTGCAATATTAAGAACACTTATACTTTGGAGAAAAAATTTAATCTGGTATATGAATACATTACAGAGTGTGATTATTATATCAACAAAATAGTAGAAATGTTTTTAGAAAAAGATAAACAATTATTTAATTCTGTAAATGAACACTGAGTCCACTGTAGCATATGCATTTGATTGTGTAAAAATAGAAGAACTTGAACTGTTAAATGGATCAATCTGTAGTATTGTAATATTACAAACATTGTTCTTTGGATGACCCAAACATATATAAAATGTATCATCTTCACTTTTCTTCTGGTTGTTACAAAAATGAAATAGAATAATACAAAATGGTATAAAAATAGTGAGCTTGTTATAATGGTCCTTTTTCCCTTTTTGTGGATGGTACAAAACTAAAAGTGAATAGGTTTGTTCCTTCGTTTATTTGAATAGCACAAAAAAGTATAGAAATTCAGAGCTTATTCCTTCGTTTGTTTGAGTAACAGAATATGGTCTTTCTTTGTTTAAATCTGAGAAATTGGATCGTATAAATGTGTTCGATCGAATGACGGTGTAATTGTTATCTTTACCTAATAACTCTCTTAGAGATCATTATTGCTGGTAGACTACAATAAACCGCACTATTACAGACTAGTATAAGTACAGTGCAATACCGCTATTAATTGGAAATTCTTACACAATGTATCGTTCTTGTTATCGAAGTCTACTCCAACTAAGCATAAGGAGAAAGTAGTATTTTTTTGCCATAATGGATAATTCTATATGTATAGCTTTATTGTGAGAAAAACCATTTGTTATTCTTTTTCACCAAGTTTCCAAATACCGCGAGGTCCAACAGATAGGTATCAGGAGATACCGCAAAAAGGCCAGTTTTACCACATCGTGTAAAGCAACCAAGTAAATCTGCAATCTGGATACTTGGCCTGAACTCGCACACATGATTCCAAAACTTTAATAACTCATCCAAAGTGTCCTGCGTTCCCCCATAGCGAAAGAAAGCTATCACGGAATAACTATTACCCTTAGTTTTCATGGCAAAAAAGGTAGCTGATTGGAAAAGAGAACTGTGTGAGGTTAAACGAGTAACCAACGACAAAAAGTCTATCTTAATATCTACCTGCGATAAATGCTTAACAAATTCTATCATATACCATTTGTTATAGCGACTATTAAACAAATATCTATCCATCAAATAATTGTCTACCACATCGTTATAGTGGGCATTGTGCTCAACAAAACGTGGCTTTATACCATTATCCAATCGAAAATATTTAACTGTAGACCTAGAATAAGCGGGGCGACCATTACGTTGTACCACAGGGAAATGAAAAACTTCGGCCATTGTAATGCACACAACCAAGTATGTGTTAAAGGTTTTAGTCGTTAATACAAAATAAAGAAGCCAACAAATTTCTGCTTGGTACAAAACTAAATATTCTACACCTTCTCGGTGGTACTAAATAGTACAAAAATACTTAAATTGATACAATGGTACAACACTAAATTCCCAGCTGGTACAAAATAAAATATTCCATTCAATTTTTTTCTGCCCAGTAAAAAACTAAATTCCGTACATATGCCACTCAAATTCATTTATTCTTCCTTTTGACCTCTAAAATAATAATAATAACGATTTAAAATTTAATTTTCCATTTTTTCACTCTCTCCTTATCTCTACTTAATTAAAAACTATCGTTTCTACTAATACAGTATTTACCCGTATGGAACTGTCTCAAAATTATCGGTTCGTTTTCTTTTACTAGATGTAGAGTTTACTGAATCGACGCCCTACTAGTGGGTTTCTAATGCTTGGTCCTCTTAAGTCTGCTCCAAATAAGCATAAGGAGAGAGTAGTATTTTTTGCCATAGTGGCTTAATCCGTATGTATTCGAAAATGAAAGTCGCAATAATGCCATATTGTTTTATTTTTTTACTATGTACTAATTGAACTACTCGCAGCAGGATTAGTTAAAATGAACCTCCTTCAAATTTGTTTCTTCGTTACAAAAGGCACATAAAATGATCTCTCTTTGCTTTTCCTCCGTTTATTTGTAGAGCACAAAAAGTAGCCGGATAATCTGAATACAAAAGATAAAATGGTCTTTCTAAAAGAGCCAACAAATTTTCCGCTTAGTACAAAATTGAACGGGTCACACAAATTTATATCTTTGTATATTTTGAGTACTACAAAATTAAATAAAATGGCACTTCCCCGTTTTCTTCTGTAGAACACCCAAATTTATTCCTTCGTTTATTTGATTAATGGCCCTTCACTTTTTCCAGTTGGTACATAAGGAAATAATCCAATCAAACTTTTCTGGTTCGAACAAAACTAAACACTCCATCCAAATTTGAGTTAGTTAGAAAATAGTCCTTCTTGCTACAAAATTGGAAATCTCACTCAAGAGACCTTCGTTTGTTTAAATAGTACACTTTTGAGCCGGTTAAATTTATCCGATTGTTTGTTTAAAATACGCAATTATTTCTCGTTGGTGCAAAATTGAATAGGTCACTCAAATTCACCCCTTCGTTTGTTTAAATATTAGAACATGGTCTAGAAAAAACGGCATTTCTCATTGGTACAATATTCCTTCGTTTATTTATTAGTCAAGAAGAGTTAAAACAGACCTTAGCACAAAAAGGCACATAAATTCTGAGGTAGATGAAATGGCATTTCTCGTTGATAGAAAATTGAGTAGGTTCCCTTTGTTTCTTTAAATTCTCAGCTAGCTAAAATGGCATATCTTGCTTTCTTAGTCTATCCAAATTTTGAATAACCCAAACAGGTACAGAAATTCTAAGCTAGTTGCAAATGAGAGTTCTCGTTGGTACAAAATTCAATAGGGCACTCAAACTTATTCCTCCTTCACTTTTTCTCCTTGGTACAAAAAATTTTCCGACGCTCAATCTACGAGTTATTCTGGTTTAAATATTTGACCTTTTTTGGGCATGTAGTTGCTGGTGACCAATTACTAAATGTGGAAACAGCACCTCAATATGTTGCTTCGTTTACTAGTCTGATTTTTGACCTCCGTGGTAAGTACCTTTAGGACATGTAGTAGTCGATGACCTGTCACTAAAATGTGGAAACCGCCCCTCAATATGTTGCTTCGTTTTCGAGTTTGACCTTTGACCTCGATGGTCAGTATTTTTGGAACATGTAGTTATTGGTGACCAATTAGTAGATTTGGAAACACCATCTCAATATGTGGCTCCGTGTTCGAGTTATTAGGTTTTAAGTATTTTGACCTTTGACCTCGATGATCATTATTTTGGAACATGTAGTACCTGATGACCAATTACTAGATGTGGAAACACCACTTCGATATTTGGCTCAGTTTTCGTGTTATTAGGTTTTAAGTATGTTGACCTTTGACCTCGATGATCATGATTTTGGAACTTGTAGTACCTGATGACCAATTACTAAATGTGGAAACAACATTTCAATATGTGGATCCATTTAAGAGTTATTATTTTTTAAGTATGTTGACCTTTGACCTCGATGGCCACTATTTTGGGACTTGTGGTACCTGATGACCTATTACTCAATGTGGAAACAGCATCTCAATATGTGGATCCGTTTTCGAGTTATTAGGTTTTAAGTAGGTTGACCTTTGACCTCGATGATCATTATTTTGGAACATGTAGTACCTGATGGCCAATTACTAGATGTGGAAACACCACTTCGATATTTGGCGCAGTTTTCGTGTTATTAGGTTTTAAGTATGTTGACCTTTGACCTCGATGATCATGATTTTGGAACGTGTAGTACCTGATGACCAATTAGTAAATGGGGAAACACCACTTCGATATTTGGCTCCATTTTCGAGTTATTAGGTTTTAAGTATTTTGACCTTTGACCTCGATGATCATTATTTTGGAACATGTAGTACCTGATGACCAATTACTAGATGTGGAAACACCACTTCGATATTTGGCTCAGTTTTCGTGTTATTAGGTTTTAAGTATGTTGACCTTTGACCTCGATGGTCATGATTTTGGAACTTGTAGTACCTGATGACCAATTACTAAATGTGGAAACAACATTTCAATATGTGGATCCATTTAAGAGTTATTAGGTTTTAAGTATGTTGACCTTTGACCTCGATGGCCACTATTTTGGGACTTGTGGTACCTGATGACCTATTACTCAATGTGGAAACAGCATCTCAATATGTGGCTCAGTTTTCGTGTTATTAGGTTTTAAGTATGTTGACCTTTGACCTCGATGGTCATTATTTTGGAACTTGTGGTAGTTGATGACCAATTACTAGATTTGGAAACAGCATCTCAATATGTGGATCCATTTAAGAGTTATTAGGTTTTAAGTATGTTGACCTTTGACCTCGAAAGTCGGTACGTCATGTACTAGTTGATGACCAATTACTAGATTTGGAAACACCACCTCAATATGTGGATCCGTTTTTGAGTTATTAGGTTTTAAGTGTCAGAAAGGGCGTATCCCCCATAAACTATAAGACCCTTGTAGAAATAAGTGTGGTATTCTTTACCAGCATGGTCGAATCGGAAATGTAAATGTTTCTGGGCATGCGTGTTATTTGTACTAAATCGGATTTGGCATACCCAACCATGTGTGGGTGTATACTATGTTATTTAGGGGATGAAAAATAGGTCATAGTCTTTTATGACCTGCTTGTTGCACGTAGTCTGCTCTATTGAACCGGAACCAGCACTGCAACTGGAACAGTCTGTAGTCTAGTGTAATTTTTCTGCGCATGCGTGCAATGTGTAATTAATTGGAAATTTAATTTTACTGCGCATAAGCAATCAAGTGTGTGTGTGTGTGTGTGTGTGTGTGTGTGTGTGTGTGTGTGTTGTTATTTTTTTATTCTCTGCTCTATTATGTTGCTATAAAGTGCTCGTAAAAGAGAACGGGGGTGTTGTGTCTTATTTTATGTTTCTGCGCATAGCCGTAATCTGCTCCTGAACCGGAACAGTCTGCGGTCTGCTATATTATGTTGCTATAAAGTGCTCGTAAAAGAGAACGGAGTGTTATGTCTTATTTTATGTTTCTGCGCATAGCCGTAATCTGCTCCTGAACTGGAATAGTCTGCGATCTGCTGTGTGTGTGTGTGTGTGTGTGTGTTGTTCTGGTACCATTGATAAATAGAACGACAGTTCTGCTCCGGCGGAATCGGAACAGTTTTGCGCATATGCGCAGTAGGTCAAAAATTGGTCTCAAAAATGGAGGGCGAATACTCCCCCATTATTCTCCGCTATGTTTAAAAAGAGTGCTCATAAAAGGGAACGAGTGCACCCCTGCTATGCTATATAGTCTTATGTAATATGTGTTATGTTATGTGTTCGTAGTCTCTGTGTAATATCTGCTATGTTAAAAGTGCTCATAAAAGGGAACGGATCTTATATGGCATGTGCGTGGACGGGGATCCGGCGTCGACCGATCTGCGCAGACCGTGCGCGTGGTCCGCCAATCGGCGTTAAAGGGGCGGGGTCCGGTGCCAGCCAATCGGCGGGGTCCTGCGCCGGCCGGTCAGCGCAGTAGATACTCCTAAAATGCCGGTCGTAAAAGAGCGTAACCAATCGCCGTTAAGGGGAGGGGTCCGGTGCCAGCCAATCGGTGGGGGTCCCGCGCCGGCCAATCGGTGTGAACGGGGCGGGGTCCGGTGCCAGCCAATCGGTGGGGGTTCTGCGCCAGCCAATCGGCGTGAACGGGGCGGGGTCCGCTGCCAGCCAGTCAGCGCAGTAGATAGGAGGTCGTAAAAGACCGTGACCAATCAGCGTCAAGGGGCGTGAGCGACGCCCGCCAATCAGCGTCAAAAGGCGTGGCCAGGGGTGTGGCCTGCACCGACCAATCAGCGTGAAGGGGCGTGGTCGGGGGCGTGGCCTGCACTGACCAATCAGCATGAAGGGGCGTGGTCGGCCAATCAGCGTCAGGGGGCGTGGCGGGGTCACGTGACCTGCGCCAGCCAATCAGCGTCCAGGGTTTGCGCATGCGCAGTAGGAAAAAAAACACGCCCAAGTGTCCCCACTCTACTAGTATACGTTACTATTAATTGACGCATGGTTGTTATTTAAAAATTGAAATCTTTAATTCATTAAGTTAAAATGTGCTTATTCAGATTTATTACCGAATGGTTTCTCACCAAAATATTTAAATTTGTGATTCACAACCTTTTTAATTTTTAAAATTGCAACACTGTGATGGAATATTCTATATACATTTTCCACATCTTCACAATTTAAATTTATTTCTTTTCACTATATTTGAAAATTTTCACTGCGCAAATTCACTCTTGCACTTCGAAAAGAAATACTATATTTTCTATGATTCGAAAATTAAATTTCGTTGTGAATGCATTAACGAATAATATACTATTACAAGTAATTTCGTATTACGTATGCTTGAAATATCAAGATTTTTTTAAATGGTATCTCTAATTTAACATTTTCAATATATTATAAGGTGCAACAATGTATGAAGTGAAAAAATTAATATTGAAAATTTTCCTGTATCTATCGGCTATAGCCGTTAACGTGATACACACAATAAAATATTATTGCTTTTATCTAATCATTCAAAATTTTGTAAAACACTAACAGTGTTGAAAAATATTTATAGCATGAAAAATAATAACTAACAACAAAGAATTTTGTATAAAAGAACTTTTGCAATGGATATATATTCATTTTTCATTGCAAGGTCAAAATATGGAAAATGGGCAATCCGGCTATGTAATAATGTCGTTTACCCAATTCCTTTTCGTATTGCATTTAGTACAACATCGTAGATTAAAATTCTCATACATTCAAAAATTTTGAGTTTAACTTCCACAATAGGCATCCATTGGATTTTGTTTGTGCAAAAACGCAACATTCTGTAAGCAGTAGATTTATGTACTACCTTAACATGAGAACTAGCAGTTACCTTACGAATTGTTTGTACACTTGGAATATTTACTATTTGAGTGTCATTGCAAATGTTAGTAGTGAAGAATTTATGCTTTCTACATAGGCGCAATACCTTACCTAACTTACGCACTTTTTTGCAAAGTTTAAGGTTATTTTTCATTTTCGCACGGTGGAAAAACCTTTGCTTGCCTTTTTTGTTTTCCAGACAAAAATTTCTGTTTCTGAATTTCTCAATAACATTTCGAGTTGAGTATAAAGTATTGGTTGGTGGATAGTCAATCTGAACGTTCTGACTTAGTTCAATACACTTTTCCTTACCTCTTCTGAATCGAAATTTCATAGATTTACAAGTTGCACGATGTATGCCAAGCGAACATGGAATGGTTTCATTTCTACTAGAACATACAATTACGAGTATACACACTGTACCTTCTAGCAACACTAAAGATATATTACCACTGGAAAAATAACGCAACTCATCAATCTGAACTGGTTGCCTAATGAAGCTTACTCTGGGATACCTTGTAACATGCCGTGTATACACCACAAAAACTACAGGACTTGTAGACAAACATTTTTTATGAACAAGTAGCATTGAGCCGGACGGGGGAAACAGCTGATCCACCCACTTCCTTTCACATAAGGGACAAGTGCAGACTTTAATCTCGTCTAAAAATACTACAACAGTATCACTTTTTATTTCCCTAGTGGTGGTTACGCTAACCACACTCGTACTACTGTTGGAGGTAGCCTCCGTGAAGTCACCTCCACGGTGTTTACATTTACACTGACATTTTCATTACTTACTTCATTTCCCTGAATAAAGACATTATTACTCTGTAGAACAGATACATTTTCCAGTTGGGTTTTGATGCTTTGTAATTGTACAGAATTATTATCCAATAACTGAAACAATTCATTCCACCTAACATTTTCACTTTCATTAATTTGAACAAAATGCAATTTTTGGACTTCAGATAACCTACTTCTTTTAATGGGATTTGAATATCTCAGTATCATCGGCAACATTTTCCAATTTTCTCTTATAGCTTTTAGTTCTAACCTCAGAAGGACAACTATGGCGAACATGTGCTAACGGGTACACGTTAAATTCATCTGCGAATTTAACTTTTTTTGGAATTTTATTTTCCTTTTCGGTTTGACCCACATTACCTAACATAGTATGTAAACTAACATCCTTGCTACGTTTTTTGAGGATAGATTTGATACTATTGGAACTAGTTTGAGGAGAATTTTCAACATTACTTGAAAATAATTCTTTCTCCTCTCCATTGAACGTACTATCATGATCACTAAAAGAACTGACATCAGAATACTTTTTCTGTAGCCGTTGAACTATTATTTCAATAACCTTATTCTCGACATTGACGTCATCACATTGAAGTTTCAACTTTCTAGCTACATAATTGAAATATATATACTTACCGCGAGCACACTTCTCTTTCAGTTTCTCGTACTGAATTGATTTCCTAATACCACGTACGCGGAGATTGATCTCTTTTTCGATATCTCTCCTATATTCACAATTAAAATTAAATACAGATTCAGAAATTGCGATTTTCGCTGTTCTACTGAAACTATGAGTTTCTACATTGAGGCCTAAAACATTTTGAAACTCTTCTAAGCAAAATGGAACAGTACTATATTTATATTCATTTATTGCGTTAGCGTACTCTAACTCTATCTGTGCTCTTACATTCATTAAATTCAGCGCTAGCATTTTGTACGTGGATTTACAAATTATATATTCTAAAACGAACACAAAAATATAAAAATGTAAGTAATACTACATGTAAAAGAATGTAAGGATATATTTCTTTCGCAGAACATTAATTGCTAAGTTCACAATTTGCCTTTTCAGTAATTGTTTCGCATTCTTGTATGCATACACTAGGACCTACCTGCTTTTGTACAGCAGTGTTTGGCTGATTTAACAGCTCCTGAGAATTACTTTCAACCTTTTCACGTAATTCAACCACGTCTGCTCTTAAAATCTCAAATTGTTCGGTCAACTCTTTTTGATTTGATTTTAATATTTGGTTAGTTGCAGCCAAGTCTACGGATAATTTTTTCACCGCTTCGAGCAGTGTTTCCATTTTACTGAGCGTTGACATTGTAAAATATTATACCACAAAATTTATCGCATTGAATGGCATTGAATACAAAACAGTGAAGTTCAAAAATTCGCTTTCTCCCCACTAAACATCTGTCTTTGTTCGGTGCGTCATTTTATGATGGTTCTGGGTTCGAAGACCGTTTGTTCCTGTTCGGGCGCCATTTATAAAAGGAGTGGGTTCGTTCATTACCTGTCCCTGTTCGGGCGCCATTTATGAAAGTAGTTGGGTTAAACTACCGTTTGTTCCTGTTTTATAAGAGGAGTTGGTTCGCGTGACGAAAGCCAGATATAATAATATTGGGATTCGAACCTTGGATCTCTTTAGGAGTCTTCTTAAGAACATCATTCATTTGCACAAATTAGTACATTGAAATAAGAAACTGGTAACGAAACAAATAACACCACTTCCACGGTCCAAGGATTCGGGCGTTATGCATATCAGAGGCATAAGCCGTATACCCACCGTCGCTGGTACGTCAGCTCCAAGATTCACTGGTCGGTATCTGTAAAAGAATACAAGTGGGGCAGCAATGCATGATTCACGCCAGATGGATAGTGGGAGACGAAAGTAATGTTTGTTCTCCACTGCTTAGAAGTACCTTACCTGTTTGATTCTACTCTAAGCCATGTACACTATTAAAAGGTAATATTCTCTATTTGCTGAGAAAGAGACAATATAGGTCACACACTTTGAAATTATTAAATATTATTTTCACTGCATATTAAAAAAGAGATATTTGCGAAACACTTATATTTAATTTTAAACTTCAATGAATATAAAACATTTACAAACGTATGAGGACACAAAGCACAAAATTTCACTTAAACGAAAAGATGGCCCAATCACTGCGATATACGAACCGATACGTAAGCGCGCACGACGATTTCGGCAACTACACGGGATAAAATTCACTAGTGCACTATTAAATGGTCGACTTCCATTGCTGGAAAGTGATGAGTTGAATGTCCCATTCCTTGACATACAACAGGGTTCTTCTATAAAATCGCTATATGGCGAGGGAAATGCGTAAGAATAACTCTTATTAACACATACGCATGTTTTTTCCTTGCTATTGAAACATCATTTATACAGGTAGCACTGTTCCAATGTCTCTTGATGCAGATTAATATTTGAACATGTAAATTTAGTACGTTGCACTAGCTTGACATTATGAAACATTTTTATTTTCACATTTTGAAAGAATTATACTCTCTCTTTTGAGAGTGGTTAGAGATCAATCTTGTCCGTTCTCAAAATAGAAACACTAGCATCTTTACATCTTGAAAGAGAATGAAAGTCCTCTCTCTCGGTCCTCTTCCTGCGTCGCATAGTTGCCAGTTAGCGGCGCAAGAATACACTGACTAAACTAAAATATAGTTCGTAGAAAACATTAAGTTTTGACTTTATTCTATTGCTAATAATATATAATGAATGGTTCATAAGTTAATAGAAATCACATTAAAAACACTGATTGTTCCAATACGTTATGGAACTGACGATTATTGATAATTTTTACATTGTTACGTAAAGATCTGTCATCGTCATGAGAGTTCATTGCGTGGGCGGACAGCACGAGAGTAGCTAAATTTTTCCTCCAAATATGGGCTGACGGGAGGAAGCAAGACTGTCTGGAAAAGTGAGGCACCTTTTGGGTGACAAATTCTTAAGCATTGTTTTCCTCCAACTGCTAGCTCACTGCGTATCATTTCTAAGATTTGACGTTGGGGAAATACGAGGGTTGGTTTAAAAATTCATGCCAATCCATCTTGTTATAATATGTTACCGTTATGGGTCACTGTTAGGAGTATCTACATCACTGTTAAGAATATATTGCCATTAGGAGTCAGTGTTAGGAGCATCTACGTCACTGTTAGGAATATATCACCGTTAGAAGTAAAAAACAATAGATACATTCAGCTGTTTCAAATTATATGATTTTACTGTACATTTGAAGTACACAAAAAATACAATCTGTTTCAGTACAGTAAGAACCGTCTGTTACCATTCGTCACGACAATATATTTTTCAACGTCATAAAATATATTTTTCTCTGTTTTCTCCAAAATTACGCGTGAGAATAGTATAAAATGATATTTCTATTTGTACTATTTTTGTTAGAAGCTAATAATATTGTAGGATTTGTATTTTTGACCAAAAAGTCATTGTTTAAGAAAATAGGAAAATGGCAATCGAGATATTACCTAGGTAAACACCAATATTGTTTTAAAGTGTTATCACTTCGCAACGGACAGTCTAAATATAAATTGCAACACACCATTCCTGGTTGGTTGTTTATCCTTTATATTTGTAACGAAGATGTCTGCACTAGAAATAATTCATCGAACACATTTGTATTATACATGGCTCATTTTGTTTTGAGAGTAAACCGTGAAATCACGCGTTTTTATCATTTGTAATAATGGTTTGCAATAGCTCGAGCCATGTGCTTTAGATTTGTCTTGGCCATGAAGGAGTGTTCATTGACCGTATTAAGCGTTCTTGGCCCTATAGGATCTTTGAGATACACCATTAAATGGTTACTTCTGCCGTGCTTACGTTTAAATAATTAAACAAGTATGTTTATACGAAGAATCATTTAAGTTTCAAACATTTGGTTTAGAATACCTTAATAATTTGGATGAGACATCGAAGAAAATGACGAATATTCTTATAAATTCAGAAAAATATACGAAGTTACTCCAATATTAAGCTGGAATTGTCAACAATGAAACTCATCAAAAGGTAAGATTTGTTCTTACTCACAGTGTGTAACATTAGAAGCTATTTCAACTATCTTAAATGTTATACGTAGTCAAAGTAAAACTATTTAGCAATTCCCCAATGTTATGGTCTTTAGAAGAAATAAGTCACGTGATTAATAAATAATAAATAGTAGGAGAATTCCGATACAAACCAGAGGCAACACCCGTAACAAATGCAGATGATTTAGGATAGAACTAACAACTCTTCGCACAAGAGGTAAGCACTGGATCTTTCCTAAATACAGTTCTTTCTCTATCTAATTTGTATTTTCAACAGGTGTTAGTACAACCCTCCAGTCCAACGAAGTTAGAAATAAAAACTATAGGAAATAAGGAAATAAAACCATAGGACAAACATATATATATTTATGAAATCGTTCCATTCATGCGCGCCAATAGTAGGGAGCCCGAGCAGACCTTCCCCCTCTAAACTAAAGTTTGCTTGGGCCTCCGAGAACTACCTATCTTCTCTTGAATGTTTGGATATCTGAGAACAGGCATAAGCCAACTCCTCCCTCCAAAACTTAAACAGAAATTGTAACCAATGGTTGCTGGTTGTATGTCACCTTTTCACAACTAAACGGATAAACCCACTGAAATTTATTTTCGAATATAGAACGGGGATTGAGCCATATTTTCTTTGTTTCATTTTGATTACAATGTCTATTCTCATTCAATAGAAAGTTAAAATTGTAGCTCAAAGATAGCCTCATATTCAACAGATGAAACGTGGCATATAAACTCCTCGCAGAAATGAATGGAAACGTGTTCCAACATTTCTAAATAACTTAGCTTCTAAAAGAACAATTTTAATTATTACTTTTTTAAATTTCTGAATTTGTATTCACAAAATGTATTTCATCTGTAAAGAATGGGAACTCCTAGAACCATTATATATAGAAATATAGAAAATAATAATGTTTAACCTTAATAAATTTTTAGAATGAAAAAATATTTACTTTTGTTGCTACACATTCAGCGTACAAGGATTTAAACTGCTTATAATCCGAATTCCCTTCAAAGATAAATATTTTGTGGTTGTTTTACATAAGTATGAACATTCTTCCTATGCAAGTCAAATATTTATTCAATTTCCATTATTTTGAAAACTATCTCTATTCTTGTAATAGTTTTTTAAATAAAATTCTTCGTAGTGTATATATACTGTAATTAAAGATATAAATATTTAATATTTTGTTAATTTTAGATTACACAGATGCTGATAGGCTTCCTTATATAAGACTTTGAATTATTTATTCATCTACGACACTTTGCCCATCCACTACTAGGTACACCCTATGCGACAATCAGTACTCTTGACGACTTCCTGGCAGTGCACTTTGAAGTAAGGAAGACTTTCTGCAGGTGTACAATGGGTATTTTATTCCATTCTTGTTGGCCAGCAACTATGTATACCGTACGAAAAGAAAGACAATATTTTGAAATCCTAACGCACTACAGTCCACTGGGTTGGCTTCGTGACTCTTCACTGGGATGTTGGTAAGTGAAACCGGTCTAATCCCAGTTCTAGCTTCCATCCGTCTGTAGAGTACTAGTGATGATGTGGCAGTGCGGCTGTACTACTTATTCTGACTCAGCTCCACTCAGTTGGTGTCCCCTTACAACAGTGTGAGGATTTCGTTCTTGCAAATACCCTTCAAATCATGTTCTTAGCAATACACGGGATTGATTTTCACATTGTGTGTAACGTGAAGGAGCCTTAATTTTTCCCATAGCAAAATCAGCTACATTCATGAAACCGGATAACTTTCGGTACAATAACCTGACGAACGAATTTACTTCATCCTTTTAGCATTGACTTCTGTATAATACCTGGAATCTGTCTACAATTCATGAGATATCCATGCCTCATTTACAGTGACTGCAATCTCCACCTATCTCTAGCCAAGTGACGAAGGTCCGCAGTTGATTTCCTGTGTGATCAGATGGCGGGTATCACCGCATGAGCATCCTCCTTATGAACCACATTTTATGAATGGCGTGGTAGATGGTAGCTATGGCACACATAAAACCTGTGGACAAAGAACGCTGAATGGGTGGATTTTCTGATACCGTTACTGTTTTAATTTTGCGCAGCGTCAGCTTCACAAATCCGTTTCCCCATGATTCAGCCTCACACGTACCAGCAAATCTGTGTTAGTAACACTTTTTAGCAATGATGGAAAAACTGAAGTATACATCTGGATAATAGTTACTACAATGTAAAGTTCCCGAAATTGAATAACTTTCGGTATCATTGACTTCGCTACAACACAAGTACTTTGAAAGCAGACACATCACACATTACTGGCTCAGTGATGGAACTTTTTTGTATTGTACCGTATCCCTTAGATTTCCTCTTTATGGAAGCCTATCAGCATCTATGTATTTTCAACTTAACTTGACAGTGACGTCATCAGCACTATGCAAATGAAATTATGAAGTCACTCAATTCGGAGTGTGACTATGTTTTTCAGAATGCCACACGTATAAGAATAATCGTAACAATCTTGATCTGATAATAGTCACATACAGAAGAGAATAGCAATGTTACTAGCGAGTGCATTGCAGAAAACGATGTAAATAATAGGAAGATGACAATCTGAGACAGAAATTTAAGTATCCACTAATATTGTCTAATTTACTTTTTATACCATTATATATATGTGTTAATACTGCTTTCCTCGCTTATACGTCGGCAAGCAGGCAATTTAGAACTCAGTTCTAAAAATAGAAATTAAAATGGAAAGTGTTTTAGTTCAGTGCTCTTCAATTCTCGCAGTAAAAGGTCCTGAACAAAGACTTCAACCAATAAATTATCTCACAATAAACGTGTAAGAATATTATGAAAGATCGGTACTAATAACGTTAATAAGTTTAAAGGGTGTAGATGGATAAAACGCAGCTACCTGTGGAAACACCCAACGTCTAGATTCTAATATCTGGTAAAACTACGGAGTTCGGCTGAAGGTGAACAACAAAGGAGAACAACAAGAGGAGAGAGAGGAGGATAAACCCATTTCCAGAACTAGTAGCAATCAGGTTGATCGCAATTGGATCCACTGGAGGACAGGAATAGGATTTTTTTCCCGAGCACTGGAAATGGGTTTTTAAGCAATGCTAGGTAGTCTTAATTATTTTTCTAAATTAGCAGAATTAGCTGGATTCAGGCAAAGTTTGTCGTTGAAACAGCAAACTGTACACTTTAAGCATCTATCGTCCATGAACAAGACCGCAATGGCTTCAAGCGTCGAAGAGAATGCCACAGCACTACAAAAGCATGACTATATTCTCTTAAGTAGAGTAAAATTGCCCAAACTCCCAATCTAGTCATAAACAGCACATATTACTTGGAGCCTCACTAGTCATCCATTAGCATCAGCTTAGTGTTCTCACTTGATGGGTGGACGCTGCCAGTCACTGGTCTGTTAGTGATCAAGAAATAATAGGCTGAAGAATTCCGCCACCAGTTCTTTCCATTTTCCCATTCTTCGGGTCTAGAAACGGACGCACCGGGCTTCTAACTGAGGGAAGCGAAAGAAGCCTCCGTTATTGAATTACATCCTGAAGTAATACTGTCGAAGCCTGTTACAAATTTTTCCACTGTTACCCACTGCATTTACTCTCAGTTCCTCGTCAACCTTGGTACTGATTGCCTAGTTATGAGGTCTGTACGCCGCGAGGTACTTAGAACTCTGCTTTTTGCAACTACAAGTTTGCAATAGCATGTGAGATGTGAAATGAGAATAACATGTAAAGATCTCTGTTACAGTGCTCTTACAATTTGCCACAGTGCACTTTCGTTATATACCTTAGTTACCAAAAAAAAGAAAAAGAAAAAACTCTGTTAATGAATAGAACAGAAACTCTTCAATTCTAAACGTGGGCTTGGGACCGGCTATGGCAGAGTCAAAACTCAGTTCTGATGTTGAAATCCATTTTAGTTTGTCGTTAGTCTAATTTCTGATCCAGTAGCATCAGCATTGTAACAATAATTCAGATTCCCGACACAACTTTGTCAGAGAAGACACAGTATTCACTCATAAGTGTTAATTTGTTATTATAAGGTAAGCCTTTTCACTATTAAGGAATAACAAATGCTCCCTCACGTTGCCACAGACAACGTTTACTGTACCATTCGCCTTTTGTGCCACTCACTTCTGCATTATTCATATAGAACATGTAAATTATAACGCGTATTTTCCATAAAAATAAAGGAGTACTTAATTTCGTGCTTTTGTGTCTAAAGGTTTAAGAAAACATGAACACGTAATGATACTTTTTCCTTTTATATTCAGTTTCTCGCGGAGAAATTTCCAAAATACGTAAATACGAATTAGGATTCTCCTGATATGTACAAAAAACATATGGGACAAAATAATAATGCGTAATTATACATTCAAAGCTTAAAAATCCCTGCTTCCAATATATATACACAATAGCCTTATTGAATTCGCTCGGTTAATGGCATGTTCACATATTTTACATTCAGCAAATCCAAAGAAACATGATAATAGTGTAATTTGGCACCCATATCAGTTCGACATTGAATTTGAAAACTAATATTTCAAACAAAGACTAGTTCACACAGTGGCGTATTTAAGGGAGGCTTCCGGACTTTCGCCCCCCGAAATTTTATTTACTATTTTAAAGTAAATGAAATATCTTGCAGCATTTTCACATTTCCAAGAATAAAGTTAGCAAATCCCTTCTCCCCGAAACAAAATCTTAAATACGCCACTGAGTTGACATGTCAAAATTTATTTCTATTGATGATTAGAGCCACGAACTGATATTAAGAGAAATTATCTGGAAAAAAATTCTAATTGCTCTCCAGTATTATTCACATTGGAATTCGAAACATCTATTCCATCGTATATTTATCACTTACTGCTAAAATAGAACGCTGATGGCCAAAAGAAATTTAAAACTGAGAGTCACTCCACCTTTGCTTTTCGTTTCATATGTCAAGGTGAATCGGAGCTAAGAGCTAAGAACATTTGAAAGTAATATATTTGAGCTCCATTTTCTAATAATCGACCCAGCACCAAAATCTTGGTAACCAAAATGCTAAAGAATATATTTTCATAATGGGCAGCTATGGTATTTTTCCATCGCTCGAATAATTATATAAATGAAACATTAAATGTGGTAGCACGATTAAACGTTATAATTTTAATTGGCTTACATTCAGGGTCGTTTTTACATAGGATTAGCGTTATACTAAGGGTTGACTAAGGTATGAATTATGTGGTAATCAAACCCTATCACAAATAAGAACGACTTCGAATATTATCTATTTTATTCTTTTAACTTTTACGTCTTATATACAGCATTGCGATGCGCGCATGGTACTTCACTGCTAAGTTAAGGTTGACGAAAACATTACTTAGTTAATAAGGTTCCGCCGACCGCCAGAACCTCTTCAAAAAGAAGAAAAAAGGAGAGATATATAAAAAAGACAAGACAAAGACTCAAATGTCGACTCTTTTAACATAAAACCAATTTTAAAATACTACAAGAACCTGAAAAAATAATTGCAGAGGTGAGCGCAAGCAAAAGCTTGTCCACTTCTTAAAGAGAACGATGTCATGGGTTCTTTCTTTGCAAATACAACATATGTTTGTACTTTTAAATCCATTTTAGGAGAGGGAACCTTCATTAAAAGTGAGAGTTGCTTTCCCTGCCATCTCAGAAAAAGGTGATAAAAGTGTCAACAATATTTTAGATAATATGGTATGTGAATATGAATGTTTTGAGAAGTTCATTATGCAAAATGGTTGTGCTTTTATTACTAATCTAGTATATTGTAGACTGTTGATATTTCTGTTCGTACAAAACTTTGTTTCAGTTAGTGAATAATAATAATAGAAAAGCCATTCATAGGAAACAATACGGTATCAATTATTGAAGCGAGTGTAAATAAGTCTCTAACATTCAACAGAGGTACAAATAGCAAAAGTAAATTTTGTATACTTAATCTGATTTTAAATTTAATTTAACATGTTCCTTCTTCTTCGCTTAAATGAATAATCCTATGGTCAATAGTAAGAAGATAAGGAAGGGGGGAAATATACCCTGGTGAAGAAATTAACGCAGATACATAGTTGGATAAAAATCTTTTCTGGGCTTATCTCCAATTAAAAAAAAAAATCGATTTTAATGTCATTCGAGGGCGAAAGTGCAAAACCTCGTAACTCATTAAAACCAAACTTTTCAGGAGAGCAATAAACCCGTTCTGCTTTTACCACAAAAAAAAAAAAAGCGATACGAGGTTTTATGAAGTTATTTTGTTTACGATTTGTATTGGGTTTTCGTTTACGAGCTTTTGCATACTCATAGATTCAGATGTGGGGAATTGAATGCAACCAAAATCTAAAATTCCATTTTTAAAAAGGTGGAGATACGAGATTTTGCACTTTCGTCGTCCAATGGTGTATTTTCGATATTTTTCTTGAGACCCAGTTTCTTGAAAAAGATTTTAATCAACTTTTCATAAATGATCTTGCAATTGACCCGTTTGATTCGTTCCTTGTCAGCGACACGTTCATGTCCATTCCTTGTTACTACTACACAGTCACTACTTTATAGAGCCTTACACTATTATAATTTATACTTGTATTATTATTAATAAACAACCAAACAACTGTCCCATTGTGTCGTGGGTTTTCCGTAAAGTGTCGCCAGTCAAAAGAAGTTGGGAACCACTGTCCTAATGGAACAGATTTTTTTTAAAGAATTATTTTAAAATCTGCAATTAGAATTAACAGAGAATATATTTTAGGTCCACCAGCCTTTATTTTCGGTGAATATAATTTATAGAATGCTACCAATAAGCAGTAAGAAATCAAAGTATTGAGCTGATATTCCTAATAGTTTCAATATTAGTTAATAGTTTACCTCATTTTAGATTAGTGACTAGTTTTAGTTAGAATGTTTTCTTTTTCTAAAGTTTTAGGAAGTAACTTGTAATGTTCATGTACTGTGAGCTTCTTTTTTTTTAACACCCAGGTATGACGAATATGAAGAATTGTGATTGGATATTGGAGAAGGCTAATTCCACAATATCAGTACTTGAAGAATGACATAATAAATAGTTTAAACACGACTGTACCTTGTTGCCAAAGTGGTTTGTATTTCTTTAATAAAACAATTCTCATTTTACTTGATTGGTCTTTTAATAGATTTTTCGAAATTAATTTGTAAGAAATACACAATTAATTTTCACGGCAGCCGAATTGACGTTTGACCTTGAGTGCTACTCTTACGTTGATCAATCCTTTTATAGTAATTTTAACCTTGCACACTGTTCTTTGTCTACCAATCCACTTACACTGATGTTGCCAGCGTTCGTTGATGTTGTCGATTCGGCTGACAAGCTATGTGTTCTTAGTAAGGTCAGCGTGTTGTACACCCGCTGAAAGCAAACATCTTATCACGAAGATTTGGCAATAGGTAGCTAAGCACAAACTCACTGTTAGTTTGTTTATGAAAGTTCAACGTCCCTTTTCAGCACCGAGGCTATTTGGATAAGAGGAGAGGCCATAGTTTTACTACTCTTAGGAGAGAGAGACGGGTGTCTCGACTGATGCTATTTTACTTACGGTAATTAAAAGGAATGAGACGTGGATTTGCAGTTTGAGGTGTGTTCTCCCAGAGCAGTGTTGCCAATTTGAGAGAGAGTCACTAAATCTAGGGGATTTCACTTCCAAGATAGCAACAAAAAATCATTTTTTTCCATTGGCGACGTTTTGTGGTGATAAGTTTTTAATGACAATTTGGCGACTTAACTTACAAATATAAACTTTCATGTTACGACCAACTGGCCCTTCTGCAAACAAGGACTATTCGTTCGAATCAATTTTTATATATGCTTTGTTTTGCTTTTCATTTATTTTAATCTCTGCAAGTTTACACCTAAGATCATCCCTCCACGATTTCGCTTTGTTTCCAGTTGTCATAGTTTTCGGGGTCGCTGAGATCAACAGTGATACTTCCGATCCCGTTTAAATCCAAATTCAGCTCCGCAACTTGCCCGAGGGGAGATATATAAAATGATTGAAAATGATCGATATTGGTGTCAAGTCCATAGCTTTCAGGATTGCTGACTTAACAGTGACACTTCCGATGTCGTCTAAATACCAATTCTTTCCCCTTTAGTACTCCTAAGGTGGAATGACGACATGTATAACTAACTGAAAATGATCGATATTAATGTCGAATTCTTAATTTTTTGGATCCCCAACTTGATTGACGATAGTTTTTGTGCCTTTTAAGTCCAAAATGAAACTATTCTTTCCTTGCGATGAACGGGTATTCTGCTAGTTTAATAGTAAAAAAGAAAAGAGCTGAATTAAGTTATTTGTTGGAAGCACTGTATACAAATCTAAAAATAAGAATAAAAGTTACAGCAAAAACACATGCGTTACGTAACAAAGAAGTAAACCCCTCCTTCCCTTGTCACACATCGTAACGCAAGCCAGAACCCCCTTCCGCCTTTGCCGCATTACGTAATAATTGTTCGGCCCCTTATCTTGGTGTCAGGAATCACGTCCCATCATCGAATTACTCATTTAGCAGTTGAATCTTGTAGTGAATCGTACCTGAGCGATGTTTAAGAGGTTTCATCACGGCGAAATTAAAATGCCGCTAATTTTACAGTAATTATGTGATATTTTGAAATAGATAAAAGATAATTGAAATGTGGAACAAGAACGCCTTAGACAATATTATTTTGCGTGAGATACCGTTATCACAAGTCACCTAGTTGCTTTTCCGTTTTCAGCTGTTTAGAAACGCGAAAATAAATGCCGATTTTCAAAATGGCTCGAAATCGAAAGCAGATAAGTGAGTAGTGATAACGGTATCTAATGTAAAATGACATTGTCTAGGTCGCTCTTGTTCCAAATTTCGATTATCTTTTATCTATTGGAAAATATCACATTAATTACTATAAAATTAGCTGTATTTTAATTTCGCCGGGATGAGGTCTCTAAAGTGTTTTGACAGATTAAGTAGCACTGATGAAACTAAATAGAATTGTGTTTGTTTATTGGTTTTCAGTGTTCCTTTTCAGTAGCGGAAGTGGGGGAATGGTGGTTCAGTGGCAGAGCGCTTACCTCTGGTGCATGGGGTCCCTGGTTCGATCTCCGAATAAGTAAGCTTATGGTGAACAACATCGTGCCCGTTAGTTTTCACAGGTTACTCCCGTATCATCCCTCATTTTCTTTTCACCAATTATTCCATCATTCACTTGCCTCAATCATCCCTCTCCCTTAGCATAACGGGCATAACCGTAGGACAGTAAACTGAAATGTTTTATTTTCAGTACCGGGACCATGAGGCATGAACCTACAGTTTAAACTGAAATCCAAGCAAGTGAAGTTCATTTAAGTTTCAATGCTTTCCTTCTGGAAATTGATCGCAGGACCACGTACACCACAGACCCGTGCTAGTTATTAGACCAGCGGTTAAGGTTAAAAGAAGATTTTTATTACTAGTTGTTCCCGAAGCCTTCGGCTGACTATACGCTATAGGATAGGTTAAACTGAACGTTCTAGTTATTGACATTTAACTTTTGAAGTTTGTCCACCAACTAACTTGTGGTTATACGAAAATTAATGTTCAAATCTAGATATAGCTACGGCCCTTGTCTTAATAATAAACAACAAAGCATAGAATTCGTCATCATTATTATATGGTTTCAATACTTAAATTGAGAGAATACAGTTTTGACTTGCATTACATAATTACAATATATTGCTGTTGAAATCCACAAATACTAGTATTAATGCTCAAAGCTAAATATGATCACAGACCTTGTCCTATTTTCAAATGATTAAATTGAAACAATACAGTTTTCAAGTTGGAATTAACTCATCACAATAGTTTTATATGCAAGTTGACGATAGAAATTAGCGATATCTGTTTGTGTCTAAGCATGACTATAAACTATTAAGAATTAGCGTTACTCACAGGCTGAGACATTTCCCTTTTATACGTAATAAAGATTAATTATGTTAACAAACTTTGCTTTAGAAAATGAATTCAGCTAACGACAAAGATAATTTCGAAAAGGGTTATCTCCAGCTTTAGACAAAAAGGACTTTACACATGATTTTCTTCTATTTTTACGAAATTAGCTTATCGCGATTAAATAAATGGAAACTGAAGAGCAAAAACTATAGACTATTAAGGATTAGCTAGTTCATATAATGTATTCAGTTTCTGATGTAATTAAAAAGTACTTTTTACCTTTATTAAATTATCTAATTAAGTCATTATATTCTAACCGTTTAATATTTATTCCATCACTTGCATCTTTTTTGTTTCCTTGAATTATGATTTCTAGAAGGAAATTTATATATGAGACTGGCCACCCTGTAAAAAATCTTCACAGCAGGGAGTATGTGCAGAAACTCAACTGGAAGGGTCGCTAAGACCGAACTCCGTAACCTTGCAACCTTCTTAGATGCTACCAGTACTTATTCTTTTTAACCCCATTCTCTATAAGCCGGTATTTGCACAAAACTCTACTGCCCTTCGGTCCAGATAAGGCCGAGTTTTCGGTACTATGTTATAGAGCAAAGTAAATTAAAAAAATATTTTAGTAAGTTCCCAGGAATACTCTATTTCAAATAACATATATCAAATTTAATATTCTTTCATATTCCAGAATGGTTTGAGACATCAAATTCCTGTAAACGACTTTATGATTTTTACACCTATTGAGAAAACAAACCTCTACATAATTGGATATGATACTTATTTTGAACAGTTTTCGAAATGAAGTATCGTGAAAGAAGTCAAATTTTCAACTTGTAATTTTGTTTCTTCATGACCGAAATACGTTATATTATGACTGTAGAATTCTACACTAAGATACTTGGGATGTCCCATATGCAGTCCATCTAATTTTTTTAGACTGTTTTTCGATGTTTGTGATTCTGTAGCGTTCTTAGCTTGCAACACTGCATAATAAGTGTGGCACTTTTAAGTCTTTGTTTAACATGTAGAACTGAAATATGTAATAACCTGATGCAGTGTCATTTGAAAAATATTTTTTTTTTTTTTTTGGATTGGCAGCATTGTTAATCTGGTTATTTGCAAAGTATGTCAAACAATGTTTTCATGTTGATCTTTGCATGGTAGTGTTTTGCATCTATTAGTTTAAAAGTTATAAAAGTTTCAAAACAACACCGACAATGTTGGGGAGGTGATTCCTGACACCAAGATAAAACAAAAAGTATAGACCAACTTGGGTGCACAAATGCTTTCTTTCGGAGTTTTAGGCTGCCGAAAACATGAAAAAATCAAATTTAAAGATCCATAGCTGTAATACTATGAAACGTACCGTTGTTGAGTCAAGACTTCACTTAGGAACTAATATGTGCATTATCCAAAAATACATGTTTCAGATTTCTGCGGTTCTTCCGCAACAATTTGTATAGTAGTAGTTGTTGAGTACTTCAAATTATATGCCCATAGCCAAACTCCCTCGGTAAAAATTGTCGCGTGAGTACCTTAGGATTCTGAAACATGGATTTTTAGCAAGGTCACATATTAGTTCCTAAGTTAAGTCTTGACCCGACTACGGTAGGTCACATAGTTTTGGAGCTATCGATCTTTAAAATTCATTTTTCACGTTTTCGGCAGCCTATAACTATGAAAGGAAGCATTGGTGCTCCTATATATATATCACCTCTCTCTCTAAAATCATGTGCGCCGCTACAACCCAACTCTGAAACATAGATATTTAGATAGAGAGTGTAGTGTAGCAGTTCCTCTAATAGTTCTTTAACCGCCTTTATTATCTCTTATAGTTTTCGAGCTAGGCAGCCTCAAAATTACAATTTTTTCGATTTCGGCTTCTCGTAACTTGGAAACAACGCCTTTGTTTTTCGCCTTATGTTCATATGGACTTTTTTTTATTGTTTAGGCTTGCCTACATATTAAATGAACACCCATATATATATAGTTTATATAGTTTAGTTTATATATAGTTTATATAGTTTATTAAATGAACACCCATATATATATAGTTTAGTTGATTGCATTATATATCGGTAAGAATTCAATGGCAAAATACAATTATAATCCATATGTCCCCAATGTTTATAAATGTTATTAAACAAATATGACGACTTTATTCTGTTATGCCCCAGCATTGGGTCTAACAGTGTCTCTCGAATTGTAAACTGTAATTATGTTTAGTTACTTCTTTATGATATTCAACAGGTTAATATGTTTAATTATTCTTTATATTTAATGTTTAATTCCTCAAGCTCTAAATTTATTATGTTAACTGGTTATTGTTAGGTTATTATTGATCTGTACCTAATTGTTTTATTAATTATTCAAACTTCCGATTTAGAAATAAAAGTAATTACGTTACTAGAAGAAGAAGAACAAATTTGAATTAAAAAAGAAGAAAGCTTTTACTTTATATGGTAAACGAAAAAATTGTAATACTTGAAGTTAATTTTTAAAAAAGGAAAATATTTAACAAAATTTCTAAATATCTGAAGAGATATTAAAAATAAATAAATCTGAGAAGTATCACGTAGTTATTAATAATAATATAACTATTTTACGAATTAAGGTTGAATTTTGACGTTGAAATGACACTATTTAATATGTCAAGCTAGAAAGTTCATTCTAGGGGCTTAGGCCCTTCTTTCTGTCGTCAGCCACCGAACAATAGCTTAAAAAGTAGGCTATATATAAGCTGATTCCTAAGTAATATCAAAATTCCTGTGCTAGTAAATTTTGAATATAAACAAAATTCTATATTTCAGTATCTTAGCAATAGCAACATATATTCAATGATTATCTTATGTAGTCGCTAAGTACATTACAACATAATGCTCGTAATATCATTCTTCTTTCAATATTATATTTTGGGATATAAGCATATTCAACTTTGTAAAGAAGGTACCAAACACCTAATATTAAATACTAAAATAATATGAAAGACACAAGGTTATGTTAATGAATATGAATATTATGAATTTGAATGAAAATGGTTATGAATTTGAATGAAAAGAGTTAAGTGCGTTATACAATGAAACGTTAATTTAATGGAGAAATTTTTATATGAAATGAATTTTGAACCTTGTGGAAAGTTAAGTAATAATAATGATTAACTGTTAGGTATCTAGGCGATTTGCTGTTTTATTCTTAATAGAAGATCTTTAGCAATCTTTATAATTTTGTTAACCAGCTGAATGTGGAGAGAAGATTATTTGTTGTACTGCTAAAGATTGTCACTTTAATAATAAATACAGTAAACTTTCGATATGCAAATCACAAATTTGGACGATTTGGAAAATAATTCTATAAATATGTTTCTATTTGGTTTAAACTCTTGTACTTGTACACAAAATAGAATAATAATAATAATAATCACGCAGTCAATATTAGAGTTTCCATAGATGTGACCGTAATCAAGCTGTGCTTGCTTTTATTACCTCTTCAATTATCTGATTCTTCTGATCGTGTAATCTATAGTCAGATTCGAACTTGTCCACGTTTATATCAGCGTGGTGGCGACCCAGGCTATTTTCAGAATTGAAAGTTGAAGTCTAGTCAAGTTGAAGAGCAGTGCCATGACTAAATTTTGGCAGAGGGAAAAACTGTTATGCCCCAGATCAGGCCATAACCGTTTGTTTGTATTTGTTAGTCATAATTTACCATTGTTTATATATGTAGTTGATTATTTTAGGTTCATATCAAGCAATTCCATAACGTTTATTTAATTTTGTCTAAAGCTGAAGCTTTAGATTTAATTATTTAATAGGTAACGATATTTTATATCTGCACCGGTTAATTATGAACTATTATTTCTAAACGCTAAATGACAAAAGCGCTTCTTAAAATCCGAAGAAGAAGAAGAAAATTTATAATTTGAACCTAGAGATTAACAAAAAAAGAAAAAGAGAGAGAGAGATTCGATATAAGTTTTGAAGACTTGAAATAATAATAACAATTTTGTTTGGTATAAACTTATGATTTAAGGACTAAATACCGTTCATATCATTCTGGGGACGTAATTGTAGCTATGAGAAGATATTAGCAGAGAATATTTTAGTAAATCTTTGTATAAAACTAGAATTATAAATGTTGTAATGGAAGTCAAGCAAGTAACAGCCATGCTTAGATAGAAAGCTTCTTCTGGGGGCTTAGGCCCTTCTTCCGCATCATAATGCCGCATTATAAATTATGATTTAAGGTTTAATCATCAACAAAATTCCCGTATTCTATAAATATCAGTTTGTTCGAAATTAACTTAATCGCCATGATAGTAAACTTCTATATATTTTACGTGTACTAGCCATAGTCAAAGGATTCATGGTAGTTTATCGGCATAGTATGATGAATAAACGTCAGTATCAATAACCTTAACAGTACCACATTCTATACAAACTATTCAACTTGAGTACGTTACAAGCAAACTTTCATGAGGTAGTTATGGTATTAGGCGTCGGTAGCCAGCATAAACAAGTAATAATTTGAAAGTCATGGGCAAGGTTCAACTTTATTGTTCGATATTTTAATAATGATAATATGTATGCTTATGATAAGTACATGAAGATAATAAGTATGTTTGATGAATGTCCATGGGACATGGAATTGACTTTGCCGAGAGGATTTTAGTTCTACAATGTTTGCTGGAGGATAGCTGGTACCAAACCTTTATTAATTTAACGTAAACGCACGTAACTGTTGAAAAAATGTTGGTGTTTGTTACTTTGAAATGAATTTAATTGAAACATTATATCTGATAAATGTCCTGATCATGATGACTGTACACTAAAGAATGAACAATCTGTAATTCACTACCATGATAACACAACTGTACTATATATGGAATACATTCATGATATAGAATATGACAGATGAATGTCTACAACAATAATTTTGATAATATTGTATACCAAATATAATTACTTATATTATGAATCATGTGTTATGCTAGACTATGTATATTGTGTTAACTGTAACACAGATACTTCAATTTTATACAGTAAAATCTATATGGTTAATTATTTCTCATAATTTAATAAATTATCAGTTATACACTCGGCACAAGAAGTCAAGGGTGTTATTTCTTTCCGTGCAATGTGATTATGAATTCGTCGTAGTTACTTTTGTCATCTCATCACCGGTCTTGGATCTTCTGATAAGAAATTTCCACGATTTTTTCTATGCGTGGTGGTGACTCAGCATATCTACAAGGGCTAAACGATTCAGTTATCATGATATCGTCTTCGGTTGATAGAATGGATGACTGCTGTGCCGGGAGATGAGCAAAGTGGAGCGTTACAATTCAGTCTCTCAGATTTAAAATAATATGATCTCAGGTATACTTTACATTCATCTCAAAAATTATATAATTCTAAAAATGTATTTTGGCAACAATGAATTTGTTTCTGTGAAAGCTATTGTAATTATTTCGTCTAAGATTTGTGTAAGCTGTAAATATATTTTGTCTGTGGTTTAGTTTAAGATGATTAACCCTTTCATCAGAAGGTATGGGAGGATCAGGACTGGGCAGTACAGAAGGCGACGCTGTCGCATAGATAACGAAGCTCCGTCTGGAAGAAAAATGTCAGCAGAACAGACATGCAATGCCACAGAGCAAAAGAAATCGGACGTTGAAGCTTCACGAGAAAATGCAGAAGCTATGGTATGTGTAACAGGAGGTGGAGACTTCTTTTCATGTTCAAGGGACAAACTGACAATTTGTATTTTTTACCGGTTGAAGAAATATGCCGTTATGAAGAATGGAACATGGCAATACAACCAACAAGGCACCCTCTAACTGCGAAGTTCAGTAACCCTCAGGCAGAAATGATTCTATTGGAAGAATTTAAGCTTGGACCAACATCTTCTACTCTCCAACTGAGTAAAGCCTCACGAACACCTGCTGAGCCTCCACCTGGTGATGACCCTTCCAAACCACTTTTGCTTGGGCCGTCCTATTGTAGTGTCGCAGATCTCCTAGGTGACCAGTTAAAGACGTGTTCCAGTTCTTCAACCACAAGACCTACTACTTCAGTCTTCGGAGTTAACTACGTGCTCCGTGAAGACTATTTGAGTTGGAAACAACGGCAAATAAAATGGGAATATTGCATCTATTTCCAACGACAATCTGATTGGACAGTTAGCTGAAATACGGTGGTTTCGTTTCAGAGAGTTAAAAGATATGGCCAAATATCAACCGTGGCCAATCCTAAAATGTGCTCTATGAAGTCGGAACAGTCTGTGTTGAGCTGGACTGCTGGGCTACCTTCAACAACTAGAGCGTCATCTATAAATCAATTCATACTGATCAGAAAAACGTTGCTTACTGGCTGTGTTAAAACTCCTCAGAAGCCAACAACTGTTGTTTCATACACGCATTATCTTTGGCTGTTCGTAGAGAACATCAACATTCTTTCAATGATCGCAGGTAAACATTCGTCTGCAGAGATGCCTCGTCATTTCCATTTTCAACTTGGAAATGTGACAACACTGCAGAAGATTGGTTATTGTCCCATAACTGAGGCTGAAAGAGGAAGACAACAACATCTAGCCACAGGTCACTGGTTAAGAGCACTTTGTGCTCCACCTAACAGAAGACTCGAAGCAGGCAGGACATTATCATTCTCCAAATACCAGCTACATTATGCGCGGTATGGAAACATTTTGAGTAGATCACCACCAGTTGCAACACTTCCCATGATATACGGTAAAGCAGGAACACCAGTAGCTACACTGCAGAGGCCATCTGCTGCAAATTGTTTGTTCCCAACGTTATTTGTGGATATTTGTCATCACTTTGCAGTTAACTTCACCGGATTGCAACAGCGGTTGATACAACCTCTGTCCATCCCAGCTATAGCTATGGAGGCTACAACAGCGCATCCTCAATCGCAACACCTCCGCAGGACTAATTGCTTCACATTATCACAGGTTTTTGTTCCAGCTGATAGTATTGGCGCCACCACACCATCTGAAACAAATACCGCTGAGAACAAGAGCGTAGCCGATGGTGAAGCCAAAGAACCTTGTGAAATGACGGAAACAGCAGATGTTGATGGCTATGATAATCTCCCCGATGTCCTTAAGATCTTGGTCGTCGAAAGGGAAGAGAAAATCAGGCGCTGTTTTGACAAGCAATTAAACAAAATTGTGCGGAAGATGACAAGTCTCCAAGCATCCAATGAAGTAATTAAAAAGTCGATACAAGAATTAAAGAAGTTTGGTCTGCAAGGAGATACCTGGGTTTCTCAAAAGGTTTCAGCTGTGATCAGTCTTCTCCTGCCGATTTTCCTATTAAAGCAATTGCAAGAGAGAGAGAGAAGATTAAAATTATCAAAACAAGTCTTACTGAGGTAAATAGTTTCGCCATGAAATTGATAGAATTTGAAAAGCAACGTTATCAAAATTTGGAAAGAAGATTTGGCTGTAGAAGTTCAAACTTTTGGAGGAGATTCGTCTGTGGATGTTGAGTTCGTACTTCTCGTCATTTTGGAATTGTTTTTGAAGAAGTTTAGGGTTGATTGTACATGTAGTAGAGATTGTATATAGTATATGTATAGGGATGTGCATATACACATACCAAATAACAAGAAAATACCAAAAAAGTATAAAATTTTAAAACTCAGGAAAAAAATTTAAAAAATAAAAACCAAAAAAAACATAAAAAATCCAGAAAAAATTTAAAAAACTAAAAAATCCAAAAAAAATAAAAAAAACAGTTCCATTGTATGTAAATAGGCTTTGTAATTAATTATAGATAATCATGTAAATAGTACATTCTTTGTAAATAATTGTAAATGTATAATAATGATGTAAATATGTAAATAGTTGTATATAAGCCTAAAATTTTGTAATGTACAGAACTTGTATGTATATTGTAAATAAGTGTAATGTACATATGTAAATAACTCTTTGTTTACAAATTGTAAATAGGCATAACTGTAATGTACATATGTAAATAACGTTTTGTACATATCGTAAATAACTGTAATGTTCATATGTAAATAACTATTGTATAAATTGTAAATATCTGTCTTGTATATATGTATAAATGTATATATGTACATATGTAATAAATGTAAATATATTTCGAATCAGAGTTTCCACTTATTTTCGTTAAATTTTGCTAATGATAATGTTTGGCAGATGAATACCTGAAGAAGCTGGATTCTTTAGAAATTTTGCAACTAATTTTTTTTTTTTTTTTGAAACTTTAGGTTTTGTTTCTATTTGTATCTTATGGCGTATTCTTGATTCAGATCGGGCTGGACATTATATATTGATGGGTAATATGCTTTAGTAGCGAGCAATGTAGAAGCCTGAGCAAGGGTACGATTATACAGAAATTTTCCTATTTCATCCTTCCCTTTTCAATTATTTTCCTGCGTTTATACCGAAATTTTCCTATTTCGTTCTTTCCTTTTCAATTATTTTTCTGCGGTTATACCGAAATTTTTCTTTCATTCTTTCCTTTTCAATTATTTTCCTGCGGTTATATCGAAATTTTGATATTTTACCCTTCCCTTTTCAATTATTTTCCTGCGGTTATACAGAAGTTTTGATATTTCATCCTCCCCTTTTCAATTATTTTCATATCTCAAATTAACCTTGAACTTTCATAGAACAGCGTGTTTATGTCAAGTTTAGTGATAAATTTTCCTCATTCAGAAGCAAATTAGAGTTGGCAGTAGAACGTTCAAATAGTTCTCTGCCTGAGGCAGCAACAGCAGTAACCCTGTTTTAAACGTCACCGAGCAAGGAAAAGTGCTCTCTGTGGCGTGCCACTGGCGAATCCAGTGAGAGGGCAGTAGAGGGCAAACGCCCTATTCAAACGCTACTTTTTAATAGAAAATATTACACTACTTGATTCTGATCTTGTGTATAAGGGGCGATCAACTGAAACCCGTTCAGTGATCATAATTTATGAAATAAATTTTATTTCGAGAGGAAACTTGTACACTATCTAGAGGCGTCTATGCTTAGCGTGCAGTAAAAATATTGCTCAGAAGTCACCATGAGCGTTAAGATACTTGTCCCACGTGTCACTAACTTACAAATATAGTCCATGTAAAATTTGGACGGTTGACTATCAAACTAATCACGCACGGCGTCCTGAACCTTAGCGTCAGACTGAAATCTCTGATCTTTCAATGCCTTCTTTAGAGAACCAAAGATGTGAAAGTCACAAGATGAAAGGCCAGGGCTGTAGGGCGGGTGTCGCAACATTTCACACTTGAATCATTGAAACAAATCCTGGTTTGCAATGTGTGGATGCACGTTGTCATGCAACGCAATGACACCAGCGGTCAATAAACCAGGCCTTTTGTTTTTGATGGCTCTCCGTAATTGTGTCAACGTCTGACAGTAGTGTGCGGCGTTGATGGACTGTCCTAGTTCCTTGAAGTCGAGCAATAATGGTCCATGGAAATCAAAGAACACAGGCACCGGAACATTCCCCGCAGACGGTTGCGTCTTGAACTTTTTGGGGCGTGGAGATGAGGGATGTTTCCACTGGATACTAGAAGATTTTGAACTCGGTTCAAAATAATGGTACCAAGTTTCATCCTCAGCAACAATGCACAGCAAGAAGTCCTTACCTTCCAAATCATAACGTAACAAATGTTCAGTGGCGCAACCCATATGCTCCAACTTTTGGTCTTCCGTCAACACCATGGGGATCCACTGCGCCACACTGGGGACCCACACTTTATGATACCTCAGATCTTTCACATGACCATAACTCATGTTTAACCCGTTTGCTATAGATTGAATACTAATGCGCCTATCCGCAGCTATAGCCACATTCAAATTCTCACGTGTGTCTTCTGTGGCAACAACAAGGGCTTAACCAGAATGAGGATAATCAGTAGTCTGTTCACGCCCCTTCCGAAACATTCTGGCGAAGTCCATCACTGTTGTTTTGGAGGCGCATGCATCACCATATACGTCTTTCATACGCCGGAACACTTCAGCTGGTTGACAACCTTTCACACTCAACCTTTTTCACTCACCATCTATCACTCGTTATAACTGCAAAACGGAAACACGTATCAACAACATTCCTGCACCCAACACACAGGGACATTAGCCATTACACACTATTAAACAAACAATATCCTCCTACAGAGCGGGTTTCAGTTGATTGCCCCTTATAAAATTCCGTTTTTCAAGCCTGGATTAATCTTTCAGGAAATGATCTCCAAACGACCCTTTTGAATTCCCTAGTGGTGTATGTATGAGTAGCCAACCAGCACGGTGTCTACTTGATCGTTCACTACAAACAATAAACACGTTTGTTTTATGAAAAAGGAAAGGAGATATCCAGTTTAATTCAGCAACCAGGTTCTAGTTAAAACAATGAGTTTCTTTTGTCTCTCTGTCCCGTTGAGGGAGGAAAAAGGGAAGCTAAAATAGGAAATATTCGGTTTAACCGTACCTTAAGTATTAGCCTTCCTCAATAATTAAGGATCTGAATGTTAGACGATAATAGAAGTCTGAGTTCCTTATATCAAAGAATGATGAATGTGCATGTGTGTAAATATTAGCTTAATTAATCAATAGTTACTCACTTTTTAATGTAATGTGACATTGCTAATCTTTACTCTATTACACAATTGGCGTTAAGTACTGTGAGATATTTGTGCTTCCTCTTGAATTAAAAAGGTTGTTGTTATAGCATGAAAACAGTATTAGGTGCCAAGATTAACCCTTAGAGCGATCAGAAAATTCCTAATTTCTCATGACTGTCTATTTTATATTGGATTATGCAATCTATTTAGAACTAATTCATTCGTGAAGAGGATAATCTATGCCTTCTGTGCACCTACTGTTTTACATTTGTCTGTCTACACATTCAACAACAAGGGTAAAGATCTCCAGTCCCTGGCCTACCAATTAGTGACTCTATTTTATTTAATAATAAATACAGGCTTCAGTCAAATAACAACCGAACGTCAAGAGATGACTCCTTATATCAAATAAAGGAAAAAGTCTCAATTAACACTGATCAGAAATTCATCTTTTGAGAGTTATAAATCGCCGAAAATAATTTTAAAAACTTGTTAAAAGATCCTAGTTTGAAACCAATTGAGCTTATCACAATCTGCTTGCACAAGAACTAGAATAGTCCTACTCTATGGCCATGGAACCCGGAGGTCCAATGCCGCGTTCACAAAAGTTTTTTCATTGGCTTCTATCCTTAGTCAACTGGATCCAGTTTCCACTTTGTATTTCTATTTCTGCGAGATCCATCTTAATGTTGTCATCCCATCTGCACCTAGGTCTTCCTAATGGTCGTTTTCCCGTTAAGACTTTGAAAGCGTTCCTACTTTTTTCCCATTACGGCTATATAACTTGCCTGCCTGAGCCTCCTACATTTGATGACCTTAACAATGTTTGGTAAACCATATAAATTATGTAGTTCCTCGTTATGAAGTTTCCATCATTCCCCGTTCCGTTCCCTTTTGGGTTCGAATATTCGTCTCAGGATCTTGTTCTCAAATACTTCCAGTCTACGTTCTTTCCTCAGAGTAAGCGACCATGTTTCGCAACCATACAGGACAACAAGCATGATTATCGTTTTATATATTTTAAGCTTCAATTTCCTCGACAGAATTCACGACGACAGAAGATTTTGAACTGAATAATAACACGAATTCCCTGCGTTTAGTCTACATTGAATTTTTTCCTCAATATGATTTTGGTCTGGAACTAAAATATGATCTATTTAAATATCTATGTTTCAGACTTGTCTGGTACTAGCGTAACGAATTGTATAGTGGATATTAGGGTACAGGGATATCCTTTTAAGTACTAATTAAACATAGATTTCGCTGCTACCGAAAGATGGTAAAACATTGATATTTAGATAGAGCGTACTCCAGTTTCTGTGTAACTGCTTGACACACTTGCGATAGGCCGCAATATTTTTCAGACTAAAACGTTTCAAACTGTATTTTTCATACTTTCATCGGTTTATAACTCTGAAAAGATTCGTTTTTTATTCGTATTTAATAAGACTTTTTTCTTTCGTTTGATACAAGAAGTCACCTTCCGGTGTTTGTGGTGTAAATTTTCCGAAGCCTGTATACTATTAGAACATCAAAGCATTGAGCTGAAGATAAACATGTACTCATATAGTATAATCTCTAGAAATGGTATTAAGAATGAGAGTGGTAGACAACGAAATCCTAAGACAACTGCTTTTATGAGGAAAATTGTATGCATTGTTACCCGTGAACTTCCTCGTTGAAAATATACTCCTTCCTTCTTTTTATTCACAATTATTACCGCTTGAGCAGATGCTTGAAACTGTTCTTGAAATCATGTGAAGTCAGATACAAAAAGCGAAAGAGTGGAATTTCAGGTTTCTCGAGTTTAGAGGGAACAATTACTTAAAACGTTTACAACTTGCCGATGTGTGACGTTGGATCAAGGATTAAAAGTAACAAGTAGAGTCTAGGATGGGAGAAGGCGAAGAGAAAGAAAGATTTACAAAAGTTGAACCGCTTCGCCACCTACAGAGTGTAATGTCTAGGGCGTAGTTAAATTTACATTGAAGTTACTTACTTCTTTCGCTCGCTGGCAAAACGATATGATAAAAGATGGTCGTGATACAAAATAGGTTGAGAAATCCTCATCCTGTAACTCCATTTAAGATTCTGAGTATTACTATTGTATAGTGAGAACATCTTATCATCCTTGTACTAATATTAGTTGATGGCACTGGGAGGTTAGATACCATGAGCGCGGGCGAGGTATTCAGTATGAAGATCATTGTAAAAGAAGTATTTGGAAATATAAAAAGAAAAGTGGGTTCCTTATGGATAATAAAAATATTTATTTTATTTTATTTATTTATTTTTTATTTTTTGTAAAAATATCTGTTCGTCTGTAACTAGTGCTCTCAAACGGGTCGGGTCGGGTCGGGTCAGTCGGGTCAGCTCGGGTCGGGTTGTCGGGTCAATCGGGTCAGCTCGGGTCACTCGGGTCGGGTTGTTGGGTAGGGTCAGTCGGGTCAGTTCACTTTGGTCAACTGAGTTTAGGTTGAGCTTAAACTTGGCTGGAGTCGAAAGCTGCTGCTTTTCACTAGCTGCCTAATTAAAAATAGCAATTTTCAATTGATTTTATAGAAACCATAAATCTCTTTTGAACACTTGCAGCTAGTATTTTTTATGGTAAATGCTTATTTTTGTACTTCTGTGTACTCTAATTTTTAAATGTAGAAGATTGATTTTACCAATCGACTGTAATATTAATATCTACGCCAATATGGAGTCTGGATTTAGAACAAAACTAATTGTTTAAACAAGGCCAAAGAAAGATTGGATATGGACACCAAGCCCAAGCAGGGCCGCGGTGGCTCAGTGGTAGAGAATTCATCTCTGGTGGATGGTGTCTATGGTTCAATCCCAGCTTGTGCTAAGTGGGCTTTTTGGTGAAGAAATGCCGTGTAGTGGGTTTTCTCGGGGTTCTCCTGTTTCCTCCCACATTCTTAATTCCATCATTTCATTAATTTCTCATAGTCACCATATCCCTTAGCCTCGATGCAGAATCGAGGGACCTTAAACTGAATATTTCATCTTATTTCACCAAGCCTAAGAACATCAATACAAGAACAAGATAAATATTGGATATGCAAGACGAATTGCATAGTAATCTTGCTCTTGGCCTTGTTTTGGTGATCACCAAGTAGCGATGAGCATATTTTCTTGCTTTCCGTATAGTATGAAAGACTATAATCAAAATCACACTTGGTCTTCATTTGTACCGATGAGGCGAGCATTCTTGGCTCTTGTATAGAATAAAAGACCACCAAGACTTGACTGTGCAAGACAAAGAATAAGACGCAGTATTGATGACCAAGACCCAGGGTGCGAATTGTTTGAATTTCATTTGTTGGGCTGAAAGTGATGAAATAAAATTAGTACTCTATAATTAATTATCATCCTGTATTTTTAAATTTTAAATTACAAAATTCATATTATGTATCTTCTTAGTTGCAACTATATAAACTGTAAAATACGTTTTAATTACCGAGAAAGAAAAATCAAAGTTGCGCTGGTCCCGGAATCATAAGAACCTATTTTGGAATGAAAGTTGAAGGGTTGGAAAAAATCACAAGTGTTCTCCCGTTTCCTCAACCCTTATCATTGAGGTTAAACGATTTCCTTTGATCTCCGCCAAGAGACTCTTGCTACTTCCTTCCGAGAAGACCCCCTGACGCTCGAGCAGGTGAAAACATTGACCTTGAAGAAAAATTTTGTCACATAGAACTAAAGCAAGAAAAAATAAATAAATTTCTCCCACGTCGGACATTGATATCAGTTATAAAAAGAAATAACCAAACCTCAAAAGTACCAAATATTCATTAAGATGCATACACAAATCTCCCGCTTGATCCAGCTATTGGTTAACGTGTAAAACTTCGGTACACGTGGTCCGAGTTTAATTTCCAATGGGAGTGCATTTTGGCGTTCACCCAGTGTAGTGACCATAGTGCTCTCAAACGGGTCGGGTCGGGTCGGGTTGTCGAGTCGGTTCAGTCGGGTCAGCTCGGGTTGGGTCACTCGGGTCGGTCCGGTCATCGGGTCGGGTCAGCCAATTCGGGTCACAGGTCGGTCTTCAACCCGACCCTACCCGACACGTTGAGAGCACTAGCACTATATGTAACATATATTTTCTAACAAGTGTCGCAGTTTATGGGAAAGCACCAACGCAAGTACATAATTTCATGCCCAACTGATACTGAGTTGGAAAAAATATAATTGGAATAGAATTTTGCCAAAAGAGATATGCTAATAAAACACAGATCAAAGTATTGTAAGAAATAGTGAGCTTGAGTAAGAGAAGAAGTCAAACATTTAGAGCAGATACAATAAGAGATAGGCAGGATGGTCAAGGTTTAAAGTCAAATACTATTTTCCATTGCAAACAAGGTTTAAAACGGAACATAAAAGGAAGAAAACAAGAGAAAAAAGCAAGTCTACCACCCTAAATTCACACTTTGTTACAAGTGCAATAGACTGTATCATTTTATCCGAGCTTGTGTACATTAGATATAACGGAGTTTCACGAGCAAGAGAAAGAGTTAAGAGTCACTACAGCGTAAAATGCTTCATATGTAGTCTTTGTGTCTTGTTACATTTAACGAGAAAGATCATAGATCACGATCTTCGTCATTGAGAACTTTAGTATAGTGAATATGCTTGCAATTGTGACGAGTAATAGCCACTATTTATGAACACTTACTAAAACGATAGACACTTCCATCGGTCACCGATCCTAGGCAATTTGTCGTTCCGTACAATAACATCATTTGCCTATCCCTTCCCCCGTTTCTCTAGAAAGAACATTCATAAAAGCTACGATTTTAAGTATGCTACCCAATCACGAACGAAGGGGAGAAGTGCCCTCGCACTCAGAAACACTACAAATACGGTACAATCTCGTTGTGTCTCTTTTCTTTCTTTAAATAATAATGTATTATGTTAGTGAAAGATAAAGCAAACATTCTTGCAGACGAAAGATGGTGACTCCTTTTATAAAATTTAATATCGAGCTTCGGTCTTAATATATCAGTTTTTTAATTCCAGTGTAACTAGCTGTTTTATATTTGTTTCTTGGTTTCCCTTCTACATCTCTTATTTTTTAATTTTTTTTCCATCATCAATGATACAGAACTTATTTGTGACAAAGGCAAGACCAATTTTCGTATCAAAACTGTGATAACTAACTAAAAGAACAAGTGTTCGCTACTGTTCGAGAAATGTATTTCTTAACATATCTCGCATTTGACAACAATCAAGCAATTCATGCTGGGATTTGTTTTACCATTTTCTTTAGCACTGTCCATGTGTTAAAACAAATGCGAATACGTCCATGTATCGCAAACTAGTACGACATAAACATGATTTATGAATGTTGTATTCATAAAGAAGGTAAGCTTAGTAAATTTAATTACTATCATCATGAAGTCTGTTTGAATAAGAAATATTTATTTTAAGTAATATAGTTACATCAGATTTCGCCATCCCTCTACATTTGTCATCCAGTGCAAATGCACATGTTGCAAATATGGTAGAGCCGGCCCTGATTAACAGATCATATTTACGCACGAATCTCGTGAGTCCGGGTCTGTGGCGCGAATTTCCAGGGACAGCATATTACAATGTCGTGCTTAAAGAGTGCTACGAAGAAGAAAACAAGCTGTTCACGAGAGAAAAATTTAGGAGAGATAAAAGCCGGCGGTATGTTGACCAGAAGACAGGACAGGTTGCCCTTATGAAGAGGTAATTAATGTATGAAGGAACGTTTTGAGCTTGTTTATTACATATTTCTTATTACGTATTTTTTATTACATATTGTATATCAAATAAATACTTTGATAGTACATGTTGAGTACCATTTTTAATAAGGAGTTTATGTACCAAGTTTGACCATTCTAAGTTGACGGACTCGTGAGATACGGTGGGCCTTTTACAGAATCGTTCTGACGCATGATTAGTGTCATACTAAAAAGTTTGACTAACATGTTTCCTGCCGTAGTCAGGTCTTTAGTATGACGCTAATCATACTTCAAAACGACTCTACATATGGGCCTGTATTTTTAGCAAACAAGTTTCGGAATCCCCCTTTACTGCACTCAGAATGTTCTTTAAATCAAATTAATGTAATGAAATCCTAAACTGGGTCAGGACCAACTCATGTACCAAAAAGCATCAAAATCGGTCAAGTGGTCTTGGAGAACTTTGCGGACATCGTTAAACTCGAGTGATATACACGTATACTTCATAAAACTTCATTTGTCACGATTTTTTAAAACTACGCATGATAATTCACCTTTCGGCATCGAATTACGTTCATGTCAATTCATGTCAATGTCTCCTGATTATATAAGGAGTGATCAAAAAGTAACGTTACGAAGAATACATTGAAACGTGTATATATTATAATACAGACAACATATATTTCATACATTAGGTTGCTTTTCATCATAGAGTGCATATATGTTGAAGTACTTATCACATCGTGAGATAAGTTGGAAGATTCCCTAATGGTAAAAATCCTGTGATTGCGTGTTCAGCCACGTTGTCACGATATGTTTCACTTCCTCGTCTGAAGCGAAGCGATGGCGTCCGAGGTGCTTCTTCAAATGAGGGAACAGGTGAAATTCGCTTGGAATGAGGTCCAGCCTGTAGGTAGGGTGGTCTATTATGTCCCAGCGAAACAGTGCTCCTCGTCCGTGACGTTTCCTTTACCAGCTGCAAATATTCGATACCATTCTGCGACATGCTGACGATATATTATAGTCTCTCTATGAATCTCTACCAACTGCTGGTGAATTTCAACTGCAGTTATATGTTTAGCCCAGAAATTGAATACCGGTACCTGAACGGACTTCTTTTCGAGATCAGTTTTCCAAACGAGCCGCCATTTGTGTTTACGTACAACTAGTGCCGTAGGTGCTGGGTGGCTGAAACTGTGCACAGTTGCCAACTCCACGAATTGAAAACTACCGCACACTCCTCATTCTTCTATAACAGACGACACTCCACAAATCTCGGCCTTTAGTTTCCGATCCTCCCTCGTATATGACTTATCTCTGAATAATATCATAGTAAAACAAAAAAATGAATGTTTAAAAGTACAGCATATTTTTCTGTACTATCTCATTCACCATACTGTACTGTCATCTTGCTAGTGTCATAGTGGACACTCGAGGATCACTTTCAGTTTATCGTACAACATACTTATTTAGGTTTACAAAAAAAAAATTATCGACGCTCTTGTAAACTAGGCATGAAAGTTTCAACTCACCCACCCAACTCACTCACTCATCCGTTTCTTCTGCTCAATGAAATTATCAACCTTCAGCTCTATGAAATCAATCTATATGTGCTATCTTTGAACGTTTTCACCTATGAAGCGCTGTGAACTTGTAAATAAAATTGTCAGATATTTTGCACTTACTGTGCAGTGGTTTCATGAACATAAAATTTGCCTTTGATTTTATCCGTATATAACAGTTAGGATTCTTAAGTTTCATTTTGTCATTTTTAAACTCAGAAAATATCCTATTCATAAATGTTCGAAGTTTTATAGAACGGCTTTGTCCGTCTGTCTGTCGACTGCAACAATGCGAAAACGGTCAAAGATATCGAGAAATATCCTTTTGCAATCGATGCAGCATTCTAAGAATATACTCCATTTCCATCATTAAATCCATACTTAAGTCGGAAGTAGTATAAATTAGCAATTTCCGGTTTCAACGTTTAACGCTATTGAATGAAAACTGTAGTAGATAGCTAAAAGTGGATTTTTGGAAACGATTCACCGCCTCAAGACAACACATGATGACTATCCACAACACTATACCAAAACTGGAAGTGGCATAAATTTACTTCCTGTATCGATACTGATTTCCGTAGAGTGAAAACGCTAAAAGATAACAAGATACGGTTTCTTGCAATCGATTTAGACTTCCAACAATAGCTTCCATCTTCTTTAAATTTCTATTCAAACCGAAAATGGTTCTAATTAACTATTTTTCAACGTTTATCGCAAATGGTAATAGACAGCGAGAAGTGATTTCATGGAAACGATTCAACCTGTCAATATAACATTCCATAATTATCCGTCGAAAACCAAAAGTGGTTTAAATTTACTATAACGGACGGATTCAACACTGATTTCCATAGAGCAAAAACAATAATATGTATTGAGATGCGATTTTTACAACCAATTCAGTGTCTCAAGAACAGGCCCTGTCTACTACATTAGCTTGCTATTCAAACTGGAAGTGCATGAAATTATTGATATCTGGTTTCAACATTTGTGACCAAAGAACGAAAACGGTAACACACGCCGAGAAGCGGTTTCTTGCAACCCATTCAAGGTCTTAAGATGCCATATCATCATAATTTGCAACACTCTAGTGGAAGTGTTATAATTTGCTACTACTTCCGGTTTCAATATGAGTTATCTGAGACCAAAAACTGTAAAAGATATCGAAATTCGGATTTCTTGCAATCGATTCAGCGTCCCCGAAATAGGTTCCACATATTCTGTTAACCCAATATTCAAACCAGATTTGGTTCAAATTAACGATTACAAATTTCAACTTTTATGGCTACGGAACGGAAACAGAAAGGTATAGGGAATAATGGCTTTTTGATATGAATTCACCAAACAAAAAACAGGGTCCATCTTTTTCCTTATTAATCTATTAGAACCAGTAGTTATAGATGTATTACTCAGACATACCACTGCTCAGTATGATGAATGCGTCCTTCTAGCGTTGTTCCCCAGATAGCAGTGGCGTTTCTAATTTGGTCGGGTATAAACACATCGAAGAGAGAATTCTTACGGAGAATTGGATTCATTGAGAATCACATATCGTTTAAGAAAGAAGAAATTACGGAAATGGGGAAATGTGAATATGGCAAGAATCAGTGTTCTAAAAAAGAAGAACTGTCTACTTTTACGGACAACTCCGTAACACCAGAGACATGAGAGCAAGCATCTGAAAACATTCACAAAGCAGAAAAAAGATACACTTGTATACAGTGAAGAGAGCTATACTGAAGATGAGAAAAGATCACAAATGAAAATTAAGACCAATGAATTACACTCAACAAACTCCCTAATATGTACTTAACTATCATTTTTTCCTCATTTACTTAGACAAAAAAGAATGCCATCGCAGCAGAGAACATTTACAACCCCTCACTCACAGAACACAACACTCAAACATTAGCAAACCAAATCGAACAAAAAATTAACAAACAAGAACACATCCACTTGAGTTACTACTGGTTTGCTAAGCAATCTGTAGACTCAGAGGATCAGACAAGAACTTTAATAGCAAGATATCAGCATTTAACCAGGATCCAAACTTCTAAAGGAACTACACAATATATCTGCTTACTTCCTTATGATATAATTGAAATGATAAAACTACATCATAAGCTTTAATTCTAAACAATAAACCAAATAAGTAATGGAATCCAAGAGCAGCCTCAAATCAAATCCTTGTTGGAAATGCTCCCAATACGGTCGCCAGTGGACACTACGTACGAACAGCTGCTACAAATGCAAATAACCACACCAAGAAAAATATACTCACTAAACAGACAATTTTCTCCACCTGCAAAATAATGGGTCAGCGCACTGGAGCGGGCACGTGTTGACAATGGCTCTTCCACCAGACTCTTCAAAATGTCAACAAACTCATACTAGAAGAAACTAATGACCTCAAACAAGGAAAGAAAACGTCCACGTGGAGGCATCCAACAGGGTACAAAACTAGTAATCTGTTCAAAGATGCTCAGACTATACTCGTATTTGCACCACACTAGTAACTCGCAGAACACACAGCAATATATGGTAAAAATTAGGAGGTATTGTGTCATCAATAGGCACGAAACTAGTAGTAATTGTCAGTTTCTGGCACAAATGTTTTTCTTCGTTATATTAACACGGCGGAACTGGCGCCTGTTAATGTAACTTGAGCAGTAGCGCCTAGTCTCACAGACCCATTTGTTAAATTTTAAATCTTTGGCTAATAATTTTTGTTGATAATTTTATTATATCACAAAGTAATAAATCATGTTCAGAAGTGTCCATTGAAAAATAAAATTTTCAATTTGAACTCCAATCAAAACTAACGGCCAACTACTAATAACAAGTTACAAAAACAGGTGGCACGGGTCTGTGAGACTTGGCGCCAGTGCCGCCGGGTTAAAAAAGTGTATGTTTATACTGAAGTGGTTTTGAAGTGACGTGATCATGTGATTATCAAACCTAGACGTAAACTGTGACCTGATTAACTAGAAGATAGGTCAATTAGAAAACGAGAAACCATCATTTCCAAGATGTTTAAGAAGAAATAATTAGGAAATGATTTTTTAAAAATTGTTTTAGTTGTATCTTACTTAAAAGTAATGTGCGCGTCATTATAAGAAGTAAATGTGTCACTGTTAGTAGTATCTATGTCACTGTTAGAAATATGACACCGTTAGGAGTCACTGTTAGGAGTATCTGCGTCACTGTTAGGAATATGCCACCGTTAGGAGTATCTACGTCACTGTTAGGAATATGTCACCGTTAGTAGTCACTGTTATGAATATGTCACCGTTAGGAGTCACTGTTAGGAGTATCTACGTCACTGTTAGGAATAGTGTTGTAAAGACCTGGAAAAATCCGGAAATTTTGGGTAAAAAACGAGTTTTTTTTACCGTTTTTCCTCGAGCTTGGCAAAAAACGGTAAAATTGGGAAAAATTGAAATTTTCGAATATTTTACTATGTTATGCTTTTAAAATTTAAACTATTTTATGTTTACTAGTTTACAGTTAAGATCAATGAGTAGTTATGTTTCTTGTATTAGAATAAAGAAAATTTGTGACAAGAAATATACTTGCACCACTCCTTTAAAGTTAGCACAGTGATAGAATGGAGACATGGCTACCAAAGATACTAAAATATAATCCTAGTTAGATTAATTAATATAAACTATTAAAATTATCTTCTTAAGTAATCTTACAAAATTACCATTTTATGGCAGGTATGTTAAAATTATATATACATATATATATACAGGGTGGTAGGTAACTCCACCACGAAAAACGTCTCCTTTTAGAGTTATGAGCCGCCGAAAATTCGAAAATTCACGTTTCGAAACCCTCTGCCTTAAAAACGACAGGACCGATGCCAAGCGGTTTAAGGAATTACAATGGAAGTAGTATTCACTCTATCTAAATATCTATATTCTACCGTGGTTCGTTATCGGCGAAACGAACTGTAGAAAGGAAGTTGAGGTATAGGGATACTCCTTTAAGTACTAATGGCGCGTTCATTTCGCCGATAGCGGCTGATGGTAAAACATGGATATTTAGGTAAATCACATACTAGTTCCTGTGTAACTCCTTAAACCGCTTGGGATAGGTCCTATAGTTTCTAAGGCATGGCGTTTCGAAACATGATTTTTCCAATTTTCGGCGGTTCATAACTTAGTTTTTCGATTTATTTTTATTAGAACTTTTTTCTTTCATTTCATATAAGGAATCACCTCCCAAAGTTTGTCGGTGGAGTTACCTACCTCCCTGTATATATATACGTTTCTCCCTGTATATAAGATACGTTTCTCCATATATATATATATATATATATATATATATATATATATATATATATATATATATATATATATATATATGGAGAAACGTATCTTCCTTGTGCTGTAAAATTTGGGAATTTAAAATCTTTTGTTCCGAAATATTGGCAAAACCCGGAAAATATAATTTAAAAAGTATTTCTTCGCCTGATGCTAATCTTATTTGCTCTAACGTGTCTGCAGCATATATACAACGTACTTTGCTAGCAAGGAAAATACTTACAGCAGCAACAGCTTTTTATTTTACTTTTTAGTTTTCTGATTTCTGATAAAAATCCTTGTTTTATAATTTGTATATTTTTCGAACAACTCAAAAAGACAGATCATTTTATTTACATATATACACATACACCGCACAAGTGCGTAAATTTGAGCAGCGACAAATATATTAAAGAACTTAACGTGTGAAACTTCTGCTTGTTATTGTTATAAACCACCAGAATATACGTTCTTCGCACGGGGAGAATACGTTTCATTTTGGGTATAAAGAGCACCAAAACTGTCACCAATGAACTTAGGGACCCCAACAACTATAAATTCGACATTAGTATCAACCACCCCGGAAACTATGGATTCGACACTAATATCGGCCATTTTTGATCATTTTTATATATCCATCCCTTCTCTCTCCGTGTCCCAAGTTGTGGAGGTGAATTTTGATTTAAACAGCATCGGAAGTGCTAATGTTCATCTCAGGACCCCGAAACCAAGGGTTTGACACTAATATCGATCATTTTCTATCACAGACAGGGACAGGATGTCCTCTATGGCTGTTTCACTGCGTGGTGGAAGGACCTGAGACATTACCACTTAACTCAATCCCTAGAAAACAACATGGAAACAGAAATAAGAGAATGCAACATTAGGAAATACGACAGTATTTTTTCACAGAGGGTCGTCCCCGGCAGTGGAGGGAAACACAGCAGGGCCGCCTCGGTCGTCATCAAACGAAACCCCTGCAGGATAGGAACCTGGAATGTGCGATCGCTGCTACAGTGTGGAAAACTGGAAAAACTTGAAGATAGAAATGGAATGCATGAAGATAGATATCTTGGGAATCAGCGAAGTTAGGTGGCCTGATGGAGGAGACATGTGGAGCGGGGACTTCAGAATGATTTACTCAGGACTCGAAATGGGAAACCATGAAAGCAGGGACTACAAAAGCTGCCGACTAGCACATAGGAAGAGAAACGAGAACCCAATATAAACCCTGGAACAGCAGAAATATTAGAAATTATGGATAAAGCAAGACAGTTCAAGATAACAAACAAAGAAGAGGAATACTCAAAGTGAGAAATCACATCAACAGAGAAGCAAAGAAGGCCAGAGAAAACTGGATAAACAACTTGTGCAAAGAGATTGAGGAAAATATAGTCAAAGGCAGTACAGAAACGGCATATAGAAAGATTAGAAAACAGTTCGGTAAGAAAAAGAAAGGCACAGACATTAGACAATGACGGAACAACGCTAATAGAAGACGAGCACATAACAAGAAGATGGAAGGAATATATTGAAGAACTCTACAAAGGAGACAGAGTGAACGAAGGAGATAGAGAAGGAAGAAGACGTCGATGAAAATAAACTAGGACCATCAATTTTACAGTGCGAATTTGACAATGCTTTGGAGAAATGACATCATGGTAAAGCCCCAGGAATAGATCAAATACCAACGGAAGTGATTAAGAATCTTCGAATAGCAACAAAAAAGAAACTATTTAATCTTATTAATGAAATGTACATCTCGAGAAAATTACCAAGAAACTTTGAGAAAAGCATATTGGTCCCTATCCCGAAGAGGAAAGGTGCACGGAAATGCGAAGAACACAGAACGCTAAGTTTGCTTTCTCATGCATCAAAAATACTGTGCAAAATTATCACACAACGAATAGAAGGGAAAATTGCAGATCGGCTAGGACCAGCTTGGATTCAGGAGGAAAAGGGGAACAAGGGAATAAAGCAATACTGAGTCTACGGTTGATCATGGAACAGCACATCAGAATAAACAAACCAATTGTGATAGCATTTATAGATATAGATAAAGGTTTTGACAATGTATATTGTAACATATGTTCAGAGCGTTGAAGTATCTAAAAGTGGATTACAGAGACAGAAAAATAATATACCAACTTTATAGGAACCAGACAGCTGTTATAGAAAGAGATCAGAAGGAAGCAAGAATAAGTAAAGGAGTGAGGGAAGGATGATAAATAAAGGTTTAGTGAGCTTTCACCTCTCCTGTTCAACGTCTATATAGAAGAGGCTATGAAAGAATTGTTTAAGAAAAACGAGAAAGGCGTAAAAGTAAATGGCCAGGATTTCAGCACAATAAGGTTTGCTGATGACATATGTAATCGTGAAATCAATGGGGTGAGATGTAAATATATGTAAATAAGATGAAATTTAAATATGATAATGAATTTAATTTGAATAATATGCAGATTTTCTAGCAAAGTCGTTAGAGCAAATATTTATAAAGTCGTTAGAGCAAATATTTATAAAGTCGTTAGAGCAAAAGTTAATTAAATGATAAATATATTACGTGAACAAAATGAATTATTATTACTTTAAACTTTGAGAAAAGATGAGATTCTAATTTACAGGGCCATCAACGTGGTTTTATTTCAGGTGTAATAAGACAATACTATCTCCCACTCACACAACAACATAAATGTGTTGTTCAACCATGTCGCACTGGACTAGAACAACTCCAGGACAGCTGGAAAAGACACATAATATTGACACATTTTACATACCTTAATAGACCTCCTGGTGGGGAAATGATGCACTCCGATTTCATTGGGGATGAATGAATTTAATATCCAGTAGGCACACGTTAAGAAACAAACATTTTACACTCAATTTACAGAGATGGGAAAGGAAAAAATATAGTTTGATCATGGATTTTGAAGTTAGTTTCGCCGAAAAGTTCTCTATATTGTTATAGGCCTTTCTTTGAATATGATAAGAGTTCGTGCACGTTACATCACACTTCTTGATCCTGGTTTCTGGTGGTTCCTGTGGATTCTATGTCCTCTGGTTCCCGCGTTGGTCTCACTATCTTCCGTTTTATTGAGACATAGGTCCAACGTAGGCTTCGTTTCTCTTCTCATTGAAACGAGACTTTCTGCAACACTGATGTTTTCGCCTAGTTGACTGCTCTCGAAAAGGACTATAGCGTTCTTAGTGCGATGACTAGTCCTTCTTGCAGTAAGAAGCTAATCTTTTAGGGAATAATTGACGTTTCCCATTCTCACGGTGCACGTAGTGTAGTTTGTTTTCATGGTAAATGCTCGTTTCGCCTAACTAGCGCGATCCAGCCTGTTAAGTGGCTATTGTGCGACTAGCTAACAACCTTCATCACCATAATACCAAAGGGGAGATGACACTGACTTTATGAATCACTTGTTACGACGATTGTTCGTAGTTTCCGCTTTCAAAGTGTTGCGTCAAAACTCATTGCAAAGGGTAAAAAACTATTATTGTTCTGTACCACTGTACATATCTGGATAACTTTTAAGTGTCGAATAGTCTAGATCATGACCAAAACTCCTATGCTCTTAAAATGTCTAGACGTCAGTTTCTTGGCTTATAACACAAAGCTATTACGAGCAAAGCACCGAGAGTGTTACTTCTTCTATCGAAGTCAAGCACGAATTACCTAATCTGTCCCCTGTAATTCTCTTTTAACAATCCATTGTAGTTGTAAAATGTTTGGGCTCGCTTCCCACCTACCGCGATTCTTATGACGGGGTGTTTCGGTGAGAGAGGGTTTCCACCACAGGTGGCTATTGTGCGACTAGCTAACCTCATTAGTAGGTTTAGATATTGATTAAAGAAACGCTTATTTCGGTTCAGGATGGCAAGTCCAACAGTTTAAACCTGGGGAGGAGACATGGTAGATGGAATATTGAAAGTATCCTTTGCCTACTTTACACTTTGATTACATAAAACTGGTAACCGACATTTAAATCCTGCCACTTATACTGAAGTCTACAAGGAACAGGCTTTCGTTTGATATGCAACACTTAATGGAAATAACTACAATAAACTCACAAATTAGCTCTAAACACTATGTACATGCTTTGAACTTGAGTTCTTCTCATCCTAGTACTCTGTTTAGGTCGTGCTGCCACCTGTCGGGATTTCTCGTAGGCATTTCACTTGTATGAGTGGTTGTCGCAACTGAGATATCCACCCGATTTTCAATGTTTTTAGGTGATTGAACTATTTGTTAATATACAACACATTGAAATAAGTAACTATACGCATAAATACACATACTATAAACACAGGACGTGCTGTCATTTCATAACTTAATACAACATGATTTTGTTTGGCATGGGTGCTAGTTTTATATATATATCTAGTTTTATATATATATCTATAGCATCTATAGCGGAGAAATGCAGGACGTTATCTGCTTCGACAAGAACTTTGTCAATATTCCATCTACCATGTCTCCTCCCCAGGTTTAAACTGTTGGACTTGCCATCCTGAACCGAAATAAGCGTTTCTTTAATCAATATCTAAACCATATAAGAATACGACTAACTTATCCTACATACTACGATATCGAAAACTTCAAGAAAATTTTTACATCAATAAAGAATTATTTGCGGAAGCATAATTATAAACAGGGGTGAAGGTTTCTACACGGAATGCTCTCTCTTTGGTTTTTCTCCTCCAAGCGGCGAAGAGGTTCAAAATTCTAGATCGGCTCTGAGCTGGCGGAAAAGTTCGTTGCAGACCAAGCTTTCGAGGAAATAGGTGTGAGAGATGGACAACTTCTCATTTTCTTACACCTCTTTGTATTCCAGATTTTCACATGTATACCTCTCAACTCCAGCAAACGTTTTTAACAATGGCTGTTCTCGACATTGTGTCTCCTGCTTACAACGTCTCCGACTGCAGTAACATTGTCGACTATGCCTTTTGTATTACCTTAGATACATGAATTCCAGCCAAATACACCTATACTATGATTAAGAGAGTTAGCAACGATGTACCATATGCTTCAAACTCGAGTGTGTTCTCTTCATGTAGACAAAGACTCTTGTCTTAAAACTTTTTTTTCTGTGCTGCGTTTCAAGAGAGCTGAGTTCTACAACTTCATGTGTTTTCCATATAGAATCTAACTAGAGCTTGAAATCAATATTATTAAAATTCTATCTTATTTAAATCCTTCACACAGATAAAAATGATATAAAACACTAATAGTAATATACGTAAATATCAACTTAAATCTACATTATTGCTTCCAACTAATCCTTTATTTAACTACCTAAATCTATACTAAAATAATCATACGTTAAATAAACATCTCATACCTAAATTAAGCAAAATAATTATATGTATGAATTAAATCCCTAGTCATTTACATCTGCTATTGTATGCATGATACACATAGCATCTATAGCGGAGAACGATGAGGACTTGCAGGAAGCACTTTCATACTTGAACGACCAACTGGAGAAAACATGCAAAATGAAGGTAAATAAGAAGAAAACGAAAGTGATAAAGTGCACAAGAGCAGGACAGGAAGAGGCAAACGTATGGCTAGATGGAGAGAAAATCGAAGACGTTAAGACTTTCTCCTATTTACGAAGTCTTATATCCCCGGACGGAAGAAGTGAAAAAGACATAAGTTCCCGAATAGCGCAAGCTAAATAAGCATTCTATAGAAACAGAGAACTACTAACATCAAAAAATGTGTCGCTGGACGTTCGTAAACGATTTATTAAGACACTGGTATGGAGCGTGGCGCTTTATGGATCAGGGACATGGATATTGAGAAAAACTGGAGTATCGAAGCTGGAAGCATTTGAAATGTGGTGTTAGCGCAGAATGCTGCGCATTTCATGGACCGAAAGGAAAATGAATGAAGACGTACTAAAGCAAGCTAATGAAGGACGACAGATCATGAAGATAATAAGAAAAAAGAAGAAACAGCATGTTTTTCCATCTTATTTGGCACTCCGATTGTATCACCGTGCTGACAGAGGGAAAGGCAGAAGGAAAACTAGGAAGAGGAAGACCAGGAATGGTATATCTACATGCAGTTACGAAGAAGAAACCTTATCAAAGTATAAAACAGCTCTCCCAAGCGAGAGAAGGTTTTAAAATTTCCCCACCAAGCTGTTGTTGAGGTGAACAAGAAGATATATATATATATATATATATATATATATATATATATATATATATATATATATATATATATATACCCTCCCCTTCCCCCAAGTTGTAGTACTGAATTTGAATTTAAGCTACATTGGAAATGTCACTGTTCATCTCAGCAACCCCGGAAACTATGGATTCGACATTAAGATCGGTAACTTTCAATATATATCCTCACTTCCTTCCTTGAAGTTGCACCTTCAAAGTGAAATGGCAAAATCCATCCCAGGCCCGAACCTCATCGATGCTGAATTTTTTTTTTTTTTTTTTTTTTTTTTTTTTTTTATCGAGATCAGTCTGGTGGTTCAAAAGTTACAAATATAGTCACTTTCATTTTTTACATAGAGATAATTTGTCGTACAAGAAAACAGATATTTGTTTACATACAAACTTTTGTACATAAAGTTTGTATTAAAGTCTGTATTTGAACATTAATTATATATATTAGTGCATGAGTATTAGTGAAATTTGCCTACTGCTCTTTCTTTTAAGAAGTAATTTGGTTAAAATTAAGAAAATTTCACCAGATCAAAGAGCACATTAAGAACTCAGTTTCATTCAAGAGCCCTGTTTGTTACAACAGAAACGCTTAATGATAGTAGATGTGTATGCAATTGTAAAAGTTCTGTAATTCATGCTCAACCAGGAGTAAACGACTAAAAGGCACATAAAGGAAATGAGTGCACACTATTAATTTTTCAAGAATAATTACAACATTTTTATTTTCGAATGCTTCTTTTTTAAATATTCACAATATTGAAATTTCTCAAATTACATTTTTCACACGTTCGAAAAAAATAACGGTTCCATTACTAGTAAAACTAACCTAATACAAAGATTTTTGTTATTTTCGCATTTTTTCCGGAAAGAAACCGAAAAAAAAACGCTTTTATAACAGGTTAAAAATTTCCGGAAAATTTACAACACCGTTAGGAGTATCTACGTCCAGGGTTGAATTCAGGGGGTAGCCCGGGGGGAATCTCCCCCCCAAAGAAAATTCATTCCCCCCCGGAGAAACTCAAAACATTTCAGTCACAAAATGTAGAAATTACTTCACCCAATTATTTGCTTTCTTTCCGTGCACGTGCAGACGAAATCCGATCTCTCAATATACATATAAATGACGCAGACACATTCTATATAAATATTAACGTAACATTTATGATAGAACACCAAATAGTCAATAAAACTTGTATTTCTTAACGCTATGACCGAGTTTGGCAGAACATGAAATTGTTAACTGTTGAAGAAAGGTTTGTATTTTAGTAGGTACTATACTCTCGCCCTATATTATATATTAGTAGGTAGCGCTAACACAGATTGAGATAGGAAAGGAAATATAGGGAATATCTTTCGATCATTCCATATGATCTCTGATGTCAGCAGACTTCAGTTCTTGAAAATGTACAGTTCTTGCATTATTTGAAATAGGGCGCCTAAATCCCATTTCTCCCATCGGAAGTAACAGACGTAAATGTGTTTTACGATTGTTAAAGTAAACACACCTTTCTTTAATTAAAAATAATTAAGTTAAAGGGAGAGATTCAGAGTGCGTCATTTAGAGGGATCAGGGAGGAACAGTTATCCCTCCTTGGTTAGAGATTTATATAGAATTTATCAATATGATAGTAGTATATGAGTGAAAGATTGCTATTGAAGCTGATGAAGATCCTGCTCAGTGCCGTGCCATGGGGGAGGAGCAAGCGGGGCAACGGCCCCGGGCGCCGAAGTAATGAAGTAATGAGGCTGTAAAATTCGGGAGGGAAACAGAAAAGAAAAGAAGGAAAGAAAAACAGAGGAATAAAACACATATGCACATGCGCACATATATAAAATGAAAGGGAAAAAAGTAACGAAAAGTGCTCAAAATCAAGGAAAAGCAGGGTTTACTTTTTAAAATTTTCTCACCTTTCGTGGCTGGTCTGTCGACCTCACTCATATATACGGGTGCCATCGTATACTCTCGCGCCAAGCGCTGATTTTCCACGACACGGCACTAATCCTACTGAAGATTTCGTAAACTAAACTATTGATATATATGCAGTGAAAAAAACAAGGCTAATATGCTTGATTTAGAATCAGAAGTTTGAGAAAGGATGATAACTTTTTGTTAAGATATTCCTATGTAGCCCTATGTTTGTTTTAGGACAAAAAATATTTCAGTTAATTTAAATCTTTTTAAAAACTTCTACATTAGTAACAAATAGTAACTACTGAATATAGGAAATAATAACAAAAATAGTTATTGTAAATAACAGTTAAAGTTTAGTGTAAAATATTTTTGCCAGTCTTTATTTAATGTTTTAGATAAAATTAAACGATTGTTTTTTGTTCTTTTTAAAATTATAATATCTCATTCAATATTTAGCAGCAATTAGTCTCAATATTAGGTAAGATGTGGATGTGAATGGAATTGTTAAATATGCTGCTTTCTTGAAAAAATACAGAAAAACAAACCCTCCCCCCCGAGGAGTTGACATTCCCCCCCGGGTGAAAATGTCTGAATTCAACACTGTCTACGTCACTGTTAGAAATATGTCACCATTAGAAATATCTAAGCCATTTTTAGGACTATGTCACCTTTAGGAGTCGACAAACAACAATATATACATTCAGCTGTTTAAAATTGTATGTTTTACTGTACATATGAAGTACATAAGAAATACAACTTGTTTTAGCACAATAAGAGCTATCTGTTACCATTCGCCACGACGGCGTACTTTTCAGCACCATAAAATATAGTTTTCTCCATTTTTTCAAACATTACGAATAAGAATAATATAAAATGTTTGTCATCTTTGTATTATTTTTGTTAGAAGATAATAATATTGTAGGATTAGTATTTTTGACCAGAAAGCCATTGTTTGAGTTAAAGAAAAGAGTAAGATGGCAACGTAGTTAACAATCGAGATATTACCTAAGTAAATGCCGATATTGTTTTAATGCGTTATCACTTCGAAACAAACTGTCTAAATATAAATTGCTACAAAACATCCTAGGTTGGTTGTTCGTGCTTTATATTTGTAACGATGCCTGCAATAGATATATACCATCAAATACATTTGTATTACACTTGGCTGATTCTGTTTTGAGAGTAAAACCTGAAATCGTGTGTTCTTTTCATTCGTAATAGTGGTTTGCTATAGCTCAAACTACACGCTTTCGATTTGTCTTGGCCATGAAGGAGTGTTCATTATTGACCGTATTGAACATTGTTGGGCCTACAGGAGCTTTGAGATGCAGCATTAAATGGTTGCCTCTCCTGCGCTTACGTACAGTACAAATAATTAAACAAGTATGTTTATATGAAGAATCATTAACTTTCAAACATTTGGCTTAAAATACCTAACTAATCTTAATGAGAAACTGCTGCAAATAACGGATATTCTTACGAAATTCAGAAAAATCGACGAAGTTACTACAATATTAAGCTAGAATTGGTAACACTGAACTGCATCATAAGGTAAGATTTTTTTTCTTACTCACAGTGTGTAACATTAGAAGTTATTTCCACTATTTTAGATAGTATACGTAGTCACGGTAACGCTATTTAGCAATATCCCACTGTTTCGGTCTTTAGGCGAAAGAACTCACATAATAATTAATAAATAGTAGCAAAAATCCGATAAAATTCAAAGGTAATGTCCGTAACAAATTCAGGTGGCTTAGGATCGAACTAACAACTCTTCGCACAAGATCTAATCACTGGACCTTTCCTAAATACATTTCTTTTTCTACCTAATTTGGGTTTTAGAATGAAACATTTATTTCCTTCAGTTGCTACACGTTCCCCATAAAAGGATTTAAACTACTTATAATCCGAATTCCCTTAATAGATAAATATTTTGGTTGGTTTAAATAAGTATGAACATTCTTCCTATGCAACTTAAATATTTATTCACTAACCATTATTTTGAAAACTTTATCTGTATATTCTAATAGATTTTTAAAATATAATTTTTAATAGTGTTTATATCAAGATATAGATATTTAATATTTTGGTAAATTAATAATACAGAGGCTGATAGGCTTCCTTATATACGACTTAGAATTATTTATTCATCTACGACACTTCGCTGATCCACCATTGCTTATATTCTATGTGCCGGTCAGTATCTTGGCAACTTGCTGGCAGCGGACTTTGAACTACAGAAGAATTTTTGCAAGTGTACAAGGGTTATTTTTATTCCACTCTTGTTGATAGGCCAGAAACTACGCATACGTTACGAAAAGAAAGACGATATTCTAGAAACCCAAATTCACAGCACTCCACTGAATTGGCTTCGTGACTCTTCACAGGAATGTCGGCAAATGGAATCGCTCTGATCCAAGTTCTAGATTCCATCAGTTTGTAGAGTGCGAACGATGATTTGACAGCGTGACTGCACGCCTTATCCTGACACAGTTCCACTCGGTTGGTATTCGCTTACAACAGTGAGGATTTCGTTGTAAATATTCTTCAAATCATGTTCTTGGTAATATATAGCATTGATTTTCACACTGTTCGCAACATGAAGTAGCTTTAATTTTTCTCTATAACCAAATCAGCCGCATTCATGAAACCGGATAACTTTCGGTGCAAAGACCTCACGAACGAATTTAATTTACTTCACTCTTTCAGCATCGACTTCTGTATAGTAGCTGGAACTTATCTACAATTGGTGAGATATCCATACCTCGTTTACAGTGACTGCAATTCCACCTATCTCCAGCCAAGTGACGCAGGTCAGCAGTTGATTTCCTGTTCGATCAGATGGCGGTTATCACCGCATGAGCATCCTCCTTATGAACCACATTTTATGAATGGCGTGGCAGATGGTAGTTATGAGACACGTATAACATGTGGACATAGAACGCTGAATGGGTGGATTGTCAGACACCTTTACTGTTTTAATTTTGCGCAACACCAGCAGTGTCAGCTTCACAAATCCGTTTCCCCACGATTCATCGTCACACTTAACAGCTAATCCATGTTTGTGGCAATGATGGACAAACTGAAGTATGCATCGGAAAGTACGTATTACGATGCAACCTTCCCGGAATTTATTAACTTTCTGCATCATTGGACTTCGCAATAACATAGGTACTTTAAAAGTAGACACATCACACATTACTGGGTCAGTGATGGAACACTTTGTGTTGTACCGTATCCCTTGGATTTCTTCTTTATGGAAGCTTATCAGCATCTATATCTTTTCGACAACTTAACTTTACAGTGACGTCATCAGCAGTATTCAAATGAAATTAGAAAGTCACTCAACTCGGACTGTGATTAACGGTTCTCAGGATGCCATACATATAAAAATACTCATAACGATCTTGATCTGATAATAGTCACATACAGAAGAGACCAGCAATGTTATTAGCGGGTACATTGCAGAAAAGGATGTAAATAATAGGAAGATGACAATCTAAGACAGAAATATAAGTATGCACTAATATTATCTAATTTGCTTTTTATACCACTTTATATATGTTTTAATACTGCTTTTCTTGCTTATACGTTGGGAAGTAGGCAATTTGGAACTCAGTTCTAAAAATGAAGATTAATATGGAAAGTGTTTTAGTGAAATGCTTCGCAAATCTCGCAGCATCCGGTCCTGCAACCAAGCAATTATTTTAGACTAAACAAATAAGAATATTGGATATATTAGCTCCTATCACGTGTGAGAGGCTATTCATCAAGGTAATGTAAGAAAGATATGAAGGAACGGTTACTAATAGCGATAGTAAGTTGGAAGGGTAAATTCTAATATCTGGTAGAACTGCGGAGTTTGGCTGAAGACTGAACAACAAAGGAGATATCCCAGATACCCTAATAATAATAATCAGGTTGATCGGAATTGGATCCACTACAGGACAGGAATAGGAATTTTACTTCCGACCACTGGAAATGGGTTTAAGCCAATGCTCGGTAGTCTGAATTATATTTCTTGAATTATCAGAATTAGCTAAATGATACTGAGTTATTTAGGTCTAAGTGATACACATGATAATTATTCAGACAAGACTTGTCGTAACAGCAAACTGTACACTTTCACGGTCTTTTGTCCACGAACAGGACTCCAATGGCTTCAAGCGTCGAAGAGAAAGCCACAACACTACAAAAGCATGACTATAGGCTCTTTCAGTACAGTGAAATTTCCCGAACTCCCAATCTAGTCATAAACAGCACATATTACTTGGAGCCTCGCTAGCATCCATTATCATCAGCTTAATGTTCTCACTTGGTGGCTAGACGCTGCCAGTCACTGGTCTGTTAGTGACGGACAAACAGTAAGCTGAAAAATTCCGCTACCACTCCTTTCTATTTTCACGTTCTTTGGGTCTAGAAACGAAGGCATTGAGCTTCCAACTGAGGGAAGCGAGAGAAGCCTCCATTATTGAATTACATCCTCCAGTCGAAGCCTGATGTAAATTTTTCCATCGCTACCGACTGCATCTACTCTCAGCTCCTCGTCTGTTTTTGTACTGATTGCCTCGTCATGAGGTCTGAATGCAGCAAGGTACTCAGAACTCTGCTTTTCGCAACCACAAGTTTGGAATAGCATGTTAGATGTGAAATGAGAATAACGTGTAAAGATCTCTATTACAGTGCTCTTACAATTTGTCACAGTGTACTTTCGTTGTGTACCTTAGCTACCTATTTAATACAAAAAAAATGTTAATGAATAGAGGAGAAACTCTTCGATTCTAAACGTGGGCTTGGGACTGGCTATGGCAGAGTCAAAACTCAGTCCTGATGTTGAAATGCATTTTATTTTGTCGTTAGTCTAATTGCTGATCCAATAGCACCAAAATTGTAACAATAATTCAGATTCCCAACACAATTTTGTCAGAGAGGACACAGTATTCACTCATAAGTGTTAATTTGTTATTATAAGGTATGCCGTTCCCCTATTAAGGAATAATAAATGCTCCCTCACGTTACTGCGATGTTTACTGTACCATTCTCCTCTTGTGTCACTTTCTTCTGCATTCTTCATACAGAACATATAAATTATAACGCGTATTTTCTATAAAAAGAAAGTAGTACTTAATTTGTGCTTTTGTGTTTAAAGGTTCAAAAAACATGAAAACTAAATGATACTTTCCCCCTTTATATTCACTTTCTCGCGGAGAAATTTCCAAAATCCGTGCATAAGAATTAGCTATTCTCCTGATATGTACATAACCCATAAGAGACAAAATAATCGTGCGTAACTATACGTCCGGAGCTTAAATAACCCTGCTTCCAATATATAGCCTCGGTTAATGCAATGTTCAGATATTTTACATTCAGTAAATCCAAAGAAACGTGATAATAGTGTAATTTGGCACCCACATCAGCTCGACATTAAATTAACAAAAAAATACTTCAAACGAAGTCTAATTCACACAGTGGCGTATTTAAGGGAGGTTTCCTGGCTTAAGCCACCGAAATTTTATTTACTATTTTAAAGTAAATGAAATATCATGCAGAATTTTCACATTTCCAGGAATAAAGTTAGCAAAACCCTCCCCCAGAAACAAAATCGTAAATACGCCACTGACTTGACATATCAAAATTTATTTCTATTAATGATTAGAACCACGAACTGATATTAAGAGAGAGAGTGGGGGACGAGATGGCTCAGTAATAGAGCGTTCACCTCCGGTGCTTGGGGTCCTTGGTTCGATCCCATCTCGCACCGTGTGGACTTAGTGGTGGACAAACACCGTGCACGTGGATTTTCTCGGGGTTCTCCTGTTTCCTCCCACTTTCTTCATTCCACCATTTCATTCATTTCTCATCATCACCATCTAGTTTAGCCTAACGGCATAAACGTGGGACGTAAAACTAAATATTTCATTTTCATTTTTTTGATATTAAGAGTAGTTATCTGGCAAAATTTCTAAATACTCACTAATATTATTCGTATTGGAATACGAAACATCTATTCCATCGTGTATTTATTACTTTTGAAAGTTCAATACTGTTAGAATAGAACGGTGATGGCCAAAAGAAATTTAAAACTGTACTCGAGAGTCATTCCATCTCTGCTTTTCGTTTCATATGTCAAGGCGAATCGGAGCTAAGAGCTAAGAACATTTGAAAGTAATATATTTGATTTGCATTTTCTAATAATCGACCCAGCACAAATAATTTTTGTAACCAAAATGCTAAAGAATATATTTTCATAAGGGACAGCTGTGGGATTTTTTCAATCACTGGAATAATTATATAAATGAAACATTAAAGGTGGTAGCACGATTAAACGTTATAGTTTTAATTGGATTATCTTCCGAGTCGTTTTTACATAGGATTAGCGTTATACTAAGAGGTTGACTAAGGTATGAATTATGTGGTAGTCAAACCCTATCACAAGTAAGAACGACTCCGAATATTATCTATTTTATTCTTTAAACTTTTACGTCTTATATGCAGCACTGTGATTTGCCGCACCATGGTACGTCACTGCTAAGTTAAGGTTGTCGAAAACATTACTTAGTTAATAAGGTTCCGTTGGCCACCAGAACCTCTTCAAAAAGAAAAAAAGAACCACATAAAAATGATCAAAGACTCAACGTCGACTGTTTTAACATAGAACCAACCTCAAAATACTACAAGAACTTGAAAAAATAATTGCAGAGGTGAGCGCAAGCAAAAGCTTGTCGACTTCTGAAAGAGAACAATGTCATTTGGTTCTATCTCTGCAAACACAATATATGTTTTTACTTTTAAATCCATTTTGTAGGAGGAAACCTTCACTAAGAGTGAGAGCTGTTCTCCCTGCCATCTCACAAACTTGTAATGAAAGTGTCAACAATATTTTATATAATATGGTATTTGAATATGAATGTTTTGAGAAGTTCCTTATTGAAAATGGTTGTGTTTTCTATTACTAAGATAGTATCCTGTAGGCTATTGATATTTCTGTTCGTACAAACCTTTGTTTCAATTTGCGAATAATAATAATAATAATAGAAAAGCCATTCATAGGAAACTATACAGTATCTATTATTGAAGCGAGCGTAAAGAAGTTTCTAACATTCAACATATGTACAAATAGCAAAAGTAAATTTTGTATACTTAATCTGATTTTAACTTTAATTTAACATGTTCCTTCTTTATAGCTTAAATGAATAATCCTATGGTCAATAGTAAGAAAATAAGGGAGGGGAGAAATTTACGCTGGTGAAGAAATTAACGCAGATACATAGTTGGATAAAAATCTTTTCTCGGATTATCTCCAATTAAAAAAAAACGATTTTAATGCAATTCGAAGGCGAAAGTGCAAAACCTCGTAACTCATTAAAACCAATTTTTTCAGGAGAGCAATAAAACCGTTTTGTTTTTACCACAAAAAAGTGATACGAAGTTCTATGAAGTTATTTTTTTACGATTTGTATTGGGTTTTCGTTTACGAGCTTTTGCACACATATAGATTCAGATGTGTGGAATTGAACGGTACCAAAATAGAAAATTCCATAATTAAAAGAAAAGTGAAGATACGAGGTTTTGCACTTGCGTCGTCGAATGGTGTATTTTCGATAGAGATATATATTTTTGAGACCGAGTTTCTTGAAAAAGACTTTAATCAACTTTTTCCTATTTCATAAATGATCTTGCAATTGACCCGTTTGATTCGTTCCTTGTGAGCGACACGTTCGTGTCCGTTCCTTGTCACTACTACACAGTCACTACTTTATAGAGTCCTGCACTATTATAATTTATACTTGCATTATTTTTAATAAACAACTAAGCAACTGTTCCATTGTTTCGTGGGTTTTCAGTTAAGTGTGTCGTCAGTCAAAAGAGGTTGGGAACCACTGTCCTAATGGAACAGATTTTTTTTTTAAAGAATTATTTTAAAATCTGCAATTAGAATTAACACAGAAAAGACTTCATGTCCATCAGCTTTTATTTTCGGTGAACATAATTTATAGAATGCTAATAATAAGCAATGGGGAATTAAAATATTGAGCTGATGTTTCTATATCAGTTAATAGTTGACCTCATTTTAGATTAGTGACTAGTTTTATTTGAAAGCTTTTCTTTCTTTTCTGTTTTTTTTTCTTTTTTTGAGAGTTTTAATGAAGTAACTTGTAATGTTCGTGTACTGTGAGCTTCTTTTTTTTTTTTTTTTTTAACACCCAGGTATGAAGAATATCAAGAATTGTGATTGGATATTGGAGAGGGCTAATTCCACAATATCAATACTTGAAGAATGACATAATAAATTGTTTGAACACGACTGTACCTTGTCAATGTGGTTTGTATTCGATTAATAAAACAATTTTCGTTTTATTTGATTGATCTTTTAATAGATTTTTCGAAATTAATTTGTAAGAAATACACAATTATTTTTCACGGCACCCGAATTGACGTTTGACCTTGAGTGCTACTGTTACGTCGACCTATCCTCTTACAGTGACGTTTGACCTTGGTACACTGTTCTTTGTCTACAAATCAGCTTACATTCATGTTGTCAACGTTGTGATGTGGGACCCCGATTCGTCTGATATGTCATATATTCTTAGTGAGGTCAGCGTATGGTATCATACACCCTCTGAAAGCAAACATCTTATCGAAGGGGTTTGGCAATAGCGAGCCACGCACAAAGGATTTTTGTCTTTTCAGCAACGAGGCTTAATGTGTAAGAGGAGGCGTGGGCATATATTTACTCTTCTTATGAGAGAGAGACGGGTGTCTTATTTGATGCTCTTTTTTTCATATGGTGATAAAGGGAATGAGACGTGGATAAGAAGTTTAAGGTGTCTTCTTCCAGAGCAATATTGCCAATTTGGGGGAAAAGTCACTAAATCTAGGGGATTTCACTTCCAAGATAGCGACAAAAAAATAATTTGTTCATTAGCGACGTTTTTTGGTAATTTGTTTTTAATGATAACATGGCGACTTAACTTACAAATATAGACTTTCGTGATACGGACAACTTGTCCTGCAATCAAAGAATATTCTTTTAGGGATGGTATCGAGACGACACGAGACAAGACTTTGCACAGAGACAAGACTTTGTTTCAAGTTGATCTAATGCTTTATTACCACTTCACACCTCCGTGTTTAATTGACACTTTACCTAGGTATAATACGAACTTCCTGAACCTTGTAGTGGGAGCTTCGACACTTATCTTTGCTATGTGTGATCTCGGGTTGGATCACCAAACAATTTGGATTCAAAATCCGATGTTTCGCATAATTCACGTCTCATTTCAAATATATTATGTTTCCTATACAAGTTCATAAAGTCGTAATGCATTATATAAGCATACATCCAGTGCCTAATATAGATTAAGCTTATTCCTGAGCTCTTAGGGGTGCATGCGATCTTTATTCGATAAAAGTAATCATGCGTTCATTACGTTGAAATTTGTATTGATTGAAAATTACTTTCGAAACATGGACATAAGTATATAGATAATTCGAGCTATCTGTATCTATTTTTCCTATTGCCAAAACAAGTGATTCTTAACTGTATAGTTTTCTTTTGTATTAATTTTCATATGTACAACTTTCGTTAAATTTTGGATCCATTTTTACTCGGTTTATTCCCGTTTGGCCTATTCCCGCTTCGCCTACGGAGCTTCCAGCAATATACATCTTTATTTCAATCTCATCTTAGATGTAGGTCAAACGGGTATTCCCGTTTTGCCTACACTCACTCGACGAGGGATATTTAGTGTCTGAAGGATTTTTGTTTTACAAATATGTATGAATAAGTTTATTTTTCAACGTCAGCAATTGCGCTGACGTAATTGACTGTGATTCTAGCCACGGCCGTCTCTGGCGAAAAGGACGAATGGGACGCTTCCCCCCAATATTTTGAAGTACAAAATATTGAATATTTTATTCTAATTTAATTTATTTACTAACAACAGAATAAGATATAATAATAATTAATATATATATTTGGAATGTCATAATCAGGCTGTGAAACGATTATAACCGAGTTCTTAATATATCTCATGAGGTTCGTGAAGGTAAGCAAATAGGTAACAAATAGAATCGAACATAATAAACAGGTTGGGGTGAGTAGTACCATTTAAATCACTTTCTTTGATGTCCCCCCAAATTTTACATGCCAGAGATGCCAGTGATTCTAGCAAGTACATGCCATGCCACCAGTAGTTCCAAAGGTCACCATTTCAAAACCGATAGATGTTCTTTTTTTTAATGGGCTCACAGAACAATTTAAACACGCGTGTGACTAACTATTCCAGATCAGTTTCTCGAACTTTACAAGGCTTGTCAGTACTCCAGTGATTCTGAGATATGAACTATTAGCCTGTACCTTCCTACTGCCCTATTAAGAAAATTTCTTAGTGAAATTTTCCAGCCTTAGTGCTTGGTGGAAGTAACTTTGTAGTTTTCTTCTGCTTGAATGCAGAAATACTTGTAATATTGCAAGTATAGTAAAATTGAAGGCTAGCATGAATGCTAGCTATTAAATTCAATTTTGAATGCTTGATTCATGTCCAGAGTGGTGGATGAATATCGAACCAAAGGTAGCAGAGGTGAAGTGAACGCAGTCAGTTCTTTCTGTTTGAATAAATAGAGTACTAGTTTCTGTGAGTAAAGAGATATAGAAAATGCTTTGCTTTGATAATATTTAACGCGGCTCTGGAGTAAATGGCGGAATACCTCGAATGGGAGCAAATTACCTTCCAAATCTGAATTTCTTTAAACGTATTTTAGTTAAATTATTAATTTTTATACCAAATTTCTCATAATGATGGAATCAGTTTTAAAGGGTTGATGTGCCGAGAAAAACCTTGAGTCAAGGCATAATATTCAAACTGAATATGGTGATAATGGACAACGACGGGGTTTGAAGGTTGCTGAATTACATTTAAAAATTTTATGGGGCTTAACACACTCAATTTACCTGAATCGTAACCTTAAAAATATATTTAAAAAATAAAGTTGAAAAATTTAAACATCATCATCATCATAGGTATTCTGCCTGTACTGGCAGGTCACTTGCTGCAGCTGAGAAGCTTCCATGCTCCACGGTCCTCCGCTAACCTTTTTGTCTTCGCGTATGATCTTTCTGTTTTAATATCATCCATTAATTGTAGTCTCTTTCGGCCCCTCCCTCTCTTTCCCGCCACCATACGCTCTAGGACGTCCCTCATGATACAATCTCTTCTTAGACAATGTCCCAACCAGTTTCTCTTCCTCTTCCTAATAATATCTAAAAGTGTTCTTTTCTCACCCACCATTTCTAACACTCTCTCATTCGTTTTCCGCTCGACCCAATTAATTCTTTCCATTCTTCTCCACACCCACATTTCGAAGGCTTCCAGTCGATTTTCGTCACCTTTACGTAATGTCCACGTTTCCGCCCCATACAGTACAGCACTCCACACGAAGCATTTTATGAGTCTTTTTCTCAACTCTTTGTTCAAGGTCCCACAAAACAGACTTTTCTTTCTTTTAAAGGCTTCTTTCGCCATTCCTATCCTTGCTTTTATTTCACGTTCGCATTTCATGTCATTACTAAGAACACTACCCAGGTATCGAAAACTATTCACTTGTTCTATTTTCTCCCCTCCTACTTTTATATTTGACACAGACCCCTTCGTTCCAATCACCATGGCTTTTGTCTTTCTAACATTTATTTTCATCCCATATTCCTCAAAGCCCTTTCTCATTTTTTCTAACATTTTATTGATTTTCTTTTCAGATTCTGCAACAAGCGCCATATCGTCTGCAAATCTTATGCATCTAATCATTCTACCTCCTACCGAAATGCCATCATCATCATGTAGGCTCTTTTTCACTATTTCTTCTAGATAGACATTAAATAGTGTTGACGAGAGGCAGCATCCTTGTCGAACTCCCCTTCCAATTGCACACTCTTCCGTCAGTTTTTCCCCTATCCTAACACTTACTTGTTGGTTCATGTATAAGTTTCTTATGAGCCTTCTATCTTTCCATTCCAACCCTATCTTTGTTAGAACTCCCAACAACAATTCCCAATTCACATAGAAACTTAGAAATACTATAGAAGCCAAACTTATTACAGCATTTATTAATTAGTATGAGAATTTTAGACAATAAAGGATTACTATGCAGTGTTAATTCTGGAATTTTCTTTCCTGTAAAATTTAAGCTAATTGGTTTAATTTATTATTTCGTAGGCTCATTAATTTCCAAACATTTAGCATAATTGAAAATAGTATGACTGCATTTAGTCTGTATATTAATATTTTCATTATCTTTTTATTGCGTTCTCACGTCAAACACTTAAAAATTCCCTCAAACACTAAATATCACTCGTCAAGTGAGCGTGGGCGAAATGGGAATAGGCAAAACTGGAATATCTGTTTTACTTACAGATTAGATGAGATTGAGATAATGATTTAAGTTGCTGAAGGGTCTATTGGCGAAACGGAAATAGGCCAAACGGGAAGACAACTTTTTACTCTACCTTACCTAGTAAAAGTTATGAACTTTAGAGGTATACTATGCTAAGTCACTTTTTCATCGAAATTGAGTTAAAAATACTTTTTTAATACACTATGTTCTTTCAAGAGGAATGATAATGTAAGTTTAAAAGCATCCTACTACTTTGCAACTACTTAGCATAATATGAAAAACAGTACTATAGGTCTTAGTTAAGGAAACGGTTTTTCGCCGAAATTATGACTTGGTTTAGTTTACCTTTGAGGTCCAGATATAATAAAATCATCACCTTAATTAGAATCAACCACTATCAATCCACTGCTGGATGAAGATCTTTCCAAGTCTTCTCCACAACTACCTATCTTGGTCAATTCTTTTCCAGGTTACTGCCCACTGGTTCTTGATTTCGTCACACCTTCTTGTATGTGGACGTTTCCTAAGCTGTTTTTGTATCGTGCTATCCAGTCTACAATTGTTTTCGTCTATTGATCATTATTTTTTCTTGCAATACGTCCACCACATTTTCCAGTTCATGTTAAAATTATTTCATTAGTACCAGTCATTAGTTGCGAAATAATTCATTTCTGTATATTTGGGATACAAATAGTTTAAATCCGCTACTTTCGGAGCGCAGACACGCTTCTTTTTCATCTTCGGACTGACAACACTAACTCAGTCATTTAAATAAACACAATGTGAGGACCCCCTTTGGACTAGCGGCTAGCACGCTTGACTTCGGTTCGCGTGGTCCCGAGTTCGATTCCCGGTGCGAATAAAATTGAACGAGCGAAGTGGTTGGGATTCCACTATAATCAGTAGCTCCACGTCTTCTTTAGCCGCCCTTGCATAACTGTGGGCGTTACACTAAAAAAAAAAAAAAAAATCAACACAATATGTATTACTGACTGTAAGTCCTTGAATAATTGCATATAGCTATATAGTATGGATCGCGTTTGAGGTCATAGGTCAAACTAAAGCAAATGAAATGTAATTAGGGTGTAATTAGAACTTTTAATTAATCACGGTTTTAATCTAAAGTGTAGGTCAACACCAGTCCTAAGGCTTAGGGGGAACAACTAGTGTTACTGAAAATTTATCAGTTACATTTCAGTTACAATTTGCATTTACATGTATTGCTGGAACGAAAACTTTGACATTGACATTATAAGTAGCCCAAAGACTATGAAAAACGTCGTCTTTTGAAAACATCCTTGCACCATAAAACGAATTACGTGTAATTATTATTTTTTTTTAAATGCAGTTTAGCTACGTTTTTGCACTATATTTAGAATAATATTTAGCATTGTGTTTAAGTGGGCAACACTGCTAAAAATGATGTAACTGCGACTTGTAATTAAAACCACGAAAAACTATTGTAGTAATGTTAATAGAAGCAAAGGAAAGCAACAATCATTATAAAAAATTTAACACAAATACGTCATTTTAAGCAGTACGGTTCGAAATAATAATTGTTGTAAATGGCATTATGATCATTTATGCCTTTTGGAAACATCTACATGATGAGACGTGATATGTCTGCACGCTTCCGAGAAGTGATATGTCTTTAGGAAAATTTAATTTTTCCATTTTTTGTAACTTTGTTCCTTCATTCATTCGAAATACATTATACCATGATCATAGTATTTGACGCTAAGATACAATTGATGCGCATTGGACTGTCCATGCCATTTGAGTTATTAGAGATCTCCTAAATGTTGATGTTAGTCATACTGTGTTGTTCTTTGTTACACTGAATAAAGTATGGGGTATTGTTTTATTTAATATCTAAATTAGAAATATTGTAATACCTTAGGTAGTGCAATTTGAGAAAATACAATTTTATGATGTGTTTGCAACACTGCTTGTTTATGTAGTGATATTACAGAGTATCTAGAAGAGTTTCCCCTTCAATATTTCATATAATTTGGTACAAAATTTCAGCATTTGGTTCAAAAAACTGGGCTTCAATCCTACTTTCTTTACACTGCATAAAAGACCAAACTAAGGTGTAGTCCCCTCTTTTGACCATATCCTAGATCCACGACTGCACATATATATATATATATATATGCAGAGAGAGAAGGCTATATACATCAACAGAGGATTTTGTTTCGGGAGAGGCTTGAGCAAAGATTAAAAAACATTTGTGTTGTACGTGCAATGCAAAAACTGATCACAAAATTATTTCGGGAAGGGTTTCATCCCGATAAGCATCCCCAAATACGCCACTGTACATAAGTCAACCGTTCCCATATTATAAAAGACAGCAACGAAACAAATTTTGAGTAAAGACAGTTCTAATAGCTGTCAGTATTAATATTCGAGACGAGACCGAGACTTTCGAAACTGACCTATGTCTCGTCTCGGTATATAAATGTCCGTTTCGGTCTCGTCTCGATATATATAAAAGTCCGTCTCGATCTCGAATTATCAAGACGACACAGAGACTAGTCTCGGTCTCGGTACAATTCCTAATTTTGATATACGTTTCGTTTTGTTTTTCATTTATTTTAATGTCCGCATGCTTACAATATGACCTTCCCTCCATGATTTTCCTTTGTTTCCTGTTACCCATTGTCCTCTAACATAGAACAATTCTAAGATGCAATATCTTTTAATTTCCACAGCTTCCATTGAAAGGTAAAAGTAATACAGTGTAAAAAACAAGTAGATTCGCTGTAGAAGTATGAGTTAAAGTGAACTGGATGCTAGAGTTTTCTTTTGGACATTTTTAAAAATTGCACAATGTAACATAATTTATAGTGTTCTTCAAAAGTATTATGACTGTAATTTATAGCGTCTTTTAACCCAGAATTGTAGTAATTTCATTTCTTGTTTCTTTAACACTAAATTTTTGGTTTGAATGTTTTGGCAACACTGATCCAGAGGCAAGTGCAAGAGCTACATGATCCAACTGGTATGGCATCCAGCCTGGAGGCTGATTTCTGTATAACTTTGGGGGCCCTCTTTCGGATATGTGTGATTTGTTATCAGATTTCTAAGCAGAAGTATGGAGATCTTGGGTGTCCAATCAAATTTTCAGAGGAGGGAAATCCTCTCGTTCTAACATCGGTGCAATCAATATCTGTGCAACGTCCTTTCAATATCAGTAGCCCTCTCCCCCACTTTCCATGGATCCAGTCCATCCTTGATCACTACTATAAGTACAGTGTGTGTTAAATCTGCTTGCACATTAATATCTCAAATAAATTCGGAAGGGATGACACACATTTGATGAAATATTATTTTCTAACATAATATATGGTCAAGTATGAACTGTCATCGTTAAGAAGCTAATCTTGTAAGAGGACACATTCATTAAAGATAGTAAGCAAAATTACATTATGAAAAGTTATAAATATAGAGATAGTTCATTTTAATAGATGAGAAGCCACATGGGCCAAATTTTCCTCTTTCGCTCGCAAAACATTATATGGCACCGATCAAAAATTGGCAACTATAGTAAATAATCGACTTTTTCCATTAACTTGGATCTACTCATATTTGTGTCATCAACACTATCATTTGGAATTCACAAATAGGTAGGCGTAAAAGAATATATTTTTTTCCGTAGTGTATCGAATTTGTAATACCTACAATCAAGATTCTGAAATCCTAGAGGGACGAACGGGAATCATCCTCCTTTCCCCAAACACACACAATATTTTTGGAAGAAAATTTCCCCTCACTAAAACGAAACTGCGAACAAATACAATTATGGCATTGTCAGAGGGTTGCAAAAATATTACAGTAATTCATATACAGCCCATCCTCAACTACCATATTCTCCTGACGTTTCTCCTACCGACTAACATCTCTTCCGGCACCACAATCACTTCTTCCGAGCAAAGACCTTCCTTGATGTCCGGGCATTGAGAATTTTTTCGCATCTCAGACCTTTAGATTCCTTTCGAACCGGTATTCAATCGCTGGCTGAGTGATAGTAAAAACATGTAGTTGCAAATGGCGAATGTTTTGATTTACAGTATTGTAATTTTCTTTTCTTATTTAATTTCACCTTTGAAAACGACGCATTTGGAGCGAAAATTTCATTCGTACAAACCTCTTTTTTGTATCAAAAGATCCAATATATTTTTCTCGCGTCTGAATCATATATTTCAGGCAAAAAATTTTTTGTACGCCATATATATGGAGGACTACATATAGTGTAACCAAACCCAAGCAATCACTTAACTCAATGCGATGAGCTTATTCCGCAAAAAATACGAAAACTTGATCTAGGGAGCGCCCAAAAATTTTGACCTCTGATACAAAAAAAAAAAAAAAAAAATATTTCACTCAAAAATTTTCTTGTACGCCTTATATCTGGAGAACTACATATAGTGTAGAAAAACCTAAACTATCATTTAACTCAGTATGATGTATAAGAAAACTCGTTTTAGGGACTGTTCAAAAATTTTGTGTACATTAATCTAAAAACTAATTATTGGCCAAGATCGCAATCTTTTGAATCATTTTGTTAAGATCATTAATAAAATTCTTGTTATATATATACATATATAGAAGAAGTGCGGGTAATTTGGACCTCCATTTTTATTTTTAAACAGAAATTTGTCAATATACAAATGTATTAAATACTATTAGAAGAATACAATTCTTTGTTTATTTGTACAACATTTGAACATTTGAACATAACAATTTCACTTACCTTGTGTTAAGTTTTCAGTTGTTCCTTGCTAAATAAAAAATGGCTACTTTTCCCCGTTCACAAAATGGTCGGATAAAGTGGACCCCCCAGATCACAAAAACACAAGTAATAAAAATAGACGAACAATAACTAAAATGAAAATATACTACGCGCTCTTCATTCACTTTTATGGTCAGAACAATGAACAATTTAGAATTACTTGAGCACTACTTAGCTATCCCGAGCTGAGCAATATGTCATCTATTCTTTACGCAAATCACAAACAACACTCAACATCTAATCCAATGCATGTTTCATCCCACCACTCAATACACTGGACGCACTGGACGCACTTCTAACCACTACAATCTTCGCTTTTTTTTTACCACAAAGAACGCAAGAGGCATCACTACTTTTAAGTTGATCATCAGTCGCATGAGTGGAACGAGTGTTTGCTTCTTTTGTCGCGTCTGAACCATGTCAAAAATTTAAACAACGAGATTATTTTAAACGTTTAGTAGATACTGCTAAAACTTGTTGTCTGAAAGGGCTGGACGTAACAACACATGCAGACCCCGTAGCTCTGACATGTCCACAACGTGTTGCAGATGGAAGACATAGTGGTGGTGTTAGCAAGACTTGGGAAGGAGGATCTCGAAATCCGGAGTTTGATGAAGTGGGTGGTTGACATATGGCATCAGAATCCATAGGCATCACTGATAACAACTTCATAAATTTTACATTATCCGTTTAATAAATAGTAACACAAACAATAAAACACTCTACTGAAAAGATCGAACAAAGCGGACTCTACTCCGGTTTAGCCGCCATTTGGGGTCCACTTTAGTCGCCAACAGGGATTTTACATGTTTCTTGTATAAATTACATGGTATTCATTTTAGGGTCACACCAAGCTAATGTAACATACAGCGATATTTCATTGGTGATACAACATTGTTTATATAATCCTGCATGTACAGATTATAAGAAAAAACGGTAAACATGCATACCTTTAAAAAATGTTAGAATCTTCTACACACATATTTAATAATATCTCCTGACTCGAATTCAATGGCCTTCTTACTGTTACGTAGATGACTCGGGACGAGAGTGACACCTTCTGATAGTATTACCAATTCTCTGTCCTTATTTATTCCGGAGAAAAACAGGGGTCCACTTTACCTGCCCGGTTCCACTATACCCGCATTTCCTCTATATAACAGTGTTGAATGAAGACGTGGAACCCAAAAACTTAAACTCATCCCTAATACACGATATAGAGTCCATCCCACCTAGAATATTATGTCTTATTGCACTTTCTGATTTTTCCATAAATGTCAATGTATAGGAGTAACAAATTCCCTCTCAAGATTTCGGCATATATTTTACTTCCAGGTAATATTTATCTATTATTCCAGAATTACTACATTTGAACAGAATATTTTCAGTTATCAATAATACAAGTTGATATAATAACACTGAGAATGATCTGACAGTAAAGAATATATCGTTGTGTAATAGATGCTTTATTAAATTCCTTAGAATTATGACAATTTTTGCTGACTGAGAAATACGATAGCTCTGCTACAAAACAGCTTTTTCTTAGCAAATAATGACGCCCTTTTGAGGTTTCGGAAGTCCCTCGTGGCTAAGCAGTTGGCATACACACCATTGGCGTCGGAAACACGGTTTCAGTTCCCGGCAGATCATCTAATTCGAATCTCACGTTAAGCGATAGATCCACGTCTCTTATAGCCTCGATGTTGAAAAGGACGCTAAACTGAAAATCAATTCAAACCTTTTATGGTTTCTTCAAAATCCACTGTACTGAAACAAAATAAAAATAAATATATAAATAAATAAATAAATAAAAAAACACAAACAAAACAAGGGAAATATTTCTTGTTCATAAATCTTTTCAGTCCATTACATCACTGTGAAAGTTGGTAATATATCTTCTCCTGAACGCATGGTAACATTAATTTTATGACAAACAAATGAGTAGAGCGTGCAATTCTATTGAACCTGTCACATGCCAATTAATTTTCTGAAACCAGGAAAAGTTTCCATCTCATGCGACTTTAAATACCTGTCACACGGGATCCACTCCCTGGAAGTAAAGAATAAAGTCAATGAAAATTATGTATCTTTTTTCTTTTCTTTCTTTTTTTTTGTATTTTGTCTACTTATACAAAAACCTTTCTTTAAATGGGGATTTTGTACACACCTTAATTTTGCAGTTTTTTTTTTTTTTTTTTTTTTTTGCAATTTTCGTTTTATTGACGTGCATATAAAGAAATGGAATTTTGGGAACATAAGACGCAAATGGGCCAAATTCAAGAAAAAAATTACAAATAGTATATACCTAACTGGTATGAGTGTCTAAATCATTGTCGAGAATATCCGAATTCACAGTTAAAGCAACGCAAACAACAATTGGTCGAATCTACTAAATATTACTTATCTGACAAGTTGGTGCGTTTGTTTGTGGAGTCGCTGCTGTGTGTTTATATGTTGTTATTAATTGAAAGAGTTGTCGGGAGAGGTGACAGATATGAGTGTTTTCTGCATTACTTTACGGGGTGACCAGAACATACTAGCACTAAAAGTCAATACACACAGTCTATTTCATGATTTGTTGTGTTAAATTATTGTTAAAGTGATTGTCGTAATTTGAAGTGGAAAATACAAACAAAAACGTCACTACACAAAGCATTGCATTCTGATATTAGAGGGACTAAATATAAAGTGTTAAAAATTTAGTAGAAAAGAAAGACTTACAGTATATTGTATTTAATACAAGACAGATACAGCTGCCTTTGTACTAGACGAAAGTGTGAGAACTGTTACAAAATGGTATATTTCATTCAACCATACTATTTAAAGTATATGCGTAAATCCATATCGTAGAGCAATGGCGTAGGGATGAGACTGACGCGCTTAAGCCTGCCCCTTCTTACTATAATGATATCAAAAATTGATTCCGCTAATATGCAATGTATTCTATTTGTGATCCCCGATAATATCGCTTTTCTTATAATTTATAACAAGTATTGTAAAGTCATGTTAAAACCAAAACTTACTTCCTAGAAGCTCCTTTTAACGTTACATAAGATTTTAGCAAATTGTTTGTGTATGAATTATCTTCTTTTGAGAGGAAGAACCATTTCTCGTCACATCAAAATGTACTGTTAGCGGGTGCAACTAAGAACATAAGAAAAAACAGATTGTTCAAGTATTTTTTTTCTTGTTTTTAGTTTACTGTTAGTTGAACCGTTAGCGCACCCTACTTCGTACTGCGCTGTCCCTCTTCTACTCTGAATTGAACCACTAACATTTTCTGGTGTTGATCCATTATCCTAAAGAGCTGCAGTAGTTCAGTGGTACAGCGCTTCTCTTTGTGTGTAGGGTCCCTGGTTTGATTCCAGCTGGCGCTAAATAGGCATTGTGGTGGACAAGCATCATTCCATCTGTTTTCTCGTGTTATTCCGTTTCCTCACACTTTCTCTATTCTACCTTTTCTTTCATTATCACAATCGACTCAATTAGTCTCCAAAATATAATTGTGGGTCGTAAAACTAAAGACTTCGTTTATTTTTGTCATAATCATGGGGCCATTGAGGAAGTGAACTAGAAGCAATGAACTGAGATAGAGAAAGTCAGAAATAATGAAACTTGAAAGATGAGGTACTGACCACGCATCACCACGTTGAACGTGCTACATCTAGTAGCCATAGTTCTTCATGGATTGTAGCGGCAGTGACTTGAGTAAACTAATTTCAATAGTATTTTACATCTGAATGACTATACAAAAGACAAAAAGAATTAGACTGATTTCTGGTCTGTTACCCCAGCAATTCAGTTTAGCTGTGTGTACTGAAATAAAATACTTAACGTACATGTTGCGAAATACTACATGGAAGTCTGTCCGGACATTCAGCGAATATTTCAGAAAGTGGCGTGTGGACAGTTCATCGGTTCATATACATATTGTAAGGACCCCCACATCACAACATGAACACATGTTTATGAACGACACGTGCTAACGTTTACAAACAAGCAGACAATACACAGAATAGAAAGACACGAAGGAAACCGAAAGAAGAGGAGCCATAAAAGAGGAACCATAGAGGAAGGAGGCATCAGTTGACCACTGATCGCCAACCCACTACGGCTCTGGAGTTTGCTTTGGACTAAGGGGCTACACCTATCCTAACACCCCTGGAGTCTGTTATGAAGCGAAGGAGATTCCTCAACACAGCCATGCCTTACGAGTTTGCTATGAGCTGATATTTCCGAAGACCATAACCTGGAGTCACTATAAGACACCTCGGTGGCTGCTTTGAGCGAAGGTGTTAACGTACGAAACGATATATTCTTCAAAATTGGTCATAAAAGAAATTATGTTATAAGAACTTTGTAAACACAAAGACTACTTTGCACTTTTATAATAAATAGGTGAAGGTCTAGATTCCTGGTCCATCATTGACTCTACCTACAAAGCATTTTACGGTGAATATATTATTGTCTACGCTTCTTTGACATGGCAGTTTATTAGCCCCATGACTTTCTTTCTGGCTCCGTCACTGTTGTTGATGTATTAAATTAATGTTTCCTGATATTATTTGATATTCTTATCATATACTATTTGATATTCTTTACGTTCTCTTTTCGTACGGGAATGTCATAGTTGAAGGCATCCTATACTTAAGTGTTTGATTTAATGTTGAATACTTTTGGGTATTCAACATGCAATAACTGAAAGTATGTTCGCTACTGATTCCGTAAAATTTGATTCAGTTTAACAAATCCTTTTGATTTTGTTGGAAAACTGTATATATAAGAAATTTCAAGTAAAAGAAATACCTTTGGCAACCATGCTATGTAGCTGATGTTACTTGTAAAGAAGGAAGATAGTTCGCAAGTTTGTTCGTAGATGTCTAAACTGCTACTTGTTATCCAATATCTGTGATGGGGAATGTTATGTCTGGAATTCTTCTGATTCATGACAACGCTCGCCTAGACACACCTGTCAGTGAGGTTGAGACAATTTAAAAATCCCGATGAGAACTTCCCTCATACAGTCTCGATTTTGCATCTGTTGTTTGTTGTTGTTCATTTTTTTTGTTCGTTCACCTAAAAAGTAGATTGCTGGTTTGCAACATCTCAATCACAATGGAGTTCTCAAGACATCAGTTCCACTGGCTGAAGTCTTACGTGTCAAATTTCTACGTAAAGGATTTGCGACAGTATGTACCACTCTACCAGAGATACTTGGAGGTTAATGGTAACTTCATAGAAAAATAGGAAAGGTACATATTTGTATATATAGAACCAACAATATAGAACAACTTATATATATATATTTTCTTCTTTGCAATAACCAACTGAACCTTAATTTTTGTATCATCATTTTTAGATGCGCCTCGTACTATTACAATGAGTATAATCAATTATTTCACTGCAGCTAAAGTGACGATTTTCACATATTATTCCTTCTTGCGTTGTTTACACAAATGATCAAACCTTCGGATTAGATATACTCTGAAATGGGGTTTATCAAGTGCAGAGATATTTGGACTACTGGGAAAACATCACAAGCTATATTTTTAATTTTTAGGACCTGAAATTCCTTGGATCCTAGTCGGAAGAATAACATGGAGTGTTCAGTAATTTTCTCCCCTCGATATTGTTAAAAAAATAACCTAGACCTTTTTGTTCCTCGGATCTATGCTTACAGGGAAATTTATTCTCCCTCCGTTCGTAACATGTAGACTTGAAAGAGCAATAGAAAATTTGCACGTTTCCTCCAATGACGTATAGAATACAATCATAACAATTTACAAAAATAAATATGTAAATAATATATAGATAGATAAAAGTCGAATTGTAGCATACTCTCTGATACAAGATGATTTAAGACTGTAAGAAACAGGATCACAAAGAAAAGTTGAGCCACAGACAGGGTACTTCCGAAGTAATACTTTCTTAAATGAAGAAAGTGGGAGGACACTAGAGACTTCCGAAAACACTCACACTCGTGGTTTTTGTCCAGTCCAAACTCTAAGGATCCCACGTACCAGAGATAAAAACGAATTATTATACATTATATTTTTATAAAAATTCATAATTCTTTTTAAAAAAATCTTTTAATCGTATTTGTATATTTATGTTAAATACTAATTACCGAGTTATTTGCTGAAGACCTTTACAGAAAATAAATTCCAAAAGTGTTTAATCTGTTTTTCTCAAGAAAAAGAAATATCGTTTTAAGAACCCAGCTTGGGAAAAAGGAAACAAAAAACTAACTGGTTTTATGCGCAACAAAATTAATTCATGTTTTAGTTTATTTTCTGCTAGTTTGTAACACTAACATTACAAGAATATGTGATTTTACTTTGTTTTCTGAAATCTCCAACGATTTTAGTATTACAGACAGAGTACTGCCAGAGATACCTCCCAACCTCCTATGCAAAAGATGAGTCGAATGAATCACATGCTATAATGAAAAAAAAAAAACAGAATATTTTCAAATATGCTTGCTTTTATCCTACTGACATTGATGTTTTTTTCAAAAATTACTTCTTAGTTTTTGCTTCGGAAAGGTTACCGGACAAAAGTATGTCTTAGTAACACTCAAATTGCAGTGAAACAAGTAGCATATCGCGTGAAACATTTGATTAATAATTGTAGTCTAAATATGGACGTTCCCTCTAATTCCATTCCTTTTTAAATCGTTTCAGATTTAAAATATAAATATGAATGTATGATATTTGCGAGCTAAAATTTCTTGTAATTTCCTGAGCTGTAGCTATTTTGGTTATCTACAACGAAATTTTTATATTCATACTTCCATTTTATAGTTTTCGATATCTGGGCAGTAATCTTAGTAATGACATGAAGTGCGAACGTGAAATAAAAGCAAGGATAGGAATGGCGAAAGAAGCCTTTAGGAGGAAGAAAAGTTTGTTTTGTGGGACCTTGAATAAAGAGTTGAGAAAAAGACTTATAAAATGCTTCGTGTGGAGTGTTTTACTGTGTGGGGCGGAAACATGGACATTACGTAAAAGTGATGAAAAACGACTGGAAGCCTTCGAAATGTGGAGAAGAATAGAAATAATTAGTTGGGTCGAGCGGAAGACGGATGACAGGGTATGGTGGCAGGAAAGAGGAGATCGCGATAGAGGCTTCAATTAATGGACGATATAAAAACTGAAAAATCATACGTGAAGACGAAGAGGTTAGCGGAAGACAGCGGAGCATAGAAGCTTCTCAGCTGCGGCAAGTGACTTGCCAACAACAGCAGAATACCTATGATGATGATTATGATTATGACATCCATATTATTGTTCTATTTTCACCACTGATTGTGCCAAAAATGCAAGGAAATCGATCCAGACCTAAAGATAATTTGTAGGGTAACTTTTTTGGACATAATCTCTGGACGGCACTCTAGGTTTGTTTTTGACTAGAAATGTACCATGAGATTATTCCTTATTATGATGACCTATCGTATATCCTATGTGCTATATAATTACTTGACAATGAATAGTATATGTTATACGAATGTTACTCTTGTTATAGTAGTTTATCTACTTTCCGATTCTCACTAGCCAATGATATTTGAGAATATGATTTTTTAAAAAGTTTAACATCTACAGTTGTGCTCTTTAGCCTAAATGAGACGGCTAATTAACGAAAATAAATAATTGTGAAATTATATTATTGTGTACTCTCAGCGGGATTCGAACCCAGGACCACCTACACCAAAAGCACATAAATGCTAGCCACAAGATCAGTTTTTTGAAGATGATGCTTGGGAGTTTGTTCAAAAGGAAACGGTTAGAAGGTCCAATTCAATCTCCTCATCTTTCTATGACTGATTACATTCCTCTGACGAGATTCGTTGTTTGTGCGCTGTGTTCAGTAAATATAGTTTTTTTTTTTGTATGTTAGGCAAAAGTTTAAAGTTTAGTAGCAAAATACCGATAATCCTTGATATACGGAGTGAATATTTGGAAGGAGTGACGGCTCTGGAGGAAAGTAACTTCGATAACTAAAATTTCATCGCTAAAAGCTAAAGGAAGAACAGCTATCTAATGCCCTAATTCTTCTATGCAAGAATTATTTTCTTCCCTTAGCTTGTGATTTCCTTCAAGAGCCACCACTATTTTGGAACAAAATTATTCCACGTTTTTTCAAATTAAATGAAAATGTCAACGATAGTGGAGGGTTTCGCAGTACTGTATTTGATCTATTCTCAAGTGTCGTAACTTCTTTGTAATTTAAGGCATGTGCTACATAACACAAGATACATCTACATCAAGGTTACAAAATATCAAATTTTATTTAGAAGCCTTGTGCTGTATATTTCGTAATATTCTTTTTTCAATACAAGCAATCAGACATAAAATATTCTATTTCAGTTTCTTTTCCATGGAAAAGACGTTTCGTTACGAACCATTAGCGCTTCAAAACTTGTAAAAGTAACCTTTATGTATGAGGTTCTTCCGTAAGTCTCAAACGTCAATGTTGTTACACGGATGAGACCCTCAAAAGTTCTTTTTAACTTCTTCTCATAAATAGACTTCTGCTGTCGTTCTTCGAAAGAATAACGGCGTTTGCTCCTTAGATCTTCCTTTTTTTCTTTTTAATGCTCAACGCACGCCAGCTTTTATTCGGTGCCTCTACGAGTACCTCATTCTCCTTCTGAAAATTTTCTTTGTTATGTAAAAATCTTCCAATGCAGAGAACAAACAGGTTTCAGTTATTCTTCGTTTTCTATGTGACGTGTCTTGTCAGAGATGGAATCGATTTTGTTTCTCTCTTTTTTTTATATCTCACAGTATTTGAGTTTTTCTCTTTTGGTCTATTATTCGAGTCTTTCCAATGTCGATATCTGAAACACGTAACAAATGTATATATGTCTGATCGTATTGACTCATTAAATATACCATGAAAGACATCAGTAAATGTTAAGTTTCTAGTGACACATAATGGATAATGGAGAAACACATGACTTCTATGCGTAAAGGAAAACAAAGGAATCTAGTTAAAAAGTTGAAAACTTTCACTTTCTATTCATGAATATATATAACAGGGAGGTTCGCTGTTACAGGAACAAAATGAGACCTGTGAATACTCTAGCCTTGCAAAGTCTATTTCTTCAACAGAAGTGCAGTTTATATATAAAGAATGACGCCTTCTACACTGTAAAAAATCAGATGTTGAAACAACACAAAATGACTACCACTTTATTGTCATACTTGTGTATTAATTCGGCACCAAGCACATCGCCTTCCGAGCATATCAGAAATAACTCGTTACTACCTGAGAGAATTTGTATTGGTATTAATCGTTTAATATGAGCAAAGCTTTGCGAAATATATTTGGCACTTATGCCAAGTAACGAATAATCTATGTTTTCTGTAATCGGTCACAATAATATTGTTGTAAACCTGTGAATCGTTTGATAACAGTTATATGGGTAATAGTTCTGCCGTGCGTTCTTACGTGCTAAGATATAAGAACAACAGATAAAGAAAATAGATGGAAGCACTGCTACTTGTGTAACTGTTGTCAGATGATTCACAAGTTTACATCAATATTATAGTGTCCGATTACAGAAAACATAGAATGTTATTAGTTACTTGCCACAAATGCGAAATATATTTCGCAATGCTTTGCTCTTACCAAACAATTAAAAAACAATGCAAGTACTTACAGATAGAAACAAGGTATTTCTGATATGTTCTGAAGGCGATGTGCTTGGTGTCATACTGAATCAAGGAGCCTAACCTCTCTTGTGCTAGTTAGTGTGCCAGCGAGGAACAAGTGTTGCAATACGCATTTGGGAGCAAAGCACACATACAACACTTAGAGGGTTGACGGAAGTTTTCACTTTCGAAGGGCAAACTTGCTTTTTGAACTTCATCTCATCATCTTGTTCATCTTTTTCATCCTCGTTTGGGCTTCGGCCCTGGGTAGCTTTCTTAAGATGGCGGACTCTAGCAACACTAACGGACAATCGAATCTCGGCAAACATTTCGGCCTACCCGCTATAGTTTCTACCAACCTAGGTACACAATCTGCACAAACGGCACCCATTGCACCTTCTAACCGCACTCGGCACTTTTCTTGGGGAAGTCCACCAGTATCATCTGTATGTAGAGATAGACATCCTTCTAGTGATTCTACACAGTCAGCGAAACGCATACGGTCACGGTCCCCAACGGTATCAATGGATGTAGAACTCAATCTGCAACATACCAATATTGCTACTGGGGATCAAGGTACATCCTCAATACAGTCAAATGTCGATCCTCTTTATCATTTCATTCTCACTGATTACGACACGAAGTACACCAATCCCAAAATGATTTTTCTTCAAATCATGAAATATGTTCCACGTGTACAGGATACTCTGGTTCAGATTGTTCCAACTAGAAACGGTTACATTCTAAAATCTAAAGATCCAAATTTTGGAGTTATATTCGCAACAAAGCCTCCTACGAAATCTTCGGTAAGAGCGCTAAACTAACAAAATTAACCGATAAACGGCAAAAACAACCTCCACCACCTCGAAAACCGCCATATCTATCGGTCGTTATTAGAGGAGTCTCTCCAGAGCTCACCGATGCAGAAATCCAAGAGAAACTGAAACAAGAAGGAATTTCAGTGGATAAATGCATTCGAATTAGAAATAATAATGGTCCGACGTATTATCTGTCAGGAAAGTAAATGTACACCTATTTTTCGAGTCTGGCATTCTTGCGCTCCATCCGTGGAGAGTATGAGAATTAAATGAATCACATGTTTACTGAGGGGCAAAAAGAAAAGTTTAATCTGAATAAGACATTGCAAGGGGCACAAGCTGTGAATACGAATAGTGCATAGTGTAAATAAAGGACGACAACGAAAGAGAAAGCCAGAAACAGCTGTTAAAATTAGAAAAAAAAGTAAAAATTGTTGAAGTGGGAACATAAAACAAAAATACAACAAATATGCCGACAACAAAATATTCACCATGCCATGATCTTGGTGTAGTAGTTAAGGTACTGACTTACAAATGCAAAGGTCGCCAGTTCGGATCCCCGTCAAGGACATTTTAAAAAAAAATGTTAATAATACATACAGCTCATGAGAGGGTAAAAGAAGTCGTATTTAGTTTTTCGTAGCAATTATTATTGGTAATGTTTAGTACTGATAATACTTTTTGTCTTTGCGTATTGCTTTTATTCTTTTCTTCATTTCAAAAGAGAAGAATATCCGAACAAATGCCACCAAAATTCCTCATATTTTGAATGTAAACGCCATTTGCGATTAGTGAAGAATAAAAATTGAACGTTCCGAAGTAGCTGCAAAAAGTAAAAAGAAAAACATGGAAATGGACCGTACTCATGGTTACTAACAATACAATTTCTACATGCATTACACCTCCCGACCACATTTCTACGTTAGCAAGTAAGAGGCTTGTGTTTAGGTTATTGGTTCGTTCCAAACATGTTCATGTAATGATATTTCCACCAAAGTGCATGCCGTAGTTAATTTATTCGTTGATCTGGAGACAATTTAGTGCCCATTAATAAACTAAATAACATACAATGGAGTAAAATTACAGAAATGATATCGTATTTTACAGTAATTTCGCCGTGCAAGTTCAATAGTATAATAATAATAATAATAATAATAATAATAATAATAATAATAATAAAAAATTTTCATTGCTCCTGTGCGGAGAGTGAGAATTAAATCATTCACATGTTTAGTCAAGGTAAGGAGAAAAGCCTAAACTGAATAATACATTAAAGCGGGTCACAAACTGGGAATAAGAATAGTGCATGTTCTAAATAAAGGACGACACTGAAAGAGAAATCCAGAAGCAGCAGGTAAACGGAGAAAAAAGAGTAGAAATTGTTGAAGTGGAAATATAAAATACAAATACGAATAGGAATGAGCACGAGTCGAGCCAAAATTTGACTCGACTCGAGTTCAATTCGAGTCGAGTCAAAGGTAATTTTCTTGAGTTGAGTTCCGAGTCAAGTCGCTGTTTTCGAGGTCGAATTTGATAATGGCTCGCTCGCTTGTACAGCTCGTTTTAACTCGTTTTGAAATAATGGCCTGATTAGACTGGAAAGCAAAAGCCATGAGAAATGTAAGCAGTAATGTGGAGTACTTTTAGTGCGTCTCGTCTCGTAATTTTAGTGCATCTCGCGGGGCAATTTTAGTGTATCTTGTCTCGTTTAGATAACGAGAAGACAAGAGTTTTTTTATTATTATTATTACGAGATAGCCTCAAATGTCGTAATCACCAATATAAGTATATACTGTAGTTCTTAAAATCAAGGCTGAGACCTGCACGGTCGAATTCTTGAGCCCAAGCAGAAGACCAACCCTGGTTGTGATATCAACCGGCTCGTCTCGTATCAACTGAGCGAACAGCTCGAGTCGGCTCGGTTGGGATGACCCGAGCCGGTTCAGTTGGAACGAGCCATCGACTCAGCTCAATTGAGCCGATGGGTCAAGCTTTCTCGGTTGGGATGGGTCACCTGCTCGGCTCATGTGAACCGGTTCGAGCCAGCTAAGTTGAAACTAGTCCATCGGCACGTTTCGTCTCAGCTCAACTAAGCCCACGGCTCAAATCGGCTCGGTTGGGTAAGCTGTTGGCTCGGCTCACTTCTCGGTTCGGTTTGATAGTGAATGAGCTGTAAGCCGAGCCGCTCGAGCCGTTGAGGAGCCTAAACCCGGTCCCAGCTGTTTTGAACATGTTTGGCTGAAGCCTATAACTTTTAACAATTTTTGGCTCGAGCCCGAATACTTGCCCCTTCGGAACTCAAACCCAGAACGTGATCGATGTCCTTGCCTCCTGAAGACATCTTGACGCCAAGATCGACAGTCAATTAGCTTCTACTATTCAGATACAAACCGTATATCTTTTAAAGATTATACACGGTGTTGATATAATAATAATAATAATAATAATAATAATAATAATAATAATAATAATAATAATAATAATAATAATAGGCGTTGTTTGTGAAAAGGCAATATCTTCCTCAATTCTTCTTCAAACGTAATGATTGTAACACCATATCTTCGCTACAAACAAAATATTAGCAATTTATATCGAGAGAATGTGAAACTATTGAGTGATGGGAGCAACATTGGACAGTATGCACTCATAGTACTGAGAAAAGTAAGCGATTTCAATGCAAAATGAACGAAGAGTCATTGTCATGAGTAGTCATGGAGCCATGGCAGAGCCCTCTTTAGACAAAATGGCGATACCTTATATCGAGAGAACAGGAGGTGATAGTACGATGGGACAAACGTTGGACACAGTGGACCCATAAGACGCATCGAAAAAATTAGGGGGCGTGCGCCAGCCAGCCTTACTTATTTCCACATAATAATATAAAATTATATTGTCGAAATACACACACGAGTTTGCTAGTAATATTTGATATTATTATTATTATTATTATTATTATTATTATTATTATTATTATTATTATTATTATTATTATTATTATTATTATTATCGACAAAGTCTTTTCATTACGTGTGCATGTTTGACATGAAGCCAAAGAGAAGATCCATCATTCGTAGAAAGAATAAGAATAGTCAGTTACTTTAACTGTGAACGACTGCGAAAAATACGAAAAGAGTGATTAGCTGTAGCGAAAAGAAACAATACTTTCTCTCAAACGGATAAAAAACCAGCCGAGATTGATTCGAACTCGCATGGACGGCGTGAAGAGTCGGTGCTTTGTCCACTTTTCTTTTAACTGACTCACCGAACGTGTTTCAGTAACTAATTTATTGTTAATTTTACTTGCTTCACTCGTTCAACTTGCTTTTTTTAATAACTTATAACGACAGATACACGAATACAGAAACATAAGGAACAGTTAAAAATCATAGATGCTCTCCCGCCGGGAATCGAACCCGGGACACCAGACACCAAAGTCGCACGTGCTAGCCACTAGACCAGAGGGAGTTCACTGCTCACTCTTTGTATCGTTAGGGATTATTACCACTGTATTGCCAGCTATCACTTCTGTGAGTTGTATACTATGGTCACATGTTTCTTCTTTGCTGGAAGAGTTAAACCTACATTCTATGTAATACATGAGGTATTTAGACCTACATGCTCTTCATATAATATAATACAAGGGTCATGCTGGGAATAAGAAAAAGAACATTCCTTGGACAAAATGGAAACTATTGGCATCAGAAATATTTATCTATCCGGCATGCGCAGTAGTATATTTCAGAATAGTTACTGTTTAGTTCAGTAAACAAAGAAAGGGGTGTAAAAAAGCAAATATGTCGCGTCAACGAGATCGATCAGGGCTGACAGAGGCGGAAGCAGATGTGTAGTAATAAAACAACTTGGTTAAATTGATAATTGGTTCTTTATTCTGTAGTAGATCGTATCACAACTTTACGGGAGAGCAGAGAAAGACTTACTAACGCTGTCATATAGTAAGCTTTAGTAACACGATCACATAGACGCAAATGGATGTAACTGTGAGTACTACAACTTGGATTTAACGAAAGCCGTTTAGATATTCAGTGGTTTGCAGGGTTGTATAAGACACAAAAAGATAAGACACAATACAATTCTTCATACCTCAGCTTCCAGTAACTAGATACATGCAATTTCTGGTTAGGTACTGAAACTGCTGTCGGATTTTAATACGTGACGTATTGCAGGATACAAAATGCTTTGCATTATTTGTTTGTTTGTAGACAGCTACAGCTACTAGTGTTCTGAAAGGTTGTGTATAAACTAGGGATAGCCAATTCCGGAATTATTACTTTCCGGACTCCCGAAGGTAAAACCGGACAAATTCCGGAATTCGGAAAATTCCCATTTTGGAATAATTCCGGAATTCGGAAAAATCCGGAATTTAGAAATTTCTGATTTCGTTAACATTCCGGAATTCGGAAAAATCCGGATTTTTTCGAAATCCGGAGTTTTTGTCAATTCCGGAATTTTCTAAATTCCGGATTCTTCCCGAGTTGCGGAATTTTTCTGAATTAGGGAGTTTAACTAAATTTCATAATTTTCCGAAATCCAGAAAGTGAAAGTTCCGCTTCCAAAAAATGAATTTATTTTGGTTAATATGAATCGTGGCGGAAATAAGTCTTTGACCAGGTAATGGCGACTGCTTTGAAAGAAATGGGGTGTATGAGAATTCAATCTGTCATATTTGTAGTTTCGTGTGGAGAAAAAACAAGCTTGTGAACCAGCGGTTTAAGAAAAACTCAAGTTATTAATGTAAACTTTTCCGACATCATAAAAGAAATACGAAAGACATTTTGAATCGAAGAAATATAACATACAAGTTTGCAAGCGGAGACAAAGAAACCTAACGTAACCAGACTAAAGACAAATCGTTTACCGCGTAGCGATCAAGGTCAAGCTGTTTTCGAGGGCAAGTTTCGAGTTGAGGCGAGTTTGATAATGGCTCGCTCGCTCGTTCAGTTCGTTTTAACTCGTTTTGAAATTATGGCCTGATTAGACTGGAAAGCAAAAGCCATGAGAAATGTAAGCAGTAATGTGGAATACTTTAGTGCTGCTCACGATAGGGGTGCGTCTCGTCTCGTAATTTTAGTGTATTTCGTCTCGTCTAGATAACGAGAAGACAAGAGGTTTTTTTTTTTTTTTTTTTTTTTTACGAGACAGCCTCGAATGTCGTAAACACCAATATAAGTATATACTGTAGTTCTTAAAATCAAGGCTGAGACGTGCACTGTCGAATTCTTGAGCCCAAGCAGAATACCAACTCGGGTAGTGATATCAACCGGCTCGGCTCGTATCAACTGAGCGAACAGCTCGAGTCGGCTCGGTTGGGATAAGCTGATGTTCCGAGCCGGCTCAGTTAGAACGAGCCATCGACTCAGCTCAATTGAGCCGATGGCTCGAGCTTTCTCGGTTGGGATGGGTCCCCTACTCGGCTCATGTGAACCGGTTCAAGCCAGCTAAGTTGAAACTAGTCCATCGGCACGTTTGGATTCAGCTGAACTAAGCCGATGGCTCAAATCGGCTCGGTTCGGTGAGCTGTTGGATCGGCTCACTTCTCGGTTCGGTTCGATAGTGAATGAGCTGTAAGCTGAGCCGCTCGAGGCGTTGAGAAGCCTAATCCCGGTCCCTGCTGTTTTGAACATGTGTGGCTGAAATCTATAACTTTTAACAATTTTAGGCTCGAGCCCCAATACTTGCCCCTTCGGAACTCAGAACGTGACCGATGTCCTTCCCTCCTGAAGACTTCTCGACGACCGAGATCGACAGTCAATTGGCTTTTACTATTCAGATACAAACCGTATATCTTTTAAAAATTATACACGGTGTTGATATAATAATAATAATAATAATAATAATAATAATAATAATAATAATAATAATAATAAAAGTTTTAAACTTGCCGTTGCAATTTGGCAAAAATTTACTTAAAAGTAGAGATTTCGGGGAAAGGGTGCCGTACCTTCAAGACACACCTCTGCAACTACCAACATTTTAAACCACAACGTTCCGTTGAAGTTTCATGTAGAAAGTATTCTACTGTATGTTTTAACCCTTTGATTCCCAAGAATAAAAATATTTGTCCAATAATGTATTTTTTTGTGTTTTTCTGATTAGTATGATACTTAAAGACTACTCCAATAAAAAATATATTTTTTGTAATTTTTCATAAGTAGGTATGGTACGTGGTTTCATCTTGAAACCACTGGGACTCAAAAGTAGTAATGATTTTGAGGAAGAAATTAGGTTTGTTGAGAGGATTGTTATTTTTTTCTGAGATAGACTTTACTGTTTTTTGTTTGTTTTTTTTGTTTTCATTACAGTACTTTCTTTTAATGATTTGCAAGTTTATTGTTGTGGTACTGCACTCATTTTATACATCAATTTGCTCCAGAAAGATCAAAGACCTGACCTAAACCTAGTCATAGTAGTTTATTGATTGCTGAATATAGAGAATACATTTGTTACATGTATGGCAACATGTTTATTTAAAAAGAGAAAAATGCTATACATTTTAAAACTTGTATGATTAAAAAGAAATACAATCTAGTTCCTAAAAAAACATAAACACTAAGCCTTTTGCTACATAATTTTGACAGGCCTACTTATGAAAGGCAAGTTGCTGTCCTAGTAAAAGTCCTTCCTTCGTATGATATTAAAAAAAAAAAAAAAACATTTTCGAGTCGTCTGTGTAGAAAGCAACTTAACATATTTCACAAGAGAAAACAGACATAAATTTTAAAACTTCGATTAGTGAGAAGAAACACAACATACTTCCTAAGAAATAAAAATAAACACTACACCTTTTGTTAGAATGTCAGGCAAATTACTGTCTCTCTGAAAGTCATTCTTTTTTGTGATATTTTGAAAAACAATTTTTTGAGTCATTCAAGCACAAAGCAACCTCACATGTATCACATTCCCATTTTGACCGATGAAGTTTAGCTGCTGTGCTGCACAAAGCACATCTACGGGATGTACATCTTCTTGGTATGTGTTCAGCCTTGTCAAATCTCTTTTCGAGGGGAACCTGTGGCTTGAAGAAACTTTGAGTTCTCGCATAGGTTCTCCCTCCTTTCGGCGTTGACTTAGAAGACCCAATGAGACCAGCAATCACAGCTAGACGGAACTGTTTCAGTGACAGTGACTTACTGCCATCACTTCTCTCCTGAAATATTATGAACCCGTTTAGAACAGCTACATCCAAGAAATGCCACATTATTCGATGCCACCATTTCTTGCTTTTTATGTCAATCTCGTACAAAGATTTTAAAATATCTGCTTTATCAACATGCCCCATATTCTCGTTATAATCTTTCACCAATTTCGGGCACGAAATTTCTGTGAGCGACCCATCTTTGTTTCTTCTCTGTACCGATGTGACATCATCAATATCATGAAAATTAGACAGAAACGCAATCTCCTTCTTGTCCTTCCAAACTAAGGCCACGATTCCTTCTTTAGAGCATCGAAACTGAAACTGTCCTCTGGTCATGGATTTATCATTAACAAAATCCTTCGGGAAGCCTGCACGTCCTTGACGAACTGTCCCACATGCATAAACTTTATGTTCCAGTAAGTGCCTCATAAGAGGCAAAGAAGAGAAATAATTATCAAAGTATACTTGGTGATATTTTCCTTGGATAATATCAGTCATGTCTTTCACTACACGTGCAGCTAAATTCTTTTCAGTCACATCACTAACCTTTCCAGCATAGATTTGGAACTGTGAGACATATCCACTTTGATTCGCACGGACCCAAACCTTGTAACCACGTTTGATGGGCTTTTGGGGCATATATTGCTTCAAAGACGATCTTCCTTTGAATCTTATCATAGACTCATCGATAGATTGTTTGCAAGAAAGCTTGTACGACTGCTGGAACGTACCTGACAAACAGTTCAGTAGCGGACGTACTTTGTACAATTTGTCGTAATTATCTTCACCCTTTTTGGGTTGTTTCTCATTGTCATTCAAGTGAATGTTGCGAAGTAACCCTTCAAATCTGTTCCTTGACATCACCGACGAAATATATGAGTCCCTCAGTGCTGGATCCGATGACCAATAGTCTCTGTAACTGGGCAGTCTTTTTATTCCCATCATCAAACTTATAGCTAAGAACTGTTTAATTTCTTCTACATTGGTATGTTGAAAATGTGTGGAACCACCAATTCTTTGCATCACATATAAATTTGTCTGATATACTATGTGCTTCAGTAGTTCTAATGGGAATAGCTGTAGAAATATTTCTACTGGATTTTCTACATTATCTGGTATATTAGGCCCTACATCACTAGAAAAAACCACATTTCCTTTGAATATTGGATATTGTTCCCAGATAATTGAGTCACAATCATCCTTTCTCACTGTTATGTCTTCCATTTCTTCATATTCTTCATCATTGTTTTCTTCAGTCACGTTGTCATCACCCGCAATCATGGGCTGGGATACAGCTTGCTGCATACACTCATTTTCGTCACCTCTTTCACTTTCGCTGTCGTTCCCAGAAACACAGGAGTCACTATCACTCGGTATATCCTCTAAAATATTATATAGCAGGTCCGGGGTTAGTTCCTGTGAACCAAACTTCTGTTTCGAAAACATCGTAATTCCGGCAAACTAAGTTCCTAATATATGTAAAGCTACCTGCTGCTACTAGGACCACCAGCTGTTATGTCCTAGTGGTTTCACTTTCAAACCACACACATATTCATTCATTGCACTCTCGAATATTATTTTTATTTTGCAAGCTATCTTTCACTATATTCTGTGATAAACAAGTTCAAAATACTAAGTCAATAATCGGCAATCACTTTGAAAAGAACAGCCGTGTCAACAATGATCCGCCACCAATTGTCGCAGCACGCCAAAACTGCGACCAATGCAAGGCACAACTCAGTTATATTTGCTTTGCTTTGTCCCCTGCTAGCGTATCTACGGGTTAATTCCATTTCTGGACAAGAGATGATAGTAGTTATCAGACCTGCGCAATAGTTACACTTTAGTCCCAGAAACAAGAAGTCACGGGCAGTGATGTATGTGGTTTCATGGCGTCACCAGTAGGATACAAAGGGTTAAGGAAAATAACTGTAATAAATATAACTGAATATCACGTAACAGTAAGGCATATAATAAACTAATTTTTAGGATATGCAGAGGTAAATATAAAAGCTTTGCCACAAAATACCTACACAGAGCATAATTCAATGAGATCTGAAATATAACGTAACGAAATAGCCTATGAGATTCAGTCTACAGAGCAATTGTTACTTAAAGAATCACATACACTATTTCGAGAATCGAGACAAGACGGGAAATATTTACAATACCTTTCGTCTCGTCTCGATTCTCATCTCCAAAGAGGGACGAAAATTTTGAGTTAGCCTTGACCCGTCTCGAATGTATAATGTTAATTCTCATGTTATTTTATTTGTTTTAGAAACGAGACGAGAAACTCCTCTTCTCGTGAGCAATATTAAACCAAACCGAAATATTCTTTCCAAATGTCACGTTTCTGCTTGTAATGGTATGACCTGAGCGATAATTAGCTACTAGCTTTTAATCATCTACGAGATTATAATAATTATTATTAGTTTATTATTATTACTATTATTATTCCTGAAGATTTGATAGTTCAAATAATGAAACATCCGAGTATTCAAATATCTGAATATAATAAAACGTATGTTATCGCCGATCAATCGCCATCAAAAATCCTAAAGTAAAAAAAATTACAATGTGCATTCGCACAAGCACCTTGACCACTAAACCGCGATCGCTACGCGGTAAAAGATTCGTTTTTAGCCTGGTTACGTTAGGTTCCTTTGTCTCCGCTTGCAAACTTGTATGTTATATTTCTTCGATTCAAAATGTCTTTCGTATTTCTTTTATGATGTCGGAAAAGTTTACATTAATAACTTGAGTTTTTCTTAAACCGCTGGTTCACAAGTTTGTTTTTTCTCCACACGAAACTACAAATATGACAGATTGAATTCTCATACACCCCATTTCTTTCAAAGCAGTCGCCATTACCTGGTCAAAGACTTATTTCCGCCACGATTCATATTAATCAAAATAAATTCATTTTTTGGAAGCGGAACTTTCACTTTTCGGATTTCGGAAAATTATGAAATTCAGTTAAACCCCCTAATTTAGAAAAATTCCGGAACTCGGGAAGAATCCGGAATTTAGAAAATTCCGGAATTGAGAAAAACTCCGGATATCGAAAAAATCAGGATTGCTCCGAATTCCGGAATTATTCCAAAATGGGAATTTTCCGAATTCCGGAATTTGTCCGGTTTTACCTTCGGGAGTCCGGAAAGTAATAATTCCGGAATTGGCTATCCCTAGTTTATACACAACCTTTCAGAACACTAAGCTAGTAGCTGTCTACAAACAAACAAGTAATGCAAAGCATTTTGTATCCTGCAATACGTCATGTATTAAAATCCGACAGCAGTTTCAGTATCTAACCAGAAATTGCATATATCTAGTTACTGGAAGCTGAGGTATGAAGAATTGTATTGTGTCTTATCTTTTTGTGTCTTATACAACCCTGCAAACCACTGAATATCTAAACGGCTTTCGTTAAATCCAAGTTGTAGTACTCACAGTTACATCCATTTGTGTCTATATGATCGTGTTACTAAAGCTTACTATATGACAGCGTTAGTAAGTCTTTCTCTGCTCTCCCGTAAAGTTGTGATACGATCTACTACAGAATAAAGAACCAATTATCAATTTAACCAAGTTGTTTTATTACTACACATCTGCTTCCGCCTCTGTCAACCCTGATCGATCTCGTTGACGCGACATATTTGCTTTTTTACACCCCTTTCTTCGTTTACTGAACTAAACAGTAACTATTCTGAAATATACTACTGCGCATGCCTCGTAGATAAATATTTCTGATGCCAATAGTTTCCGTTTTGTCCTAGGAATGTTCTTTTTCTTATTCCCAGCATGACCCTTTTATTACATTATATGAAGAGCATGTAGGTCTAAATACCTCATGTATTACATAGAATGTAGGTTTAACTCTTCCAGCAAAGAAGAAACATGTGATCATAGTATAGAACCCACAGAAGTGATAGCTGGCAATACAGTGCTCGAAATCCCTAACGACACAGAGCGTGAGCAGTGCCCTCCCCTCTGGTCTAGTGGCTAGCACGTGCTACTTTGGTGTCTGGTGTTCCGGGTTTGATTCCCGGCGGGAGAGCATCTATGATTTTTAACTGTTCCTTATGTTTCTGTGTTCGTGTCTCTGTCGTTCTAAATTATTAGAAAAAGCAAGTTGAACGAGTGAAGCAAGTAAAATTAACAATAAATTAGTTACTGAAACACGTTCGGTGAGTCAGTTAAAAGAAAAGTGGACAAAGCACCGACTCTTCACGCCGTCCATGCGAGTTCGAATCAATCTCGGCTGGTTTTTTATCCGTTTGAGAGATAGTATTGTTTCTTTTCGCTACAGCTAATCACTCTTTTCGTATTTTTTGCAGTCGTTCACAGTTAAAGTAACTGACTATTCTTATTCTTTCTACGAATGATGGATCTTCTCTTTGGCTTCATGTCAAACATGCACACGTAATGAAAAGACTTTGTCGATAATAATAATAATAATAATAATAATAATAATAATAATAGTAATAATAATAATAATAATAATAATAATATCAAATATTACTAGCAAACTCGTGTGTGTATTTCGACAATATAATTTTATATTATTATGTGGAAATAAGTAAGGCTGGCTGGCGCCCCCCCACTAATTTTTTTCGATGAGCCTTATGGGTCCACAGTGTCCAACGTTGGTCCCATCTCACTATCACCTCCTGTTCTCTCGATATAAGTTATCGCCATTTTGTCTAAAGAGGGCTCTGCCGTGGCTCCATGACTACCCATGACAATGACTCTTCGTTCATTTTGCATTGAAATTGCTTATTTTTCTGATTACTATGAGTGCATACTGTCCAACGTTGCTCTCATCACTCTACAATTTCCCGTTCTCTCGATATAAATTGCTAATATTTTGTTTGTAAGGGAGATATGGCGTTACAATTATTACGTTCGAAGAAGAATTGAGGAAGATATTGCCTTGCCACAAACAAAACCTATTATTATTATTATTATTATTATTATTATTATTATTATTATTATTATTATTATTATTATTATTATTATTATTATTATTAATAATAATATTAATATTTTACTTATCACTAATGCTGCCTACCTTTATTTGCAATGCAATGTGTTACTAAAAAGCAAATCAAATAACACTCCTCGCCATTCACGCTCCCGAACTTGAAATACATGATTTACAGTTCTCTTTGTTAGGGGAAAGCACATTTATTATATTATTCTTTCAAATAACACGTTTTACAAGTTACTTCACTTTTAATGTGTAATTCCATATCGTCACTAATAATCATCTTGTTCCGATAGAAAAATAACCCCCCTCCTGCAAACAAACAAAAAAAAAAGCCTAACCGTAGCGAAAGGGCGTGAACCTTCTTTATGCGATTAATCGGGTCCAATATTTCAATAAGTCCCTGCACACAAATATTTCAGTAAAAGAGGAAAAGTTATTCAAACTTTCTAAAAACCTATTTATGGGCGAAATTTGGTTCCCTTGGAAGTTTTTAAGAGTTTGAAGGGCCGCCATTTTGAACATTTTCATCTGATTATTCTGGTTAACGAACTCATCAAGATATTTCAACAATTAATGTTTGTGCCAAGCTTTGTCTCAATCCGCTGAAAATTAGGGTGGCTATGGCATTCACAAATAGCGTTACATATATATACATACAGATAGATAGATAAATGGACACACAGAGGGAGAGAGAAAAGGTGTTTTGCTCCCTGCTCGCACCTGTGGTGCGTCAGAGCTAAACCGGGCCCCTTTGCAAAACGTATTGAGCAGCCTAACCTAAACACAAACCTCTTAATTGCTAACGTAGAAACGTGGTCGGGAGGTGTAAAGCATGTAGAAATTGTATTTATAATAACCATGAGTATGGATTCAAACACTCCATTTCCATGTTTTTCTTTTTTCTTTTTGCAGCTACATCGGAACGTTCAATTTTTATTCTTTACTAATCGCAAATGGCGTTTACATTCAAAATATGAGGAATTTTGGTGGCATTTGTTCGGATATTCTTCTCTTTCAAAATTAAGAAGTGAATAAAAGAAATACGCAAAAACAAAAAGTATTATCAGTACTAAACATTATCAATAATAATTGCTACGAAAAACTAAATACGACCTCTTTTACCATCTCTCATGAGCTGTATGTATTATTAACAAAATTTTTAAAAACGTCCTTGACGTGGATTCGAACTCGCGTCCTTTTCATTTGTAAGCCAGCACCTTAACCACTACACCAAGATAATGGCGTGGTAAACATTTCGTTGTCGGCGTATTTGTTGTAATTGTGTTTTATGTTTCCGCTTCAACAATTTTTACTTTTTTTTCTAAGTTTAACAGCTGTTTCTGGCTTTCTCTTTCGGTGTCGTCCTTTATTTACACTATGCACTATTCGTATTCACAGCTTGTGCTCCTCTGCAATGTCTTATTCAGATTGAACTTTTCTTTTTGCCCCTCAGTAAACATTTGATTGATTTAATTCTCATACTCTCCACGGATGGAGCGCAGGAATGCCAGACTCGAAAAATAGGTGTACATTTACTTTCCTGACAGATAATACATGGTTCGTGTACTTTCTAAGTAACAAGATACTATTGATTACCTGTTACGTTTTGGTGCACCTATTTACAAGAAAATGCATCGTGTAGAACCATCTAAAACACAAGCACCATTATCTATCCACTGTGAAAAATATCAGCTATACAATGACCATACTACAGCAGCTTGTTCCAATCCATCTAAGTGTGGATATTGTTCGGGGCTACATGATACCAAAGCATGTCCCAACCTACGAGGACCCCCTAAATGTAACACCTGTGGCAGTGGGGATCATCCTACCTATAGCTATCGTTGCAAAGCGAAACCAGTACCAAAACCAGAACACCCGGAGCTAACAGTACCCCTAAAAACGACCGACACGACAACTCAAGTTAACTAATCCATCTTACCACCGTTAACAGTCGAAGATCTTCTCCGCTACATTAGTTTGGTGCTCCAAAATATATTTCCCTTTCAGCGAGCCAATATCCTTCACCACATTATCTCAGCCGCAAAATCCATTTTTCACATCAATCTACATGCAACATATTCTAACAATTATGTTCATTTTCACATCGGATCTCTGGAAACTGCTGTTTAATACAATCTGCACAGTATTATTCATCATGGGTATTACTTTCTTATTTGTTAACATTCGGTCCTTTTCGCAGCATAAACTATTAGAAACACTGTTGTTGGAGGAACATATCAATGTCTTTGCACTTAACGAAATCGCTTTAAAACCGAACATGCCAGCCCGCATTCCCGGCTATCATATACAACGTCATGACTATCATGATCACCTGGCTCGTGCGCAAGGAGGAGTTGCAATAGGCTTTTCTCCAAAATATCCAGTTAGGTCATATAATACGCCAGCTTTTAGTACTTTCCCGGAATACCTTCTTTACTCTATATACTTTCCTTCTATAATCATCAATTTCAGTACGATTTATATTCGACCACGTCAACCTATCCCGCTAGAATATTTCCGATACATCGCCCATAACTATCGAAATATTATCATCATGGCAGACATTAATATACATAGTCGCAGTGATCGTGAAAAAGCAGACCTTCAACAATATCTAACTAATAATCTCCATCTTCATCTTCATGTCCTTCCTTCGCACACTAGACCTATCAGCCAGACCACGCCTGACGTTGTCATTACTTCTCTAAATCTTCTTTCAGACTCGAATGAACATAATTGTTAGAATATGTTGCATGTAGATTGATGTGAAAAATGGATTTTGCGGCTGAGATAATGTGGTGAAGGATATTGGCTCGCTGAAAGGGAAATATATTTTGGAGCACCAAATTAATGTAGCGGAGAAGATCTTCGACTGTTAACTCAAAGTTTTGGACTCGATTGGGAGCGATCACCATCCAGTAAAACTCACACTAACTCGAGGACAACGTCCACGCCAAGAAATCGCCCCTCGTCATGTTCCGAGATATGATAAGGCTAACTGGTCTCTTTTCCGGCAGGATCTTGAACGCATTCTTCATTGTGAAACGCCTCCAACTAATGAAACTGAGTTGCTTTCATGTGTTTCAACTATCACTAAAGCCATACAAATTAGTGCTCAGGACCATATTCCAACAGAACAAGTGCATCCGCACAGGCCAAAACTACCGCCAACCTACATTCCATTTATACAGCAAGCTCGAAAACATCTTCGAGAATATTATAGAACCGGAAATGATGTATATTTACGCCAACATCATCAATGGCAAAGAGCGGTTCGTAACTATCTTGTTGCTTATAAACGTAGAAACTGGATAAGAACTTGTAACAACTTATCCGAGGAAGCTCATCCTTCTCGCTATTGGAAGCGGTTTCATCAGCTTGTTGGCAAAAGCACTACAATAACCTATCCTCTCATAGCTGACGGTACTCCTCTCTATTCTGACGCAGAAAAAGCAAATGCATTTGCTGCTCAGTTACAGGCTGTTTTTACACCATCAGCTGCTTCCAACCGTTGTGAACGGACAGATATATCTTGTCTTCCTGCCTTACAACCTTCCACGGAGCACGTCATTGACCCAAATCATCCTCTTACTTCACCCATCACAGTCAGTGAACTCCATACGGCACTAGCACGGAAAAGAAATACAGCACCTGGGATCGATTCGATATCTTACAGACACATCAAAGAAGCCCCGCCATCACTCCTGCTACTCCTAGTAACAATATACAATTTCATCCTTAAATCTGGTTTCTACCCTTCAGATTGGAAAGTCTCCAAAGTTTGCATGTTTCACAAACCTAATAAACCTATACATTCAGTAACGTCTTACAGTCCCATTCAGCTCACCTCAGTATTCAGTAAGCTACTGGAAAAAATTCTCGTTTGCCGACTCCATAAGTATCTTGACACAACTTGTCTGTTACCTATCCATCAGGCGGGCTTTCGTCCTGGATTTTCCATAAATGACCAGCTACTTCGTCTCTGCACAATAATTACTAATCAATATAACAAAGCTTTACCATCATGTCTCATTCTCATGGATTTAGAGAAGGCGTTCGATAAGGTTTGGCATTATGGCCTCATTAAAAAACTGCAGTCGTTCAAACTTCCCGTGTGCTATCTCAGGTTAACATATTCTTTCATTTCAAATCGTATAGCTTATGTTACAGTTGGTACAGCACTCTCCTGGCCGATTTTTCCTCTAACTGGTGTACCACAAGGATCAGCTCTCGGTCCTTTATTATATATCCTTTATGCGTCCGATATTCCTTCTGTACCACGCAACGTCTTTAATTTTCAATATGCTGACGACACAGCTTTTCTTGCACTCGGCAAAACTGTACATCAGCTTAACATTGCTTTACAAACAACACTCGATAATTTCGTCAAGTGGTGTAAGAAATGGCACTTAATGATCAACTCCGAGAAAACACAAGCGCTAGTATTTCTACCGCCTAAATGTCGTTCCAAACTCCATAGAATCCCAACTCTCTTAAGCATAACTGTTGATGGGTACCCTGTACGTCCTTCCACCACTGCTACCTATCTAGGCGTGGTTTTCGATTCAAAGCTCAGCTGAAATGCTCAATTGAGAAAACTAACGGACAAGGGCAATCTTAGATTAAATCTTTTGCGACGCCTCACAGGAACAACTTGGGGACTTAAAGCCGATATTTTGCTTCATACTTACAAAGCATTCTTGCGTCCGATCCTAACTTTTGGGCATACCGCTTGGTGCAATGCTTCTGTTTCTTTTTATGAAAAGCTCAGCATACTGGAACGACATGCTATTCGACAGGCGTATCGAATTAAACTTCCATATCCGACGTGGTTCACGTATGAATATATAGACTTTCCAAAGATCACCGAGCATCTTGCACAACTCCGCCTTAGGTACATAACCTCTCGCAGCATATCGATACAAACACTCACCTTTAAATATCTTCATATCTATGTATGTGAAACACGAACATCTTCCTGCGGCTGAAAGGGAAATATATGAAGTATATGTCATTGATCATCATCTTCCTCATCTCTTTCCATCTTAGCACAGAGATCCTCATCACTAACAAGGGCTTCCAAATGTGTTCATTAGTCCCGAGCCGCCCCGGGACAGAAGATTTAACCCTGCATCTGTCTTACTAATATTAATCTGTTTGTGATGTGTTAGCACTTCACCTCATTTTTCATAATCATCATTATTCTTTATTCTATTATATTTATTATGTATTGTGATTTCTATTAGTATCTTAGCACCTCAATAATATATCTGCACTTTTCTGTTATAGTGTCTATTTTTTCAGAAACAATTTATGAATTTATTATGCATTTAATAATATTTGTGTTCATGATTACTGCACTTTGCCCATATATCATTACCTTGAACTCAATAGTGATACTGTAAACTCCATGCCACAGAGAGGGCGTAACCCTCTAATGGCTGGGAGTAGGAACTTTTTTTCTGCATGATGAAACTTAATTGATGAATAAAGATTTCACTATGTTACCCTATTCCCGTAATCCTTAAAAAAAAAGTTGATACACAAGTAACACGCCATAGTGTTAGTCATTTTGTGTTGTTTCAACACCTCATTTTTTTGCTGTGTACGTGTGGTGGCTAGTGCCATAAATAAGTCACTATCCGCAAGAACTTGTGGTGAGCAACCCCGATAACTAAACGGCCAACCACGACCCTCATTTCCTTCATATCCAGAACCCATTTGGCATCCGCTCGTCAAGTCCAATTACCATAGTTCCAAACTCTGTCCTTTCAGTCAGTGATTAGAAGATTGCTGTTCAACATATATAGTTTTCTTATATAGTCTTCTTGAACTATGTATACTGTTCACATCTGTTTCACATTAGCGATAGTATTCGGAGAGAGAGTGAGAGTCAGAGACATATTGGGTGTTGGGGCATTGCAACCTTGTAAATGCGGTCAAAAGAGGGATGTAGGAAGGAAGGGATATTGTTGTAAAATCCAGCATGTGAACTTCAAAGAATTTGCCGAACCGCACATCTATTGAAGAAATAAACTATACATAAATATAGTTAAAACGGCTATGCAACTAATGAGATTTATATTTCATGTATAGAAATGATTGTCTACTATTTTTCTTAAGAAAGAAATAGCCCTACTCGTTTTACATTAAAAGCTTCCCTATTGCGAAAAGGGATTCTTTCTTCCTTCATTTCTACAAATACACACCAGTCTCACAACATAGTTAACCAACTACCTCATACTTTCCTCACTCTCCTCACGAATTTGGATTGCATTATATAAGGTTCCGTCAAATGAAAAGGTCCAATTGCAAATATCCGGACAACGTGTTGACTGAGATGTTTGTCCTGTTTGCTGTTTATATCCTGTCCTGTCCTGAGATGTTTGTCCTGTTTGCTATTTTCTGTTTATATTCCATAATAAATGTTATATTTGTATGTCACGGATGTAGTTGTCATGTTAGCAGAGGTTGGTTACTTATCAATGTTCCTTTTTCTTCACCAGATAAGAGTGGCGTCGTGTAATACACCAATGTAGGTACCAGCGACCAACGTTACCAAGGAAGAACAGCGGGGTATGATACGCTTTCTTTGTGCAGAAGGTGTCCATCCAATGGACATACACAGGAGAATGCAGTGTGTGTGGTGCGAAGTGCGTTTCAGACAAAACAGTACGAAAGTGGTGTTGGCGTTTTCGTGGTGGCAGGAAGAAACTGACTGATGATGCGCGAGCCGGCAGGTGACAAATCATATTCGTGATGAGACAGTTGTTCCTATTGACAAGTGCATTCAAACTGATATCACTGGTATCCTTGATGTTATTAGAGCTCAAGTGCAGGTGTCCCATGGCAGCGTGCATGATATTTTGCTCAATAGACTAGCTTACCGGAAGGATTGTGCTCAATGGGTCATCAAGTGTTTGTTCGAGGAACAGCGACACAATAGAATGGGTATATCACTGAACCATTTGACGCGATATTAGAAAGAGGGCGACGATTTCCTTGTAAAGATCATTGCTTGAGATGAATCCATGCTCACTTTTTCAACCAGAATCCAAACGTGAGAATATGCAGTGCAAGCCTGCAGGGTCGCCTAAACCAAAGAAAATCTGTTCCAGAACATCAGCTGCTAACTGTTCTGTCCTGAGTGACTGTGTTCGACGAGCGGAGGGCCTCTGCTAGTGGAGTTTGTCCCCAACGGAGAAACAGTAAACGCCTACTAATACTGCGATATTCTCCGTCGGCTGCGGCTAGTAATCAAGAATAAACACCGGGGTAACCCCACAAAGGGCATCATTTTATTGTACGACAATGCCCGGCCTCATGTTGCAAGACAAACACAGGATCTTTTGACGTCGTGGAAGTGGAAAGTGCTAGACCACCCCTCGTATAGTCCTGCCTTGAGTCCCTGTGATTTCCACGATTTTGTTCCACTCAAGAAACACTTCCAGGTTCACGGCTATGGATGAACTAATGCAGCAAGCTGTGACAGAGTGGTTCCATACTTAATCCTAGGAGTTCTTTATCCAGGGCATTCATAATGTCCTGTCAATGTGGGATAAGTGCCTCAACAGCAATGGTTATTATATAAAGGTCTCGCCAGTAATGAAGTCTGTACATGGAAATTTAACTTTTCATTTGACTATACATTATATATATATATATATATATATATATATATATATATATATATATATATATATATATATATATATATATATATATATATATATATATATATATATGTGTGTGTGTGTGTGTGTGTGTGTAGATAGATAGATACAGATATACACGTATATATTGTGACGATGGGGAAGCTCTCTAGTTTCATCTTGCACGTTTTTCACATATATTTGGAGAACTGCTCACGCTAACACTTAGCGGTTGTCACAAGAGAAAAATATTGGTATACACCAAGAGTTACTTGGGAATAATGGGAACTTCAGTCTAGGAGTTGAATAAAGGCTCTTGTTAATATTAATTGAATTTTATTTACATGATTGATTAAGCATCATACAGCTAATTACTTTGATTGTTATTGAGTATTCACTATAGTATTTACTATCAACATTTCTCTGAGGATAGACGGCGAAATGCAATTATACGACTGTTAGGTTCGACTGTACGGTCCAACTAAATCCTCCTTTCTTTGAATCTATAGCGTTAAAGACATAGTAGTAAGATTTTCAAATACGAGGGTCGCTCAAATAGTAAGTACCCCATGTTCAGACTATGCCTCGCTCACTTCTTGGTAATTTTCAGGGTCTTGTTAATATTAATTGACAGCTCATTACTTTGGTTATTAACGAGTATTTACCATTATATTTATGGTCAATATTTCTCTGATTTATTTACATGATTGATTAAGCAACACACAGCTCATTACTTTGAAAGTTATTGCTATAGTATTTACTATAGTATTTATTATCAACATTTCTCTGAGAATAGAAGGCGAAATGCAATTATGCGACTATTATTCTTAATCGTGAGAGCTTGATTGTAGGGAGACAAAACAGTTGAATCTGATATGACATCCCCAATACAAGAAAATGGTACTATAAGAATCTTTGTTACGTACCTTGCTGAATTCTTGTAAGGCTGAATAATTTGTTACTTCTATGGTCGTCGCACTCACTTTGGAACACCTGAGGGCTGACTCTCGAGTCACCGAGGGCTGGGGATCCTAAGACTTTTAAAGTATATCGGGTCACACCCAAATCTCGTGGTGATCAGACCATAATTAGCGTCAGATTCCTAAAAATGGAAACCTATTACCCTTGTAGCTTTCTCATTGGTTCTCACCAACTGCCGCACCCAGGATACGATACAGATGACACATATACACGTGTACAACATCCGACGCATGATTCAATGTCACGCGTCCTAGAACTTTCCAAGCATCCGTAAGCACTGACTAAATTTCCTATGTTACTGCGTTGTTGCGGTCGTAGTTCAATATCAAGTATCCTGTTTGGGTATTATCCTGTTTGGGTATTATCAACTATCTTTACTGACAAGTAAACCTTACGTTTGGGTGAATCGAGTTGCTGCCTGAGACACATATGAGAAGGTAGTACTAATTGTGGTCAGTATTTCAGTGAAGTTTTAGGTGCGAAGCTCCAGGGGTTTAGGAGATATAGCTACCAGAACATCACATGGAAGTACAGAATAGTCTTCATACAGTTGGAGGTAAAAGCTCTATAAGACCTCTTGTAATGACAAAAGGTGAATAAAAAATATATGGGTACATATTAGGACTAGGTGGAAGTCATATAGTAAGGGTATACCTGACGGCGGCCATCTTGAAAGCCGCCATTTTGAATTATGGTTAAGTTTTTGAAATAGGAATGGGGTCATGTGATACATGAATTAAGCCGCAAATTTAATCAGAAGAACAATGGTTACGTTAATTTTGATTTACGCGCAATTGGTAAAAAGTTACAGGGAAATTAAGTATTGTTGCAGCATATGTATTAGTCCTTTACCCCACCTTGTAAATTTTGTGTTAATGATAATAAATAAAAAGCAGGTGGATAAATATTAGGTCTATGGTAAGAGTTGCTTTGCTGGCGGCCATCTTCAAATCCGATATTTTGAATCAGACAAAAGTTTTAAACAAAGCGCATAGCATTGACATTTTATTAATAGCAAATTTTACCATAAATCCAACGGTATAAGAATTTTTGCTTTATCATTAACCAGCATTTGTTATCGCGTAAACAAGTTGCTAATTTAAGGAAAAATGACCAAAGTGGAATTGAGTCATAATTGAACTTGGGTCTTTCTTCCAGAAAAATCCTCAATTAGTACAATCAATATGTACTTCAGAAAAGAGTGTATGACTTGCACAAATGCTCTGCTCACAGTGAGCACACCTGACAAAGGCAATCGAGTTATACTTGACACATTTGTCGTTAACATTTCCGTCAAAGCAGTAGTCGTAAGGGGCGATCCATTTAATTTTGTGCTGGTTAATGATAAAGCAAAAACGGTTATACCGTTGGAGTTATGGTAATAATTGCTATTAATAAGGTGTCAATGTTATGCGTTTTGTTTAAAACTTTTGTCTGATTCAAAATGGCGGATATGAAGATGGCCGCCATCAAGGCAACTCTTACCATAGACCTAATATTTATCCACCTGCTTTTTATTTAATTATTATCATTAACACAAAATTTACAAGGTGGGGTAAAGGACTAATACATATGCTGCAACAATATTTAATTTCCGTGTAACTTTTTACCAATTGCACGTAAATCAAAATTAACATCACCATTGTTCTTCTGATTAAATTTGCGCCTTAAATCATGTATCACATGACCCTATTCCTATTTTAAAAACTTAACCTTAATTCAAAATGGCGGCTTTCAAGATGGCCGCCGTCAGGTATACCCTTACTATATGACTTCCACCTAGTCCTAATATGTACCCATATATTTTTTATTCACCTTTTGTCGTTACAAGAGGTCTTATAGAGCTTTTACCTCCAACTGTATGAAGACTATTCTGTACTTCCATGTGATGTTCTGGTAGCTATATCTCCTAAACCCCTGGAGCTTCGCACCTATAACTTCACTGAAATACTGACCAAATTTAGTACTACTTTCTCATATGTGTCTCAGTTAGCAACTCGATTCACCCAAACGTAAGGTTTACTTGTGAGTAAGCTTCCTATAACATTGCGGAATTGTGATAATATCAATTGCCTTCATCGTTTGCATATTTCCCTTCTCTTGTTGCTAACCCTAAGCAAACCGAGAGAACAAAAGTCTGAATAAACCCATTAATTCAACTTTACTCAATTAAGGGCAAAAGATAACCATTTTTTAAGTTTATCGCCACAAGATATTCAAGAATGTTAATTCTAGGGACAATAACGACCTGGATTGTGTCTCCTGTAGCGATATTTGTCTTTAATAGTGTGGCACAATTGCAATGAACTCCTTTATTACGCTGTCTGTGGGTTTTCTCAGGTTAGTCCCTTTCCTACAACGAATTCTTCCATCTTCATTCACTTGGTTTAATCATTTCTTTCTCTAATATAAATGGCATAATTGTGAGACTTTAAACTGAAAGATTTCAATTTTTCTTTTATTATGCGTTTATCTTTTGTAAATACGAATTTTCAGCAAAGAATTGTTTTCTCCAGAATCTCAACTAGCTGAAAGAAGGCATTGTAGCCATTTATGTATATCCAAGATGAAGCTGAAACGAAGTACCATGAGGCGTTACAGAAATGAGGGCGTTGCAAGTGATAGTGAGTGGAAATTGGTTAGGCGCAAATTGCTTAAAAAAATGTTCAATGGTAAAGAAAATGTTGGTTTATTGATTCAATTTTTATATATATATATATATATATATATATATATATATATATATATATATATATATATATAGATAGATAGATAGATAGATAGATAGATAGATAGATAGATAGATAGATAGATAAACTGCCATTTATATAAATAACAGTTATTGGGGAATAATGATGATTGAATAAAAGTACTCAGAATAATTGAGAGACCCTATGTTGTTATACTCTTGGTAGCAAGTATAGTCTATAGTGTACTCAAGTATACTAACTCAGTTAGTCGTAATGTCGTGATGGTCTACGTACGAATAACGGTAACCGAATTGAGTGGTCAGCAACCTTAGATTTTTATATAATCATGTCCAATAAAAGATTGTATCAATTTTTAATAAAGATTGTATCCTTTAAAGTTATAATCAATAGCAGTATCTAACGTAGCTTATTCTACTAGCATGTTATTCAATATTTGAGCTATAGAGTATGCATTCGTCCTTGTAACAAATCTATTGGCTCTCAATATACAGTATGTCCAATTTGACACTGGTGCCGGTGCACATTCAACGTAAAACGTTTATCAATTGTTTACCATTTATTTCGTTATTGTGTTAGTCTTGAACGTGTATACTTGTAGGTAACCGCTGTGAAGAAGTATGTACGAAAGAAAGTAAAATAGGGAAGATTGGAGTAATGCAATACATATCCTTGGGGCTTCGGAGTTAGTTTTAATTTGAACATGCTGTGTACTGGAGAGATTTGAATAATGTCTTAAGGTATCATTTTAAATGAAGAGAAAATCCCAGCCTACTCCTGCACGTATGAGAAGTGGGCAATTCTTTGGCAGCCAACTTAGTTGAGGACTAAGTGCCACTGTCCCCCTCGGACGGCGGATAATCTGATAAAGGTCTGGGCATCTTCTTGTCCATAAGGTGAGAAATCTTTTTAAAGGACAGATGAACCACAAGGTCATCAACGGCATGAAATCTGGAAAGGAAATGATAATATTACCACATTATTTTCCCAGACGGGACGAAGAAGAATAAAGACAATGATAGTTCTTACTGAAGTAAAGTATTCCGAATGTAAAATAGTTTCAATTTTGGATCTTCAAATGGGGACTACTCCTTGGAAGAATAATCAAAAGAAGAACATAATAGTTTTCATTTTAGCACAGGAACCTAGAACGTATGAAATGCACGAAGTGTTGGTAAACTGGGAAATTTAAAGGTGAAAACGAATAAATATAAAGTAAACATAGTGAGTTTGAGGGAGGTGCAATGATCAGAGAAAGATGAAATAGTCTCTTCAATTTACACAATATTCTATTCAAGTGGCGTTAAGGTAAAAAATGGTGTCATGATAGCAATGAGAAACAAAATAACAACAAGCGTAACAAAAGTGGAATTCTTTATTGAACTCTGGATGTTCATAAAAATAAATGCAATACTCATAGATGTAATAACACAAGAGTACACCGTATATGCCCACAACCGACCATGATAACAATGATGTAGTAGTAATACAGTATGTGACAAGATAGTGACATATTGCACTAGAAGGGAAAGATTTCAACAGTCTGATGGGAGAAAGAGTTAGAGTAGAAAGAGTAAGATGGTGGAATCATTTAAACCAGGTAGACGAAATATACGAGGTCAAATCCTTATTGACTTCTGTAGGCAACATGATATGATGGTGATGAATACTGGTTTAAGAAAAAAAACTGTATACATGGAAAAGTCTAGGCGATAAGAAACGCTGCCAAATCGATTATATTCTTGTCAAACAATGTTTTACATTTCTCAAATAGTGCATTGGATGTTAACAGACTACCAGGAGCAGACACTGATTCAGACCACAATTTCCTAGTGGCGGAAATGCAAGCCTGGTTAAAGTCAATCGAGAGAAATAGGAGAAATCAAAAATGGAATTTAGAACAACTAAGAAGTATGGACTGTGATATGAAAGAAGAGATCGAAGAACACATTTGTAAAATGGACGATATGGTAGGCAGCGTAGAAAATAATGGGAAAAGTTATGTATATATTAAATATTACTAAATATACACAAGAACAACGTGGCAATTTGGAAATAAAAACCGTGGTGAACTAAAGCGAATCTTATGAAGATGGAGGAACGTAGAAGGACGAAAACCTTGTATACCAAAGAATACAGAAGACTGAATAATGAATTGAGAAGCGAAGCTGATAGAGTCAGATGAAGCACATAGAAAAGGTATGTGAAGAAATAATGGAATTTCAACGCCACCGAAGATATCGTCCGATGTATCACGAAACACAAGGGTTGGGAGGGAAAGAAAACAGAAATATATTATGTTTAGAATAAAAAATCAACAATGTCTAGTAGTCACTGACCATCAATGCATCCTTGGGATCTCGGAGGAATTCATAAAGTATATATATGACCAAACGAACTCCGAAGTTATATTGCGATCGATGCAGAAAAGGTGGAAAAAGAAGAAAAGGGGATCCAGTATATTGATAACTGAAGTAGTACAAGCCATAAAAGACATGCGGAGGAGAAAGACCACTGCAAACGACGACATACCAGCAGGTTTGCTCAAGGGATTAGAAGACATTAAATTGAATGTACTGACTTTACCTATTGCAAATAAATACAGGAATCAGAGGGATTAACCTTCTTTCCTATACTGAAAAAATTATTACGAACATAGTGAATAGACAATTGAGAAGTAAGATAGGAAAGGTCTTGGAGGAAGATCAAATTGGATTCAGGAAAGGGACTATTTGCTATTAGGTTGATGAGAATTATATCAGCATGAGTTCTTGATGACGTAAGACAAGAGTTATGTTTGTGCTTCATCGATTAGTGGAAAGTTTCAAACAGTCTCTATCAAACTCATTAAAATACTTAAAGAAATTTAAATCAATTGGAGGGATAGTCGACTAATTCGCAACCTGTCGGAGTAAAGAGTAAAGTTGCGCTTGAACCAAGTAGGAATCAATAGTATGGAGGTTAAAAGAGAGGTCAGACAAGGATTAGCATGTCACTCCAATTCATTTAACATTTGCAGTGAATTTTTAATTAAGGAAGTATTTATGGGAATTGGAGATTTCTAGATTGGAGGGTAAATCAAGGTCATGTATACGGATGACGGTTATTACAGCTAAAACCGGAAAAGAACTACAGGAAATGAATAAAATGGTTGACAGTGGGAAAAACATGAAATTGAAATCAACATCGAAAAGTCGAAATTTATAACGATATACGGTGGAAACACACCCTTATGGGTCAGAGTAGAACAAATAGAGCTTGAAGAAATCGACCATCTTAAATATCTGGAAAGTATTTTGACGAGAGATGCTTAATGTACCAAGAAGATCAGGCCGAGAACTGCTGTAGCCAAACAGGTAATTATTCAAATAGAAAAGATTATTCCTAACTAGAAAGCGTAACACTGAACTAAAGAAAATGCTGGTTAAGTGCTATATATATGAAGTTTTGGATTGTATGTTTCAGAAACTTGGACATTACAAAAGTTTGAGAAGAAATATTTACAGAGCTTCGAAATGTTGTGTTGGAGGAAAATGGAGAAGATAAAATGAATATATGGAGATAGTGTCATTCGAAGATGGTTTAAAACAGGTAGGAGAGAAGAGGATACTTTTAGCCAACACCCTTCATAGTAAGGCTAATTGTATTAGGTACAACTTGTGAAGAAATTGTCTTCTGCATAAAGTCTCAGAGGAAAAAATGGAAAGAATGAGAGGAGTGGGAAGAAAATAAACATAACTGATCGATTATATTTTTAAAATAGAAAAAGATTAGAATTAGGAATTAAATTTCTGGGCTTTAGGCATCTATGGTCATGTTAGTCTTTACGAATGAGGGATGACGTCCCTCGGTGATCACACTATCTGATGAAAGTGAAGGAGAAATGCATTAGGCAAAGAGGGGAGCGGCCTGGGACCAGTATATTAGGTACTATTCCAGCATTTACCTATTGTGAATAAGGAAAATTCCACTCAAGATTGCTGGCCTGAGAAAACTTTTACACTTTTTCCGACCCAGTGTCCCCAACGGCAAATAGAAAAAGCTCAAAATCGAGAAACAAGATGAAAAACATTTCAAAACCGGAACATAAAACACACACACGGGGAGAGAGAAACCTCATTAGTCCCAGAACCTGCGTATATGCAGAACACTTAATAAATAAATAAATAAATAAATAAATAAATAAATAAATAAATAAATAAATAATAATAACTAAACTAAAGTTTCCAGTGCATAAAATTGCTTTTATAGTACCTAAGTAAAACTCAGAATTAATTGCTAATATCACATATTAGCATGAAACAACTTGAAAGCATATTAGAGATGAAAGCATTTCCATTTATTTCTAAATAAGAAGAAATAAACAGAAGATTGATGAACTATGAGATTGAGGCAAGTAGAGGCAATATACTGTATCTATATGTAGAAAATATAATTACGCATTTAGGCATAAGCTCTTGAAGAAGTTATCGATTCAGCGGCTGCTTTCTTAGTATGTATTCTTGCTGCATTGAAGCGTCCTCCTTTGAACCACATTAAAAGACTTCCTTTTTCTATTTATTTTCAACAATCTTGAGTGTGCAAACAAGAAGAAGAAAAAGAAAAAGGAAAGAAGAAGAAAAGGAAGTCGTTGTGACTGCAAATCTGTTTAATTAAGTTCCACTTAGATACAAAAGCTCCTGAATTCGAAACCTTTTTGATCTGAAACAAGAGAAACGTGCTTCGAATCAGCAAGTGTTACTTCCGGTAAATAATTATTTTCTTGAGAGTTCTTTTAAATCGGATTAAAAAAAAAACAACTTTCCAAGATTATTTTTCGTTTATTTTTCTTTTATTTTTAAGTTGTAAAGATCAAAAAAGAATATTGAATATTCTATGACAACCTAGCCACTCAGTGCCTATTTGGGGATGCAATAATGAGTGCTACTAGGCGCCTTCCACTCACCATCTAAAATGAGTGGGTAACTTATAACTTAACTTGCGAGAGGTTTATTTGGGGATTTAAACAAATAAATTTACTTCCACTTCATTTAACATAGAACACTGTATTTCTAAAATCTGATGAATGAATTGTGAGATTTCTGAATAGTTGCTATAACGGATATTCGGAGTTATTTGCCAGTAAGATATAGTACGACCAAGCATTGAGCTTTGAATTCTGACTCGGAGTCACACATACCTGGTTCAATCTGTTGTAGTCCCACGTCGATCTGGTGTTGAACTCTGCACCTTAAGCTGTCACTCCTTGTTGTTGGACGATGAAAGCTGGCATTGAGGAATGGGCCTCTCAATGTAAATCTCCCTCGAAGTTCTGTGTCGTTATAATTGGTCGAAGTACAACGTACTGTCTTCTCCTATCATCTGGTGGCTAATTAAATGTAACTTGGTTCTCCAGACTCGAACCCAAGTATCTTCCAAATCGAAGACCAATCTTGGAACTCTTAGAACTGCTCCTCAAGACCTGATCCAATCTCCATGAACTCCATGAACTGATCCAATCTCCATGAACCGATCCCAAAACCTTCTCGTCCTGTGGTTTTGTTTGGCTGGGTCCAACCACCATCGTCTGCTGTTTCGTCTGCTGTTGCACGTGTGACCCCGTTTTCACATGGAGAGACAAATTCCTTCCATGTGTCAAAACTCAAAACTGCAACCCTCGACACGTTCTGATTTTCCGATCCTAAGCAATTCTCCGTACATCCGTAATCTCATGAAATTCATACCATCCCACAAATTCACGTTTTTGTACAATTTCCAGAATCTGGCTAATGTGAGGAAAGACACATTTTCAACATTTCCTTCCTACATTGCCAGACACGATACGATGACATTTTTATACAACATTGTTTACAATGAATTGCTGACACAACTGTTAGCGAGATTGTGCAGCTTGCATTAACTTTACACATTCAACATTAAATTCCCATAACCTTTCTTAATAATTTCAAGACATAAACATAACAATAAATTTGAAATATACAAATAATTATTCTCGAAAATCGAGTTCCTCTACATGTCCCCCCTTAAAAAATTGGTTGCTCCGCAAACCAAATTCGACGTCGTAAGAGGGCGATTTTCTATAAACACCCTGTACATGATATATATACTGACACCATATTAAAGATAAATATCGACTTAAAATGAAATAAAATATGTATTATTATTCAACATGATTATATAAATATTGATTAATCTTCCTTCATCTAACATTTATTTAAAAATTATATATATATTCGAATTTTAATCTTTGTATTACTTTTTTAACATTATAAAATACGACATTTCAAAATGTCATGTCACAAAGTATATCCTCGCGACATCTAACGAGTTTTTGCTAAACTACTTGCACAGCACATTTCGTCAAGAGTGAATGTGCATACACATTTGCAAGTACTCTTGAGTTATCTCCTCTTAGAAACAACGCTTTTACAGTATCAAGTAACCAAAAATTTCCATCACTCTGAATGTTCATACTTGCCAACCAATGAAATTATTGGCCGTATCAGTAATGTTTTAACTCCGTCTCTTTCCACCTTTCCGTGGATGGAACTGTAAAAATAAAACTTGTCACAAAGTTATTAAAACATATGCAATTAACATATTCACATCTGCACTATATAGCTTGAAAATATTAATGTTTTATTTTCATAAAAAATTTTATTCACTGATTTTTAATCTGAACAGAAAAAAAAATCCTGCAGCAGTGCATTGGAAATCCTGATTCTTCAAGCAACTTAGTAACTGCAAGCTCAACAGTTTTTCAATCAAGCTTTGTCAAGGTTAATTCAACTTCCTGCGTTCTATTCACGTGTCATCGTCGACTGGATAACATCAAGTTCCAATCTTGCGTCGCAATTATTACACTAATAGTTTTAAAACACATTATTTTATATAACAACAATATCACACGATGTACGTCAATGTTTTATCTACGTCGAATGTTTATTGGAATTCACTAACAATGTTCCAATGCGTGACCTCTATTCGTGAAATTGCGTACGGGATCTCTTGCACTACGGTAGTGTTACCGACATTCAAAATTCATGCTATTACCTGACCATTACTCTATCTATCTGGCATATCCGTTCGTGAATAAATATTCAAAATGTGATATGTTAAAGTTAAAATGTTATAAAGTGATTAAAACATTTACAAGTGAAAATTATTGATTAATATGTGATCTTACTCTAATGGATATATAATTACTTGGACATTACAAAGGACTATTTAATGGATTAACTATATGGGTAAGTACCAAATTTACACGCGACTATATATATTATTTAAATACTACAATTATTTACTTGACCTAAACCTATAATTATTATTAACCTAACACTTGTTAACTGTATACAAAAATTGATTGTGATTCAGAAAATGATGGATTTTCCATTTCCTAAAAATCCTAAAGGCTTTGGTCGTTAAATACGGCAGCCTGACTTGCCGTATCATCTCAATCAACAATTGGCTACAGTCAGCATATTTATAACTATCTATACATGTTTTAACAAAATCTGACGGGTTTTCAAAAATTCAAAAATTTAATTCTTCTCCATATTTAAATTTAACAAAATTAACGTGACGTGATTCTCTTTTTTTTTTCCATATCAAAGACGTGACTCTTTTTCTTTTAAATCATTATCATAGACTATTTATTTATTTATTTACTTATTTACCTCACCTACTTTCATTGTTTAGGATGGCCATTCCGCAACAATTACACTAGGTTAACATCTTCTTATTATTATTACTATTCTTCTTAACTTATTATACTATACTTATCTTTATATTAAATTATTAAATTATTACATTATTACATTATTTTAACACTTGCCGACAGGGCCTATAGCTTGTGAGTAGGACAACTATTGAAGAAAGTCTAAAAACTACTTCTTATTTCCAACTCCGAAAGTTCTATATCTTTTCAGGGCTTCTCTTCTGCAGGAAAATCCTCTGCATATCCCCGATAATATTTCTCCATTTCTTCTTTTCTTGCGCTTTATTCATATATTCTATATTTATATAACTATTTCTTCTATTCTCATGGAGTACTCCTAGCGCTCATCTATGCATACTTAATTATTTATATATATTCACTCGTCGATGTATGCTTAAATCTCTAAAGTCAATATTTACTTATATCTTATTACTTATTTATTTATTTAACATTATTTACTATTAATTATTATTTCTACCTTCTTCTCTCTCTCCACATTTCATTATTAATTACAGTCTATGTTATAGATTTATTGATGTTCTTCTTTTACGTCTTACGTCTATAATTACTTATATTCTAAATCTAATTATCACTAAAATTTCCTTCTTCTCAATACTCACATTCCTAAATCCAACTCTCTTTTCCTCTTTCTTCCTGACTAATACAACTGAATCGATTAATCTAGACTATTTTCACTTTTATACTAGAAAAATATAATTATATTCTATCTCTCTCTTTCTCTTCTGACTATCCTAGAACTCCCTAGAATATCGAATGATTTAATAACTAATTAATTCTAACTTAATTTTAATCTTACTCTAAGGGATTAGCTAAAAATGAAGGATATCTCCACCAAAAAAAATTTGCACTGCTTTCACGTGATGTGCGAGTCAATTCTGTGTCTCTTTTCAACAATCACGGAAGACTTATGTTGCATTATAAATAAATATTCTCATCGACGTTTGGTAATCACCCAATTTAACTCGAAGAGAATGGGATTTCCTTCCTGATTAGAGTTTCCCCTAATGAAAGGTTTGGCCTAATTAACAGGGTTTCTTAATTTTTACTTACGTCTAGACTAACTCTACTTCAATTGCATCATTCATTTTTGCTTTTTTTTTTCCATTCTTGCCTTCTCTTACATCTAAAATCCTAACGCAAAACTAATCACATAAAATCATTCATGTTTCTTTTCTTTTGTTTTGCTTTTCTTCTCCATAGTCTTCCTATTTTTATTCTACGTCACTATTTAAAACTATATTAAAACTATATGCCATAAAGACATACTATAATAACCAATTGATAGTCAGATTTTCTTCCAATAATAATAATACTAATACTATAATTACCCATATATCTACGTTCTATATTACTAACACAAAATATCATATAATTAAATTACTATCGTTACTAAATTCTAAATCCTTAATAATTTACTAATAATATATCCTTATCCCATATATATATAACCAATACTAATACTAATATCTACATAACACTCTTGTAGTTTCTTAACCATCACTAGGCTAATAACCAAGGTGTTCGTTGTTTGAAGAACAACGCAAAAGCTACTAAATCAAGCAATGATTTATCGCTTGCTACTATAATTTGTGCTCTTTTCTCGTATAACGCTACTGTACTCACAAACTCAGAAATCTTTACTGCCTGCGTGCAGTCAAATCTATTTCTAAAATGATCAAGCCATGTATTCACTAGCTCTTGACTAGCACCGCTAGTAAATAACGCACATACTCTGTATTTAAGTTGTTCCTCTTTTATTGCGAAAAATATAGCGTTGCGTATTACTGTATTTGTTTCAGCAATACCAGTAATTATGGATAAGAAATGTCTCCTGAATCCCAATTCTACTAACTTATCAACGCTAAAATCCTTCTCAGAAAATTCGATCATGTAATAGTTTTTGTATTGGCGACCCAGAACATTCTCTCTAAATGTCTGTTCTTTGTTTACACTATATGTCGGAAAATATTCCGCAAAATATCTCAAAACTCCTAAATCTAATGAATAGTACCTAGATTTACTAAACATTGTCGCCGGTTTACCATTGTCTTTAAGAACAGGGTAGTGCACCCTATGATTGTTCTTTAGGGACAACATTGTAATAACTATTACTATTTACTATTAACTGAATAATCAATAGTGTAATCCTAGAATTAATGAAAGTTATATTTAATGTATTATACAACAACAACAGGTTCGACTCTGTTGTTCTGCCTGCTTCAACACGGAGCAAATTTTCTGTGCGGCCGTCTCCGTGACCTTGTACCTTCGTATCAACTCGGGTATACTCGTGCGTAATCGCTTGAACGACTCTCGTCCTCCGTTCAACACAACCTGCTTGATACATGCATCTGTTCTGTGTGTCCAGAACATAAATACAACGAAATTATTTCACTTTCTTTTCTCTTAATATTATTGTTGTAATCTCTTAATATTATTACTGTATTTTTCACTCTTATTAACCTTATTATTACAACACAAACTAGCATTTAGTTACTATGTTTAATGAACGTTATTCGTTGTTTAATATAACTGATACACTTTTCTGTCATTCAATCAAGAATCGAACTCAGTAGTCGACGCACTTGTTTTACCATTAAGCTGTATTGAAGCGAGGGTGGGATGGGTGGGTTTCATTAACAATTATCTTAGTTACTACTTTTAACATTATTTACCATAACTAGATATGTTGAGAGTGATTTTAAATTTACTATACGCACATAATTCACCATGGGTGGGACGGGAGGGATTTAAATTTACTATTGTTTCTTACCATGTTAATCTAATTACTTTTTTCCGTGTGATAACTCAAAATGAGATTATACAAATTCATAAAAGACTGTAATTCTGCACTATTAAACGGGAGGGAAGGGTGGGAATTAATTTTCTATTATTTCTATCTGAGATTGATCCCAGCTCTACACCATGACAACCTAGCCACTCAGTGCCTATTTGGGGATGCAATAATGAGTGCTACTAGGCGCCTTCCACTCACCATCTAAAATGAGTGGGTAACTTATAACTTAACTTGCGAGAGGTTTATTTGGGGATTTAAACAAATAAATTTACTTCCACTTCATTTAACATAGAACACTGTATTTCTAAAATCTGATGAATGAATTGTGAGATTTCTGAATAGTTGCTATAACGGATATTCGGAGTTATTTGCCAGTAAGATATAGTACGACCAAGCATTGAGCTTTGAATTCTGACTCGGAGTCACACATACCTGGTTCAATCTGTTGTAGTCCCACGTCGATCTGGTGTTGAACTCTGCACCTTAAGCTGTCACTCCTTGTTGTTGGACGATGAAAGCTGGCATTGAGGAATGGGCCTCTCAATGTAAATCTCCCTCGAAGTTCTGTGTCGTTATAATTGGTCGAAGTACAACGTACTGTCTTCTCCTATCATCTGGTGGCTAATTAAATGTAACTTGGTTCTCCAGACTCGAACCCAAGTATCTTCCAAATCGAAGACCAATCTTGGAACTCTTAGAACTGCTCCTCAAGACCTGATCCAATCTCCATGAACTCCATGAACTGATCCAATCTCCATGAACCGATCCCAAAACCTTCTCGTCCTGTGGTTTTGTTTGGCTGGGTCCAACCACCATCGTCTGCTGTTTCGTCTGCTGTTGCACGTGTGACCCCGTTTTCACATGGAGAGACAAATTCCTTCCATGTGTCAAAACTCAAAACTGCAACCCTCGACACGTTCTGATTTTCCGATCCTAAGCAATTCTCCGTACATCCGTAATCTCATGAAATTCATACCATCCCACAAATTCACGTTTTTGTACAATTTCCAGAATCTGGCTAATGTGAGGAAAGACACATTTTCAACATTTCCTTCCTACATTGCCAGACACGATACGATGACATTTTTATACAACATTGTTTACAATGAATTGCTGACACAACTGTTAGCGAGATTGTGCAGCTTGCATTAACTTTACACATTCAACATTAAATTCCCATAACCTTTCTTAATAATTTCAAGACATAAACATAACAATAAATTTGAAATATACAAATAATTATTCTCGAAAATCGAGTTCCTCTACATCTAATATTGGAATATATTAGAAGCGAATTCATATACGAGGTGCATACCGAAAGTACGTGTTGTTTCGTTCTAATTTCCAACAACAAGGAAATATAGGGAACTAAGCTGTGTATATTCCTCAACAAATTCTCCCTCTTTAATGATACACAGTTTTCACCGCTTTGTCCATTTTATGTAGTATGTGGTAACTTTTGGAGGTATGTTTCAGCATTTTCTTGGGGTGATCTACTGACAAAATGGGGTCTATTGAGATTATCCTTTAGGTTTGGAAACAAACAAAAGTCATTTGGGGCTAAATCTGTTGAGTAGAATGGGTGTGGCAAAAGTTCGATACTGTGATCAGCCGAAAATGAGGTCATAACATTAGCATGGTGTGACGGTGCAATGTCCATGTTGAGAATGAAATTGCCATTTGCCATTTGTGATCATTTTTCAGTCTCTTTTGGCAAAACTTCTCTGCCGGAAAGGGTACAAAAATACTTGCCCGTAATTGTATGACCTTTCGGAACAGTGTGGGACAATATCATTCCCTGAGAATCCTAGAAGATAGCTTACATCATCTTCTAATTGGATGACACCTGACGAAGTTTTGGGGGAAAAGGTTAATCAGTGATTCTACTGCATCGACTTCATTTTTGTTTCTGGTTTGCATATGAAAATCTGTGATTCATCCATTGTGGAAGCCAACGAAAAGACACTAACCCTAATTCCTTAACCCTAATTCTTTTGTAATTGTTCGTTCAACTGTTTCCATTGTTAGCTCCAGTGTATTACAAATCTCCTGCATGGTGACGCACCTATCTTCCATGATGAAATTTTCCACACGAGGAGTGTTAGCGTCAGTTGAAGCTGTTTTCGGATGCCCAGATCTTTGCTCATATTTCACACTTGTTCGCCTTGCTTTGAACTCACGCATCCACTTGTTAGCTGTGTTTTCTGCAAGAGCACTATCAGCATACGTTCACGTCACTTGGCGATGAATATCAGCTGCCAAATGTCCAGTTGCAGTGAAGAACTGAAGACTTTGGGGCAAAAACCCATCGAGTACAAAAAGTCAAAGTATAAAGTAGATAGCTTCATAACGATTTCTTGTGGTCCGATTTTCTTCAAACTTGGCACATATATACTAGACCGAAAATAAATCGACATGTATTTTTGTTTCTTTCGGGAAATAAGTTAAAGGAGGCAAAGGCCTCTTTTCAAAAAAGAGTCCCCTTGACTAAGAGAACCACATTAAAAAATCGAAACTCTGCCGATGCAAAGATGACTGCAAAGTAGGAAATACGGGTTTTGTCGTTTTTGCAAAAAAGAAAAAAAAATTCAGGGGGCAATGTCTCCCTTCGAAATGACAAAGGACCCTGCACAATCCTTACGGAAATTATATTACCGCGGAATTACTTGAAATCGTGGTATGTTCTAGATATTGTGTACCTGAGAAAAAGTCTCGATGGCAACACAAAAAATCACTGACCCTTTGGTCACTACAGGGCTACTTTTTTGAAAACAGCCGAAGATAACGATATTCTAGATTTCGGTAAAAACGACTAAAACCGTGATATGTTGTAGATATTTTGACCTTGAGAAAAAGTCTTAACGGGCATAACAACCAATCACTGATCGTTTGACCACTACAGGGCCACTTTTTTGAAAGCAGCCGTATGAAAATGATTGAAACTGCAGAAGCTCCACTCGGATTCCCCGGGACTTTTAGTATGTTGATTGGACTACTGTCCCACACACCTGTTTCTACTTTTATCTCTCTCTGACGATTTTCTAAAGTTTTCTAAAGTCGTTTCACGGCATCAACGACGGTCACTTTCTAAGATGGTGGCTGAAACTCCTTTCGGATTTCCCAGGGCTTTTAGTATGTTGACTGTACCATTATTTCAAACACTTGTACTGACTTTTATCTCTGTCGGGCGTTTTTCTGGCGTATTGTGTGCGAAATAAGGAAAAAAGTAGTTTTACGACTTCGGCGGCGGCCATTTTCTAATATGGCGGCTGAAGCTCCACTCGGATTACCCGAGACTTTTAGTATGTTGGTTGGATCACTATTCCACACATCTCTGTCAATGTGTATCTCTTTATGAATTTTTTCCACCATTTTGTCTAATTTGCCTACACTATCTATAGCATTCTGAGTTCAGCAGACGCTAGGTGTTACCGTTGACTTCGCCTGTGGTAGGCTGCAACGTTAGTACGTCAGTCCACGTTGCGAAGTAAAGATGGTCGCGCTACTCTATGTGTGCACTAAAGAAGAACAGCGTTCTATCACCCGTTTTTTGTTGTCTGAAGGTGTACCTCGACTGGAAATTTATAGCACAATACGAGGACAAGATTTGCAGCACAATACGAGGACACTGTGTTGCCACAGTGAAGTGTTTATCAGTGGATTGAACAGTTCAAAAGTGATTGAACGAACGTAAAGGATGAGGAATGAGGATAGAGCAGGGCGTCCAGCTACAGCAACCATTGATGACATTATTAAACGAGTCCGCAAGGTTGCGAGTCGGAATAACAAACGAGTGATTGTTGATGAAATGGCAACTCATATGCAGATTAGCCATGGTTCTGTAAATGACATCATGCATAACAGACTTAACTTTTACGAAGTCTGTGGGAGATGTGTTCCGAAAAAAACTCGATGAAGAGCACAAGGGGAACCGTGTGAGAATCTGTCAGCATCTACTGGTGCGATATGCTAACAAAGATGAAGCGTTTCTCAGGTGAATCATCATTGGAGATGTAACATGGATTTATCACTTTGAACCAAGCAGCAAACGCAGCATATAAGCAGCATGTAATGGAAGCCCCCCGGATCTCCCGTGATGCATAAATTACTTGTCATAAAATATTCGCAAGGGGTATTTTACTCTTGGAAATTAGTTATTTCTTAAGACAAGTTTCTCAAATATAACTCATTCAATTTTGTTGGTACTTTCTAAACAAACACTTCACTAATAACCAAAATAAATAACATAAATAATAACATGAAAAATCAAGGAGGATTACTTTACGAGAAGGGTTAATTTTCTTCGGACGAAGCTTTCCGAAAACGCCTTAAAATTTGATTGTGTTTCACAAATAAATGTATAAGTAATAATAATTGCATCATATAATTATGTTATAATTTTTTTAAAGTAATATGTTGTATTTTCTCAGTTTTTAAAGACAATATGATATGAGTAATAATTTATTCTTGATGGACGAGAAAATAGGTAATACATTTAGATAATGTTATTTGCAAAAATCAAACATCTCTCCACTGAGGATTTGATCTGTTGCTCATTGCAAGCGGGTTTTCCTTACTTCAAATTTTGTTGTACCTCTTATTCCATCGCATACATTCTTCCAATGGTAATAGTAAAAAAAAATATCACCCAGTTTCTAGTAGAAAATCTGTTTTGCGGTTTCAAATGTTTTATTTTATTTTTTAATTCTTGTATTGAATGTCACATCTTTCCGAAAAGTAATAATAAGCGTGCAGAGATATTGTCCTATCTGCTGTCCTTATTCTTAATTCAATTATAATAAACAATTTCATGTTTTCCAATGCTACATTAATTCCTTACTTCTTTTAACCCTTTCGGATCCGTAATTTTTGGCGTTTTCCTACATTTTCAGTTAGTGACTTATTGCTCAAAAATTATTTTACCGATTTATGCCTGCTTCCACTCCTAAGAATAAAGGAGAAAGAAACCTTATAACTTCAATAGGCTTCATACCTTTTTTAAAAAAATACATTACCCACACCAGAATACTCGCCCATAAACTCATATGGTAGACAATTAATTAACTTAAATGCTTTAGAAAGTCACGCAACTGTTTTATTAAACGAATAGAAAGTACATTGCCAGTGAAGCACGGTCGTTATCTTAATTACATCAGCTGTTATACAGTATATCAGAGTTAGTTAACATTCTCCATTATCCACAATCTTATCTCCATATCCGCTTACCTGAGAATGGAAAAAAAAAATCTCACAGCATATGAACAGTATAAGTTACTTTCCGAAAACTAAACTAATTACATTTTATAATAATATGAGTATATAAATTAACTTCTAAACTATTTCGGTTTATTGCAACTATTTTTTTTTTCACATATAGTATAATTACTTCAATGGTGTAATGTATCTTTGGATACTAGATTCTGTAAATTATCTTCAGTAGAAATAAGGGCTGATTAATATAAATTCTTTCTAAGCGAATTTCAATTGCAGATTTCAAAGTAATTATTTGTTCTATCAGGAGGAGATGAACGACTTACATCAGTAGTGGTGCTACATTGTGAAGGACAAAATAAGAGTCTTGCTATGACATTTCATTATTAAAAAAAAAAATAAATAAAAATAAAAAAAACAATAGTCACTCATTCCCTTTGGATTAGGTAATAATGGTAATTGTTCATTGTGGCTGAGTGGCAAAGTGCTCACCTCCGGTGCGAAGTGTTTCTGGTTCGAACCTAGGTCACGTGAGCCTGTGATTGACAACATCGTACTCGTAGATTTTTTTTTCGGAATGCTTTTTGTTTCCCTCCCATATTGATTCCATCAATTGTTTTCACATTTATTCACTTTCATTAGTATCCACCTACTTTAATCAACAAGGCGTAAAAATAGACATGATTTTATTTCAATATAATAATAATAACAATAACAAACATTTCTTGTTTGATACAAAAATTCATATGAAGTAAAACGATAGTAAATAACATATTGTCCATACAATAAACATAGTTCCATACCCCTTCTATACATGAATGGAGGCGCGGTGGCTCAGTGGTGGAGCGTTCATCTTCTGTGCTTGGGGTCTCTAGTTCGATCCCCGCTCGCGCCGTGTGGACTTTGTGGTGAACAAACACCGTGCTCGTGGGTTTTCTCGGGGTTCTCCCGTTTTCTCCCACTTCCTTCATTCCACCATTTTTCACTCATCTCTCATCATCACCATCTCCTTTAGCCTAACCGGCATAATCGTAGGACGTAAAACTTAAAAGATTTCATTTCATTTTTCTATGCATAAATTGGAATTAGTGTTCGTAGTTTGAGGGAAATTTCCCTAATCTAGGGAAATTTCACTGATAAACTTAGCAAAAAGGATTTTTTTTTTCGATAAAACGTGAAAAATCTAGAGAAATTCTCTAGTTGACTGATTGACCAATATAAATGCTTAAATATTTCTTTGTTCTTCAGAAACAAACCAATAGAATAGCAATAGTTTGTGTGAGCTGAAAGCAGCATAACTTGCACCTATTCTTTGTTGGATGGGGGACACGGTGGCTCAGTGGTAAAACCCTGATGCGTAGGGTCCCTGATTGGATCCTCAGCCAAGTAAGCTTGTGGTAAACAACATCATGTCCCGTTTCCTTCCACTTTCTCATTTTTCCAACATCATTCACTTGCTTTAATCATCGTGTGCGGGCGTTTTCTCGGGGGTTCTCCCGTTTTCTCCCACTTCCTTCATTCCACCATTTTTCACTCATCTCTCATCATCACCATCTCCTTTAGCCTAACCGGCATAATCGTAGGACGTAAAACTTAAAAGATTTCATTTCATTTTTCTATGCATAAATTGGAATTAGTGTTCGTAGTTTGAGGGAAATTTCCCTAATCTAGGGAAATTTCACTGATAAACTTAGCAAAAAGGATTTTTTTTTTTCGATAAAACGTGAAAAATCTAGAGAAATTCTCTAGTTGACTGATTGACCAATATAAATGCTTAAATATTTCTTTGTTCTTCAGAAACAAACCAATAGAATAGCAATAGTTTGTGTGAGCTGAAAGCAGCATAACTTGCACCTATTCTTTGTTGGATGGGGGACACGGTGGCTCAGTGGTAAAACCCTGATGCGTAGGGTCCCTGATTGGATCCTCAGCCAAGTAAGCTTGTGGTAAACAACATCATGTCCCGTTTCCTTCCACTTTCTAATTTTTCCATCATCATTCACTTGCTTTAATCATCGTGTGCGGGCGTTTTCTCGGGGGTTCTCCCGTTTCATCCCACTTTCTTCATTTCATCATTTTATTCATTTCCCATCATCACCGTCCCCTTTAGCGTAGCCGGCATAAACGTAGGACGTAAAGCTTAAAGATTTCATTTCTTACTTTTCGAAGAATTGTTTCTATTCTCGTTTCGATTCTTGAAAACGTTTTCTCGTCTTGTCTCGTTTTGTAAATTTAAGTGCAAAATGCATGCCTTTATTTTTTGTTTTAACTTTACTGTCATCTAAAAGTTATTCATCAAGAATAAATTCTTCCTCGTTCGTGAGATGCACGAAAGGTCTGATACATCAATATTAAAACCAAGGGCGCTCATGTTGTGGTTTCCAAGGGAGGGCAAGTATAAGCGACGTTTCAAAAATAGTTTCAAATTTTGCTGTAACTAGTGTAAAAATTCTATTGGATTTTCGATATTCTGAAGTACAATTTTCTCTAGGGGGCGAGCGCCCCACCTTTCCCCCCTGATGGGCGCCCTTGATTAAAACCATTTTTATTATTGGGGTATATTGAGTAATGACTTGGTATCTTAAAACGTTGATAAATGATCTTCATTGTGTTCGTGCAATCACTTTATCTATTTATAGTTCTTATATGAATCATCAATTTTGTAAATGTATTTTCTAAAGAGAATGCTTTATGATTTTCTTTCGCTACAGTTTTAGGCAGGTACGAAAAACGTTTCCTGAGCTTTACAATAGGCAATCCACAACACATTGTGACGAGTTCTCAAACATTCGCTGTAAATGCTTTAATAAATGAAATTAAATCTGTAAGTTTTACGTCCCACGGTTATGCCGGTTAGGCTACAGGAGATGGTGATGATGAGAGATGAGTGAAATGGTGGAATTCAGAAAGTGGGAGGAAACGGGAGAACCCCGAGAAAACCCACGAGCACGGTGTTTGTCCACCACAAAGTCCACACGGCGCGAGCCGGGATGAAACCAGGGACACCAAGCACCAGAGGTGAACGCTCTACCACTGAGCCACCGTGCCCCCTAAAATGCTTTAATAAAGTTACACGAGATAAGACTTTGTAGTGCATGCCATGTGTTATTGTCATCTTAAATGAACCATTTTCATTTGTTGAAATTATTATTCTGCAATGTTATTGGCGTCTATTTTTTTAAAAAAATGTTTAAAGGATGGGGCATATATTCGTTTTTGTATTTGCGTATTTTGTGCTCTTGGGACCAAGACAATTTTGCGCCCCATCTAATTAGTTAGTCTCTTAATAGACAGCGGTTGGAGTATTGTTTGCTTGCTACAACTACTATATTGAAGGTCTTAGTCAATTTTCAACTTTTGTTCTTCCTGAGATAAAGAATAACAAACTTTTTTTTCTCAATAATAATATGGGCTCATATGTAGAATTCATCATACCGCCTGTTTATTTCAAGAGTGACATAACTCAAAATTCCTAACTTTTCAGGATAAACGTTTGAAAGTTTCGAAACGCAGTGAAAACAACTTGGAGCAAGAAAACACTTGGAGAAAGCAAAGTGCTTTCTAGCGCCCAGTTTTGGAAGCACATCTGTGAAATTTTTACCAGAGATAGATATCAAGATTAGCTTTCATTTTCTGCCCATAAGTCAATAAGGGCGATTTTTGAGTTATGTCAGTCTTGAAATAAACAAGCGATACATAATGTTATATATGTAATTCATTTTTGTTAAATAATCATATAAATGAAGTCGCAGTCCAATAGAATATTCATAAATTATACAGTAAGATTTTTACCCGTGTCAAGGGAACCACAATTTTACTTGACACCTATACTGGGAACAATTTTACTTTCCTTATTCAACTTAAAGTTGTAAGAAACAAGTAATATCTTACCCAATTCGTCTTGCTGTAGAAGTCATATTCAAAGCCTTTTTCTTTGTTGTAGTAAACAATAGAAAATAGAATAAAGGATAAGAAATATAATTTCTTTAGAGATATGTGGGAAATTACAATATTTTACTGGTTAAGTAGTGGAAATTTGCTATGGCACATTTAGAGATGTGTTCTCGTTACTGGTTACTAGCAGTACCGTCATTTACACTGGCATATTTAGAGATATTTTCTCTGTATTGATTACTAGTAATATGGAAACTTGCATTAGCGTATTTAGAGATATTTTATCTTAACTGCTTACTAGCGGTATCGAAATTAACTGCTTATTAGCAGTATCGAAATTTGTAATGGTATGTTTAGAGATATTTTATTTTTATTGCATACCAGAAGTATCTTAACTTGCATTGGCATGTTAAGAGTGATTTTGTCGGCACACAGCGCGAAACATCCAATAGATTTTCTTTCTTTGTTTGCTGCAAAATATTTTTTTTACTGTCCTTGTATTCTCCTACAAGGAAGAAAATTAAACAGAATATATATTACACATTGCGCTAGTTACACAAAATAAATACTAGTCAAGAAAGGATTTTTTGTTTTCATTTAAAGAGAGAGATTTTCTTGCAATGCTTGTAGATTCAGTTTTCTAGTAGACTTTTCTTGCACATCCATATACACATATATTCCGCGTTTGTTGTGTGTGTGTGTGTTGTATTGCCATTGTCACAGAGACCAAGACAGGGAGCTAAACACATTACTACCAAAAGTTATGGGACAAGAGTCTTGCTCTCGAAACCATTAATCTCTCTTCCAAAAGACAATTTGGTACTGAAATTACCCAAAGGGAGATACATACACACACACACACAATCGAGCACTGAAATACACGAATGCACACACAGAATTTAGAGAGAGAAAGAGAAAGTTGGGAATATAATTCCTGCCTCCCACTCTTTACTACATATACAGTGGAAAAGGGAGAGAAACACAGTCACACAGAAGCAGTTTGCACAAGTTTTGTGCTTCAAAGCAAGGCTTCTTGTAGATTTGGTCTAGTCTTTCCTTTATAACAAAGAACCGTACAGACGTTCAGATTTACCAACTAAGTATGTACTTACCGCATATGAGAGAGAGAGCTTCTGAGATCAAACTACTATTAGAGGTTTTCTCATGTTAAGAAAGAAAAAAAAAACACTACACCATTTTATAATAAAATTATAGTGAATTGTTGGCAAATGAGTTTGCATGACAAATTTGCAAGCTCATAATCAAGGATAACATAAAAAAAATGTGTTTGATATTAACTATAAATGATAAACAACAAAATAAACGTAATTTTACTAAGAAAATTTAATACATTATATATTTTTATGTGACATTCTAAATGTTCTCTATTAAGACTATTATTCCTTAAAAAAAAAAAAAAAAAATGGAACAATGTTGAATTTTGAAATTAGAGAATGATCTGGTATCATAAATTGTGTAGTCTTTCAGTAAGACCGTATAGTCATGTTCCTCTTATTTAGTCTCTAAAAGCCTGAGCACACTGCTAATTTTCCAGACAAAATAAACCGTATCCATACAAATCCCTGATTGTTGGACCTCTTTTGCACAATAAATATCATAGCTCACATACTGAAATGATAATACACTGTTCTGCTTCCATGGAGACAAATTTATTGAGAAAATTTGAAATTCATTGAAGTATCGGTCCTTGGCCTTGTTAAGAGCTTTATAAATTAGAAACATTTGTTTGATATATTTATTCAACTTTTGCGATTCCAACAGCTTCGAAGAATATTTCAGAGATACTCAATATTTGTTGTTATGTGTTTACAGACTGTCATATGAAGTTCATCTCACAAGAGCTCGATTGGTGACAAATCATGGGACTATGGCGGCTATTACATCTTTGTGATGATCTGAGCCTGTTCCTTTATTTTATTTTATTTATTTATTTATTTATTGCAGAAAATTACTGCATAACCTGGGAGAATGTTCGGGATTGCTATCCTGTTGAAGTACAAAATTACGGTCAAAAATCCACATTCCTATGAAATCCGCCAAAAATGGAATTGTATGTCTCACTTAAATGTTGTAATACACTGAGACAGCCCTATTTCTCCTTCTACGCAGCTCTATATTTTGGGTCGCCATCTGGAGAGCAGCTCTAGAAACACTAGCACACCAGCTATAATACGTGACGAAACATAATCATTTATTTCCTCGAAGCTCAAAATCTAAGGGTTTACTTGTCCCTACCATAAATTCTCCTTTGTAGCTAGATTCCGGCGTTCAGAGACGTCATTAAGAGCATTTGCACACGTCCCCGGCAATCCCGGATCCGGCACGCAACCGGCCAAACCGGTGCCGGCGCTGCTTTGCACACACATCCCGGTAATGCCGATGCCGAAAAGTAGTTTGAGTTTGAACGTGAAGGAGAGAATAGAGTCCAGCAATAAATAAACGATATCTCCTTGCCTTGCTGTACTTACGGCGAAGAAAGAGGAAACAAAGGAGCATTAGAAAGATTTGAATCCATCCATTGTTGACAGTGCGTCATGTGGAAGGTTCGTTTTATACATTATATGAAAAGCTGCGGAAATATGATTCAAAATTTTTAAATTACTTTTGCATGTCTAAACAAACGTTTGATTTCTTAGTACAACGAATTAGTCATCGAGCTTTCTTCTCTGTGAGATCAGTAGGCCTACTTACAGAAAAAAATATCACGGTATTTCATATATACAAATAATAATAATAGTAATAATAATAATAATAATAATAATAATAATAATAATAATAATAATAATAATAATAATAATAATAATAATAATAATAATAATAATAATAATATCTATATATATGAATGTGCCGCGAACATCTGTGGTGTGCCGCAAGTTGAAAAAGGTTGGGAAATTAATCTATAGGGTAAAACAGCATGCAACCACAAGAATGGAAATTTTCTTGTTCTGTTTGTGCTTTCTCAGTTCTTTCTATAGTTTTGTTGTAGTTTTTATTTACTTTTATTTTATTTACAACCTTTGTCATGCTTGGAAATGCCTGCTTCTTCGATTATGATGGATATTTAAACCCTTGTTTTCTCATTATGAAGGGGGCGCGGTGGCTCAGTGGTAGAGCGTTCACCTCCGGTGCTTGAGGTCCTTGATTCGATCCCAGCTCGCGCCGTGTGGACTTTGTGGTGGACAAACACCGTGCTCGTGGGTTTTCTCGGGGTTCTTCCGTTTCCTCCCACTTTCTTCATTCCGCCATTTCATTCAACTCTCATCATCACCGTCTCCTTTAGCCTAATCGGCATAACCGTGAGACGTAAAACAAAGATTTCATTTCATTTTCTTATTATGAAGGTTATTCATACCCTACATACTGGGTTGCATAATTAACAGGATAAACACTGGGCAACTATCCTAGATTCATAATTTCTTCGTATCTCCATTTTGTTCATTTCCGCCATCCTGATTTTTTAAATTATGACTTCATATATTCTAAGACATATTCTCTATCAAAACGAATCCAACGACCCCTTTGTTTAAATCGTGAGCTCCTCCGTGGCTAAGCGGTTACCGGGAGACCCGGGTTCGATTCCCGGCGGGAGGTTATGTGGTTCGGATTCCACGTTAATCAGTAGGTAGACGTCTCATATAGCCTCGCTGCTGAACGGGACGTTAAACTCAAAATCAACTCAACTCATTGTTTAAATCGTTTAAGTAAGTTTCAGCTGTAGGATATTGGGGATATTGAGGACTGTGGGATAACCAGTCTTCACAATAAAGGTGAACACTTCCTCTCATTTGAGAGAATTGAACCACTTGCACGTCTTTATGGATACGATGTCGATAGTGTAGATGTGGAACTGAAACTTCTCCCGAAAGTTGTGAAACGTATGAGGAGGAAAACCAATGCAAAATTACCTCCGTTTCTCAGTTTACTGAAGTGATGGATCATTCCAAAATTGCTTGTCATGAAATTCACAAATTAGCCGTAATTGTTGTCACCATTCCTGTATCCAGTTCACCATGTAAAAGTTCTTTCTCTTGTCTTAGACGAGTTAAATATATCTAAGAAATCGAATGGCAAACGATCGCCTAACCGATCTTTGTTTCCTTTCAGTAGAAAGAAAACTTGTAATGAATATTGCTGTAAAGGATGTGGTAAATACATTCGATGTTGGACATAAAAATCGAGGCATTGCATTTCATTAAAGTGCAGGTATAAAAGTTTATTGTAAGCTTGTTCGTACCATGTGATCAGCCCTTCATAGTTTAAAATACATTGTTGTTTCTGTGGATCATGATGAAATTTTGTTAATTGCTATTTACTTCTTTATCCAATTTATAATTGTTTTAGTTTGTAATTGTTTCAGAGATCACGTCAAAAAAAAATCTTGTTTTACTTTACCTACTTATTGTGTATTTTATGTTATTAACGAAAGAGCGTATTATCTGTTATCTGTGTTGTTTGAGCCTTCTTTTATTTCTATACATTCATGTGCATTCTTGGAGGGAGAGGAGGTAAAGCTGTCTTGAACTTCATCGACTGCACAGTACGCACCGTTATTATTGTTAAAAAAAAAAAAAAAAAAAAAAACTGGAAATAGAGGTAGTGTGTCTGCCACGCGGAATTCGGTAGGTCGAGCATACAGCCACGAACTCCCGCAGCTCATCCTAAGTTCTGCATTTCTTCAGTCCTACCATGCGAATGCCGGAATTGTACCTTCTATAAGACCAGGACAGCTGTTTTCCACATCCTTGTTCCTCCCCTATTTTGATCTCAGCCTTAGCTAACTAAAGAGTATAAAATTGAAACTTAATTACTGTCAAAAAATGTCTATATTGCCCAGTTCTCATTATCATTGTCCGCCCATTCAGCAACTAGGTCCGCCCTTTTCCGCCCACCCCATCAAGCGTTTCTGGCGCCGTCCCTGCCGGCGTTGCCGCTCCAACTCAGGTAGAAGTGTATTCATCTCTCAGTATGGCTAACCCCACAACTGTATTCATCTCAGTACTGATATCATAGTAGCATTGTACAGCGTTTGTTCGTGTGGCATTGTGGCTTTTGAGCATGATTGAAGAAGATACATTTCGGTTGCTAGGCTTTGCAATCAGTCCACATCATCTGACAATATATGAAAGCTATTTTATTATACTTTGTTCAGCTTAAAACACAAATTACTTTGATGTAAGTTATGTCGGGAGGTATGTAAATGTTATCGAATAGAGCAAAACCTCTCTACTTCCGATCCAAGCCTTTGCGTTATATTTTCTCCATAAATGACGTAAAGGTAATGCTGTAAATAGAAGAGGGGGGAGTGTGCGGAGTATACTTCCTTCGAGCACTGCGTAAAGAAATTAGCAACACAGTTTAAAAACCGAGATCTTTCTATCTCGAATATTTTCAGTGCGTAGTTGGTGCTTGTTGTGCGACATTGGGCAGGCACAGTCCCTCACGGACCGTAGCTCCAGGGAGTCAGTTTAGTACTTATCTATATTTCCTAGCTAATTTCATCACTACTTCAATATGTATTTAGACCCTATTATTTTAAAACAAACACCCTAGGCACAATGGAATATCACTCCCCGTGAGATCAGCGAAGTCAAGCAGTCCTGGATCTGGTCAGAGGAAAGTTAGGTGTGACCATTCGTACTCACCAGACGGTGTTGGCGTTGCGGCATCCACCCAGCGTCGTGAGGACAATTGGGAAGCTCCTTGAAAAAAGTAGCGAACTGCAGTCTAGGAAGCCAGCATTAAAGGCGAGGTTAGCCTATCTGCTGACAACACATCACCTCACAGGAATGAGTGCCATTAAGTCTAGGCGTCCTAAGAGCTGTTGCGCCACGAATTTAGTTATCATTATTATTATTCCTAATAATAATAATATTAGCAATAGGCGTAATAAAGATTCTGCCTGTTTGCTCTGCTCGTACCTAAGTACATTATTTTTAACTTCATGATATTGTAAAACTTTGTTTTATATAGGTATAGGTAGAGCGTTAATAAAAAGAGTGTTTGGAATTGATTTTTTATTACTAATTCTATTCTAATTTTTTATAAAAATATTTTTATAAAATACTGTATAAATTAATTTGTTTAGTATTAAAGGTTAGTTATAGGTGGTTTTTGACCGTAAGGTCGCAGATAGGATTTTTACAGAGCCTCGAAGCAGGCTAAGTAGAATGGAATTAGGGATTTAAGTTTTGATGTAAGTAGAGGGAAGGTTAAATGGTTAATAGAGCCACGAAGCAGGCTAAGCGGCTGAGGTTAGAATTTTTAGTTAGAGCTTTGAAGTAGGTTAAGTTAGGAGGAAGTATAGGCGTAGTCCCGAAGCAGATTAGAAGCCCTAGGGTTAGGTTACTCCTAATATTTTGAAATAAACAATAGGAGGAACACCAGAAAACTGGTATTGAATTGCTTTTGTTTATTTAATTTATAAGGTTTTCTGGGTGGCGGTGGCGCTGCTCTTTTGATGTTGTGTTTTACTCCGTGGGAGGGGTTAGAAGCCGTTGTTTGCAAGTGATTGTAGATTTATTTGGTGTGAAGTTTTTTGCTGAATTACGTGGTGGTGTTTGTAAACACTGACATGTGAAATTGTTTGTTTGCAATATTACATGGCATATTACAATATAGTTAGACAGGTCAATAACTAGTCAGGTTCTTTCTAATGTGATTCATCACGTTTGAAAACTGGACAAGCTACAAATTAGAATACTACACACAGGAAATTAATAATCATAACTTTATTACTAAGATATTAACCTGCATACATTAATAAATATGAGGATCTAGACACTTAATAGAAAGCTTTCGAACCGTTTCCTTTCATAAAGAAGAAAGTTTTAAATTGTCATCATTCACAGATGGCCTGTCGAATAATAATAATAATAATAATAATAATAATAATAATAATAATAATAATAATAATAATAATAATAATAATAATAATAATAATAATAAGTTGCCCCAGGACATTGAACAAAGTTATCGTATCTTGCAAAATGTTTTTGATGGAGACAAGGATCATGTTGTCATCGGGATAGATCAATCGACCACGAAAAATGAGGAAAACGAAAACTAGAACATGTTTTAAACTCTTGAAGTGGTAAGTTCCTGTGAGATTGATTCTAAATTTCATGAAGGGCACAAACAAGAAATAATAATAATTAATAATAATGTTATTTATATAAGATTAACATTAGTGCATCACGCTAACTCCTAATAGTAAATCACGTTCATGCTCATTGCAATAATATAATGCAATAATTTAAAATTGAGCATTTATATTTATGTAACCGCAAGTTCGTTGGTTGGCTAACTTAAAAAAAGTATATGCTAACAATTAGAGCTTTTAAAAGGAGCAGTTCAAGTTAAAAACAAGTTTGGTGCAATAGAAAGAGTAACAAAAAATAACCCGTATTTTTTTTATATCTCCATAGGCCGTCTCTTCAGCTTCTATAGGCATTTGTTTTTGACGAATCGTAAATGCTGACGTCACGCGTGGGCTACTGGAGGAACTCAATGTGAGTCAGCAACCACTCTCTTGTACGTAGGTGATAAATCTTTAATAGTACAGTGAATTTAATAGATTGTGTTTTGAGTTTGTTAGCAGTCTTGCTTTGTGTTGAATTCTTGACGGACGTTTTTGTTAGTTCTTTTTCCTAGAGCATTAGTATTATAAAAGGAGGAGGGAGAGAGCAGTAATTATGAAGTATTGTTCGAAGCAGTACTTCTTCCAGACATGTTTTTGGGGGGACACTGTCTCCCGGAGCTCTGAGAGTGCCCCTCAGAGGACATCAAAATAATACGTTTATAATATAATAAATATAATAGTACTGTGTGAAAATAATGTGCTTCTTCGAATACTAAATGTGCCCCCAGGAACATTTTTTTCTGAAAGAAACACTGGTGTGAAGTAGAAAACACGTGTTAGTACTGTGCCTGCTGTGTCTGTAAAGTGAAGTCGAAATGCCTAACACGTGCTGTGTTTTCGGTTGTAATTTTCGTGCGATTAAAGCCGAGAACATTAAGTATCGTTTTTTACGTTTTCAAATCGTAAGAAATCACCAGATCGATATAAATTATGGCTCAAGAAAATAAATAGAAAAAAAAATCGTGCCAAATAAAAACACTCGTGTTCCAAACATCTTGAAGAGTCCGACTTGGAACAGTCAGGTTTACTGAAAGAAAAGCTAATGTCAGTGGCAGATCTAGGCTGGGACCGGGGGGCCTAGGTACCCCCAATTTTTTGAGTGACAAAAATAATTTAATCACTTATTTAGATATTTTTGAAAGTTTATAGTAAACATGATGTACACTGCAGATCAAAAAACAGGAAAATATCAAGTTAGGCTTGTAATACGATGCAAATTTGGACAGCATAGTTGGTAATTTATGAACACAGTGATAGTTTTAATGTCAGAATAATATAATAACGTTATCCAACAACGAAAATCGGCAAATTCTTTAAATGTTCTTCTCGTCAAAGAAACCGTCCATTGCAGTTATCACTTGTTTCACCAATCGGGACATGCAGCTTCCAAGTTTTTGAAGATTTTCATCCGAATTATTATTCCAGGCGTTCTGCAGAATATCAAAAACATCAGCAGCAGATGTTGGACATTTTTTTCGTACACTTCTGCCAAGCTCTTCGCAGAGAAGTTTGATGGGGTTAAGATCTGGAGATTGGGTAGGTCATTCCATGATACAAATATCTCCTTTGCCTTCTTTCTTCTTAAAATAATTAGAACAAAGTTTTGACGTGTCCTTCGGATCAGTATCCTGCATAAAAGTGATTCTGCGACCAATCAAATCAAATCCTGAGGGATTAGTATGGTTGCTTAAAATGGAATGATAACCATTATGGTCCAGATTTCCTTGTATTCTGTGAATCAAACCAACTCCAGAATTTCCGAAACACCTCGAAAGTATCACAGAACCTCCTCTATGTTTAATAATCGGGGTTATATAGTTAGGACGCATCTTTCCTGTAACAGATCTTCGAACATAAACTCGGAGTCGTTGCCCAAAAACTTGAAATTTTAACTCAGCAGTCCATAATACGCGTTTCTACTGCTTTGTTGTCCAATTTTTGTTCTTCAGGGTCCATTGGAGCCTGTTACTTATTTCCACTGATCCATTAACTGTTTCTGCACAGCAACTATTACCCAGAGTGCAGCTACTCTCAAATGTCGATTCACAATAATAACTGGAATGTTTGTAGGGTGACTATGATTAAATTCTGATCGGAGTTCCGCTGCAGTAAGTTTCAAAGTTCTTTTGCTGAAGAATACAATAATATGATCTTTCGCACGTGACGTAATACGAGACCTTCCAGCTTGATTTTTGTCCACTTTCTTTCGTCTTCGCTGAAATCGCTTAATGGAGTCACCAAAAGTAGATCGAGTTTATTTCAGTTTGAAAGGTATTTGACGAATAGAAAAGCCCACATTATGACTCGCAATGATTCCAACGTATGCCTCTTCACTTAAGATCTTACCTTTGTCCGTGATTTCTAACAATAACGGCAACAAACCCTCAGAAGAGGCAAAAATACACAGAAACATTGTTCAAAACGTCACTATACTCTATCTTTTAATATTGTTCACTAATAATGTAAACTTCTGACATTATTTGTGTCTGATAAGGCCTGTATACTAAGGAATTATATTCCAGGGGTAACTATAAAAAGAATTAACTGCTAACGTTTAACCGTACTTCGATCAGGCAAAGTTATTGCATGATCCTGATCATGCTATTTTTAATTAAAATAATCGCCGACTTTACAATAATTCAATAATCTTTCTTTTTACTACATGCAAACATGTTACAAAAAGGAAAAGCGTCTATTATCCTCCTGAGACATAAACAAACAAAATATTTCTAATTGGTGGCTTTTCTATCGAATATAAATTGATTAGCTCATAAAAATATAAGTTGAAGCGCCCGCCCGGAAACTTTTGACAGGCACTGTACCTATCACAGTCTGGGTTCTGACTGCCCCCCTCGTTTTTACCGTCCATTTCCGCCTCTGGCTAATGCCAGGAAAATTATTTACACGCAAACTGAGAAAGAATGCTGTTCCAAGTATATTATTGAAAGGTTTAGAATCCGAGCCATTGAACAAGCTCCGACCTATGTCCAGTTACCAACGTAAAAATATCGTACGAAATGAAATTGACGGTTGTAGTCAAGACGAGGCACTAGAGGGTAATAGCGACGGTGTCACTCCTGATTCTGAAGATACTGCTTTAAAAATAAGCAATACAATGTAAATTGGGGAGTGAAATATCTTGGCCAGTGACGATGTTCCTCAGGGTATTGATTCATCGTTTAATTTTTCTGTAGCAAATGACAATGATGAAGAAACGAGTGCTGAGAGTTGTTTCGCGGGGAGCGATGCGAATAAGAGAAATTTAACCGGTAAAGTGTTTTTCGTATTCTGGCTAACTTTACAGATGCCATTTTATTTTTGCCTGATATGTCGCGCTTCTGTACATACATTGAAGCACAAAATTATAGGGTCAGCATTAAAAATTGCAACAAAACGTGAAAATGAACATACTTATGTTTGTTTGGGAATCGGAAGAATGATTTAAAAAAAAGTACTTAGGTGTTGTAGCAATCTCGTCCGCCATCTGTTTACGTAGTGTTGGTTTCGAAATTTTAGTTCCTTTTGTGAAACGCTGAACTTACGCTTTGTAGGAAAAACTACCTTTTATAATATTATAAAAACTTTTGTGCAGCCCACCATCAGATAGTTTCTACATGCAGATGACTTTTCTAAGTCTTTGCAATCAGTTCCGAAGAAGGAAACCGCACTTAGAAGGTTCCACCACACCTCTCACAAACGAAATGCTTGGCACTGTGTACAGCTCACAGATGCACAGTGGTTCAGAACGAGCAAAAAGCTGGCCAAAACCCAATTTTTGAAAATTGCGTTAGAAGTATACTGATTTAGTGTATGGGTTAAGAAATATCCAAAGTTTACTATATACAAACAATGAATATGAGTAACATGTAATTGGTGAGTTAAAAAGGGTGGAAGTTAACCATTGTGAGCATGTTTCTGATATAGTTGCCAAATAGAGTATTTGACATTCAAGTTCATGGCTTAATACCTATGAATATGTGGTTACAAGAAACATTTGTTGTATATCGTACCAATGTATTACCTGACCAGGATAGCAGTGCGGTTTCGGGAGGATGGCGCTGCTGTTGTGTTTACATCAGTTTCTTGGGAAGCGCGATGGGACAGGGGAGCGGAGAGTTTCACTCTGCAGTGTATCCAACGATTTTTAATCTCTGTCCGCTTAATAAAGAACGTCGTAAGTTATTTGGTTGTAGTGAATTATTCCTGCAGTAATGCAGATGTATTGTGAATAGTGATATATGAATGGAAATTACCAATTTAAGAACATAATAGCATAATTGACAATTCGGTGAGTTTCTGCCATTTATTAAGCAGATTGTATAAAAATTGATTACGTTTAATTCGATGTCATTATAAAACAGGAACAGCCTGTAAAACGCTGCTCGCTTGTTTGTTCGCAAGTTAATATGGAGCCAGGGGCGGATCTAGGCTGAATGATTGGGGGGCGGTCGTTCGAAGTCAAATCAAGGTAAGAGTGTATTGAAAAAAAAAAAGTAAATCAACTTTAGAAAAGGAGAAGTAGCTATTGTCTGCAATTTCTAGAACAGAAATGGCCACCTGCAATTTCAAAGATGGACATTTTTTGAGCAAGAACGCCAATGTAAGTGAGTTCTTGCAATTTATTGCTTTATTTGACTTCTGCAACGTAAAAAAAGTAAGGCCTACCTATTTTAGGTTTTATTTTACATTTATAATACAAAGGTGAAAATCTTAGGTTTTATTTCTAAAATAAAAAAAATATCCTACTCTGAGGGGGGAATCGCCCCGATTGACCCTACCCCTGGATCTGCCCCTGACTTGAGCATATGCGTGAAGTGGTTTATTACGAACAGGACAAAAAGAACTGTGATAGACTAATTACAAGTAATCCGGTTAGAAACACTGCTGCTTGCATTTTAGTTCCAAAAGCGGCCGCCGGCACTCGTTCGCTGGTCAGGTAATACCTCTCAAGCACTGCAACTATCCAAAGTGACTATGCAGTATCTTCTATATCTTCGTTTCCTCGAACAAAATATGTTAATGTGGCAAAATCTCACTTGTGTAACAGAAGGTTCACAGAACTACAGAGATTAAGTATAGTGCCCAGCGTTCCCCAGCGGAGTTGATGAAATGGTCCGAATATGTGCGAGTTCATGAAATCTATGTTTCTTTGTGATTGTGTGTGGTGACAGTACAACGAAATTATTAATTCTTATTTTTTACTTGCAGGAAGTCTGTAGTTTATCATAAAGCCGAGACACATCCGACTCTATAAGAAAACGAGATAAATGAAAGGACATTGTTAGAGGGAGCAAACACGGAATGTCCAGACCTGGGTATTGACGCAATTGGACATTGGTGATCACCCAGCCCGCGTTAGTGAAACATTCTATAAACTGTTTCTAGGTTTTGCAGCAAGTGTACCAAAAACTGTATAAGACTGGCAGAAATCATGACTGGCTTGAGGGAGGAGAACTGATGTTTACAGTCCAGAGACAGATGGAACGTCAATCAAATCCTGGCGGTGGTCCATCGAAGGATTTCAGAGAATCTAGTGACAGAACCAAAGGGAGCAAAACGAAAGACTTACACGCATCTGCAAGTACATCGGAACTAGCTTTTGCTGCCAAAGTGAGCCGTCGGGCATCAGGACAAAAATATGCAGCAAAAGTACTTCATGAAGTGACAGAAACAATTCCGATTAGAGCTTGTAAGATGAGACAAGCGTTTGTGAACGCAAAGGACCAAAGTATTTCATCCAAACCGTACACCAAAGAGGTGCTTGCATTATTTCTCGATGCTAAGTTAACCAAAAGCCAATACAACTGTATACGAGTTGGTGCCAAAACATGCAACGCAGACATTTATAAAAGTTATCACCAATTACTCACGGAAACACGAGATTCAGAAGCAGTTGAGAGAAAAAGTAGACCTTACTGTTGATAGACCCAAAGCAGGAGGCAGAGGAACAACCAGTGATTGGAACACTACTAGGAAATTTTTGTGGACCCATATCAATCTTCACAAATAACGGGATTTCTGAACAACTGATTACACGTTTTTTGGTGATACTATCTGTAATCAACTCTGGACTTGATATTGATCCCAAGACTTTTAACAGTTATGCCCTTGAGACAGCCAAACTCTTTGTTCATCTTTACAGTTGGTTCTATATGCCTGCTAGTGTGCACAAAATACTTGTTCATGGATTGGCTGTGATACAGAATGCCATTTTATCAATAGGTCAGCTTTCTGAAGAGGCACGGAATAAAGACTTACGAACATTTCGGGAAGATCACTCGCGCAAATTCTCTCGCACTATTACGAATCAAAATATGTTGCAGATGCTTCTGATTACTTCTGATCCCTTTCTTTGGAGTATCAGGCACGTGGCTACCGGGAAAAGAAAACATTGCTTGTCACACAAAGAACGACTACTGTTGAAGATGGCTGAGCGTAGAGGGAAAAGAACCAACGCCGCGTCCAACAGCCAAAAAAACGAAGGCATCCTATCTGCATTCAGTCATATTGACTATGACAGTGATGATTGACGTACAGATGTGGTTGACAAAATCAATTCTCGTTTTCCATTTGTGTGTGAGTGTAATGAAGACTTGTATGTATGAGTGTAGTAAGATTAATACATGTGAGTATACTGACGTATTGCATTAGAATACGCAGTACTTTATCAGTGTTTATAAACATTTCCTACTAACTTCTTTTTGTAGATATGGCTAGTTCAACCGAACGATGAACGTGTTCGTTAATTTTTAGTACTATAAATATACAATTCTCACATATTTGGGACTTCAGAAGCATTTTGTACATTTTCATAACCAATTATAGGTTTTGGCCAGGTTTTTGCTCATCCTGAACCACTGTGAGATGACGAGAAGAACCCTAGCAGAAGTAGTGTGACGTAGGTATGGGCTCGCCCACTTTTCGCACGGAGGTTTCAAATGACACCACGGAATAATACATAGACAACTACCTGGAGTAGCAGACGACATCTAACTAGGGATGATTCCATACCGGGACCAAGTACCTGGATAAGATCTATATATCGGCTGATAGCTCTTGCCATGAGAAGTACGAAACCGTTTTCAAATCACGGGCAAACCCACAACTTCACCCTACAAAGGGCCAGTTTGTTGGTGTTTGCGACCCTACGTATGGCATATTCGACAGGAGTAAAAATGAATGTTACGATGCATCACGAGTAAGTGCCTGAGTCCATCACGATCATTTTTAACTCATTACTAGAATGTGACTCTGGCAAGGGTTTGGTAATATCGCTCTGCATCTAGACGTACCCATTTGGTCAGTGTTGGCAACGACTTGTAAATATAATGTGGCAAATGGTTTCTCTACCACTGGATGTATATCCATGTAACGTGGCATAAACATCATTCGTCACTAGAGAAAATATACTGTGGACGTATTCTTCTCTTAAGAACCCCAGTTTGTCAGTGTTGGCAACTAATTGTAAAAATGAGAAGATGTAAAACAGATTCCGTACGATAAGACGTTTACACACCAAGCTTGGCAGAAATATCACATGATACTATAGCACAAAGACGTTGAGTGTGACCATCTCCCAACCATTCTAGGTTGTCAGTGTTGCCAATCAAGTGTAAACATCACAATGTTGCAAATGGCGTGCTTGCTATGGAACGAATATAAAGCAAATGTGACAGAAGCAGCATTGGATAATGGAAAACGTTGTGTGAGTGTCCCCGTCTCCCAAGCACCCCAGTTTAGGAGCGTTGCCAACTAATGCGAACATTAAAGATTATTGCATGAAGTCTACAGCAATGACAAACATAATTAGACTGTGACCCATGCTAGGTTTTCTATTGTCCAATGTTGCCATGTCGCATTTCTTATTTATTTGTTCAATTGCAAGGACACTACTTGCAACATCGTGATGTTCACATTTGGTTGGCAATACTGACAACCTAGAATGGTTAGGAAATGATCACACCCAACGTCTTTTTGCTACATGATGTGATGTTTCTTGTGATCGTGTGATGTTTCTAACAAGGTTAGTGTATAAATTTCTCATCATACGAACCTGTTTTACACCTCTTCATTTTTACAATTGGTTGGTAACACCGACAAACTGAAGTCCTTGAGAAAGGAATACGTCCATAATATATTTTCTCTAGTGACGAATGATGTTTATTCCACGTTACATGATATACGTCCAGTGGTAGAGGAACCATTTGCCACATTATATTTACAAGTCGTTGGCAACACTGACCAAATAGGTATGTCTGGGTGCAAAGTGATATTACCAAACCCTTTCCGGAGCCACGTTCTAGCAACGAGCCAAAAAGGAGCATAATGGACTCAGATGCTTACATGTTATGGGTCGTAACATTCATTTTTACTTCTGTCGAATATGTCATACATAGGGACACAAACACCAACAAACTGGCCCCTTGTAGGGTGAAGTTGTGGGTTTGCCCGAGATTTGAAAACAGTTTCGTACTTCTCATGGCAAGAGCTTTCAGACGATATATAGGTTTTATCCAGGTACCTATATGGAATCATCCCTAGTAAGTATATACCACACCTCAAAAACCGAAATGGAGTTGACCGTGTCGTTGACCTTTCCCCGCTGCCCCTGTTTTAGGGTTCTTGTCGTCATCTGTGAACTGTATGGAATCCTACACTCCCTGCTTGACCACGAATGACGTAATCACAAAACCTTTCTTCCTCTGGTACTCGATAACTACTGAACGTATTGCGATCAAACAAACACCATTCGTTTTAAAATTTTCAACTCTACTAATGGAAATATTTTGTAGAAAATGCATTTCTAAGTCGAACTGCTCCTTTAATTATGATTTTAACCTATATATAATTAGTGCTTCAACTTTCCGGGTAAACAGGTACCCGTCCGATACCCGTTGCATTTGGTTTACTCGATCATTATACCTAATAAACCCGTTTGACCTTTCTGGCCTGGTTTGGACCGTTTGACCCGGTAGACTCGTTACGAGCTCGTACATGATAATTAGAACAATTTGTGTCACGATACTAAGGTGATACAACACACCATTTATATCCATGATAGACTAAGCCTGTTTTCCTAAAAATGGGGTTATGAGGCCAACACTATTCATATGGGTCAATCGGGCAAACCCAATTCATACGAGTAAAAATACAATATCGGTCCAACAGGCGATCCAGGATCGATTCTATTTCCCGAGTATTACCGAGAATGCACAGTAGCCCGGCACAAAATATGAGCACATAATCATATTATTATTACTATTATTATTATTATTATTATTATTATTATTATTATTATTATTATTATTATTATTATTATTATTATTATTATATTAATATGAGAGAAAATTACTTCGTTGAATGACCTGCATGTATTTTATTCCTATTTTGAATGGTTATTCTTGTATTATTTATCTGGTTATTTGTTTGCAAGAATCAGTACGGAGAATAGTCTCAGCCTTTATTGTTTACCCTGGCGACAGGGAGAGCGGCTAAGCTTTTGTAATACCGGCAACATCCAACTTGTTGACAAACCTCACGTGGGTGCTAATAACAATTTCACAGTTTTACTGCTGATAGGAAAACTTGGTTAAGTTTTGGAAACAACTCTAACGCTTTCCAGATCCGGAATGGAAAACATTCTACCCAAGGAATCGAGCATATGTATAAACTTAGCTTATTAACATAGATAGAAGTAATGACCAAGAAAATTTCAAATTTAAAATTATTATTACAAATTCAATAAGCTGAAACAGTGCAAGATTGGAATAAAATAATTTAGTTAGGTAACTGTTTCTACATTGTGTTATCTGTGTTTATACATAATTTAATAGTTCCTTTCATTTCATTTCATTTTCTTTTTTTATGAATCCATCCGATGATTGGAGTTTCCAGTGATGAATAAGTGCAGTAGCTGTAAGTTTAGTTTGTAAGAAACACTAGATGTAAAGTAAGAATCATTTAATTAAGTTTAGTTCCTAGTAGAAAATATTTCCTAGTTGTATTTGCAAGCTGGATGTTAACTATCCAGTTTATTCTAGAAGGTTGTTTATGTTGTTTAGCATGCTTGATTTTAGGTTAACACTAGTACCCTTACTTAACTATAGCTTTAAATAGTAACTGGTTCATAGAAGTTAGTTATGTCTGTTTCATTTTCACCATATTTATATATATTTTCTTATATTTATTTATTTATTCATTCATTTCACTATATTTATATTAACTTTCATCGTAGAACATTTTATGGCTTGTGTATAGCCCGCTCCCCAAAGTTCTTTGTCAACGGAACTGGAAGAGTCACTGGTAGGCATTACGTAACATTTCACTTTGATTTTTGTCGAATTCACAATGAATTTGTATACAGTGTCTATTCCGACCTGTGACTATTCCAGTTCCGGTGACAAGTGAACTGCAAAGAGAATGTCAGTTTAATATACCTACATATATAATAATACCTACTACCTAAACTTACTGAAAAGTACAATGAGTGCATTTTAAAGATGATTTTAGCAAATTTTGGCAAATGTTACGAAAATTAGTTAACTACTTCTAATGTTACCTAACCTTAAACTTACTTTAAGCTAATACCCATTGCTATATCTAAAATCTTGGAATACAAAGTAGAAACTGGATGCAGTTAGCTAAGGATAAAAGTCGGTGGAGAGCTTTTGTGAACGCGGAATTGAACCTCCGGGTTCCATAGGCCATAGAGTTAGTTAGTTAGTTTTATAGATAAAATCAATAAATCAAGATTTAACTAACCTAACAACATTTAACTCAAATGTTATTACTTTCATTAATTTATTCTATAATGAAATGAAACAAAAACTATGCATACAAACTTTTTTCATAAAGTAAACGCAAACATCCATAGGCATTAAATAAGCTACCGTACATGAAACGTTGTCAGACGAAAAATCTTCCAGTAGTTAAACATTCCCAGAATAAATCTCTCCGGCATGTTGAGGAAAAGCAAGAACTGATCACTAATTCCCATATGTTTGTAAAATTTTCTCCTCCACAAATAACATCAGAAATGCAACATGAGATGGTCGCTTTTTTAAGTAGAGGAAAGACCTCTTTTCAGCTGAAACCATAAATTCTCTATATTTTGTGCGTACGCTCCTGTGCTAGGATTTACAAAGTTCATTGAATGATTAACTGTGAGATATTGCCAACCTTCTCTCCTGAATGAATTGTATCCGTTCCAACAATCGGTAATAACTGTCGATTTTTTGTTTATGTGTCTTGATATAATATCGACAAGGTTAATCGCATTTCGGCCATTATTGGGACATATACATAGAAAAATTTCATCTGTTTCTCGACATATTCCACCTACAATCCACGTTTCCGATTTCATTCTGCAGGCGTTGTATTTTTTTACGACCAAACAAACCTTCATCGATCTCGACAGTGTATCCTTTTCTACCAATTACTTCAGATGAGTGTCGCACAATAATTCCAAGCAAACTTCTCTACAAAATGTGAGCGAGTCACTAACAGTATTATGCGATAACTTATCTACAAACTAACATTCTTCAATAATATTATCATGTCTATGAATGTGTGATATACAGAAATATGCAAGTAATAACACCTGCCTTATTTCAAGATTTAGATGTACTCCAAAAAAAGAATTTCTTCTAATATAAACCATTTTCTTATAATATGAACACGAACGATGATAACAAATGAAATGTAATGTAAATCTTCCACTCTTCTCCTTGTGAGCTTCTAACTTAATTCATTTTGATAGTTTTTACATACATTTTCAAATCAAAGTCCAGAGTCCAAAGTCCTTTTATCTAGGTCTAATATTTCTTAAATGATACAATTTTAAAATCTTCATTTACATTTTTTCACTCCATGGTCAAAATCTATATATCTTCAATTTAATATATTTCTTCTTCTTCTTCATGCAGTATTAACCTTCTGGCACAGAATCTGGCACTCTTTATTGCCACCAGGTTAACAAATCATTTAATAATTATGACTGTCATTGAAATATAATTATGAAGTGTAGGTGAATGGATATTTGGAAATTAAGAAAACAAAATTCATCTATTTGTAATGTCATCATGTAAGATGATGGAGCATTACAACACGCTTCAGTCAATTATTCTGTTGATTTGATTTAAATCGCCAACTTGATTGCCTATAAAACACACATATACAATCACACTATCTGCCCCATTTTTCACTGTAGGTATTACACAATCGGGGTGAAAACGCCTTTCGGAAGGGCAACTCATAAATATGTGGCATTTGGAAACGAAAAGCTAAAATTTTGATTCTTCGGTGCCGAGTACCCTCTGTCATTGTTCATCGGTCCAATCTTTATGTTTCTGCACAAGAGTACCTTTCTGGAATATTTCTTACTCGAAGGAGTGGAACTGTTACTGCAATCGCACCCCCAAGACTGTAAATTTGCAGGTTTCAGACCACTATCCCATCTGATATTGATTGAAAATGGCTTTTTTGTAGTTCTCTTGCTAGTTTCGGAGCTGCTAAGCGTCTTTTCCGTTTGCTTGTGATCCTAATGATCTTTTCCTTATGAGAAGTTGTTATTCGGGACGACCAGTTTGTTTCCCTCCAATATTTACACCAGTTTCAGGCTGTCTTTCAAGAGTCAGGCGGATTGGCCCGACTGATATCTGCAATTTTTCTAGAGAGAATGCATTCTTTTATCAAAATAACCACTTCAGCACGTGATTCGGCACTTACTTCATAGTTTTTCTTCCACATTTCACAGAGCTTGCACATTTTTCTCACTAATTTACTAATTCACTCAAGTGCAAGAAGCACAATCGCATACAAGACATTCACACTCAACTTTACCTGTATACAACCCAACTGAATAGCACACATATAATGCAACTGTTCGTGACAATAAACAGACAGCTACTGATAAAGGTTCGTACAAACATCACAAGTTGTCACTGCAACGACAGACAAAGTATGATGTTAGTTGTCTGTCTCATTTATTTGTTTACTGTAAAATGGTTTTCCTCAGTAAACATGTTTTAATGTAAACAGGAGCATGCATTTTCGTATCCTTATATATGAACAATATTGTTTATTTTACAAAGCAATACCAACAAACAGGGTTTCATATAGACACAGGTCTGTTAATTGCAAAATATTGAAGAATGAGTAATGACTGATTTTTGACTAAGCAACACACAAAATTTTTTATATTTTCTTTTTTGTCTTCTTATTTACAATCTGTAAGAATGTTAGTTGAAAACTCACTAGGAATTTTAAAGTCTATCACAACTTCTCTAATCACCGTAATTATTATCATGCTTTCAGCAACGTATGTACAAACACATTGTTGTAAGAAACAACATCGTTCAAGAAAAATTACTTTCTTTTGTGAAAACAGTTGCACCTACATACTTCAAATCTCAAAGGATACTCATTCAAACTTTCTATTGTATTACAATGCTATGTGTACTTCATACTATTAGGTTGGCCATTATTGAAATGTCCGTCTTTGGTGTCTAATGGAAAACTCATCTCAGTAACACAGCTTTAGGGATAAATTAAGGTCAAGTCAGCAGCAGTCACAAAGTACTCGCACAGAGAAAACAAACTGGAATACTTGTAGGGTTGGGTAGAAAGTGTTATATATTAAATTGTAAATAGATTATTGAATTTTACGAAAAATAAGTTATGTAGATTTTTAATTTATATAAATTAGACAGTCTTTACCTAAAAAAAATAAAAGAGATAAATCTAAGATATTGATGTGGTTATATATAATGTTTTATGGAGTATGGTTAGTGCAAGGGGTCTAGAAGCACGTAAAAAACACAAAATTTAGAGGAGAAATGAATGATGCAAGTAACATAACGTAACCAAATCTAACCTAAGCTAACCCGAACTAACCTAAACTAACCTAATATTAGTAGAAATAAGCAAAATTCCATCATTTTTTGGAAAATTATGCGGGACCCCTACACTAATTTAACACAAGCCAAACTAACCTAATCTAACCTACACAAACCTAACCTACGCTAAACTAACTGAATGTGAACAGAAATTACCAAAATTGTAATATATTTTAAAGAAAAGAGCTGGACCCCTTCTGCTAAACATAGGCCGTTTTTATAACTTCTGGTCTGTTTAATTATATTGGAATTTTAGACATGATAGATAAATATTTAAGGTGCCGGAAATTACAAAGGTACCAAGATAAGTAGGTGTTTGTTGAACAGGATCATATAAAAGTGTACATTTCTGTTCACAGAAAGAGACTGCTTTCCAGAGACTAAGTCCAAAAAATTGATCCTGATTTTACTTTTAATATATATATATATATACCGGGTGCACCATTTATAATGTCCCATCTTTATAACGCGTGGAAATAAGAGAGTGAGAGAAACGAAACTTTGCACAAAGCAACTACAGTAAGGGGGATATCTATCCATGTATTGGGTAGCATCACCAGGTGAACAGTGTTGCCAACCCAATATAAAGTTATGATTTCTTAATGGAATAACCTAAATTTAATTTCATAATTCGAATCAGCAATGAAAACAAAGACGAAACAGATGACACTCGCAGATCAGTGTTGCAGACTTTTTGAGAAATATTGTAAAACATGTGTCAAATTGAAACGCCTTTAACACACACAAGGAATGAAGTAGTAACTATTTGTGCACATTAAATGAAATAATGGGAAGAACTCTTTAAAATGACTTCAAGTTTAGAAGAATCAGTTAAACAGTGTTGCCACAACAGAAGAGAGAAAAATTGAGTTTGGAAATAGTGCAATAACTTGAAAAAGATCCCTACTACAATATACTTTAAAATTCATAGAGCAAATCAGTATGTCATGAGGAGCATTGTAACGTTTATTTGAGATCGATAAGACAAGTACTTACCAAGATATTCGGTACTCTGTAAAAGCTGAGAATTTTGTGCTGTACAAGATGGTAACGCTGTTTCAAAATTCCCTTTTTTCCCTCTGCGTTGGAGAAATATTAAAGTACTAATCTGTGAAACAAGTTATATTCTGTGAAATGCCGAATTGAAGCAAACTTTAAAATAAGGAAACAATATTTTTTCTGTTTCATGAATTTTGTAATGTATGTTGCGAATAATTGTTTCTTGACCATCATAAACATAAAATATATTTCTTTAATTTAATTTCTTTTTCCTGAATATAAGTTGGAAAAGACAATAAAACGTAGATATATATATAGGTGTAAAATTTGAATTGAAAATACATAGGCTAAGTTCTGTTAAATGGTAGCAAAATTTTTCAAATCATCCAATATTTATACGTACTGTACAATTTTAAGGGACCTTACACAACTTATTTTGTATTTCATTCACCACGAAGTTAACTACAAATAATGTATAAATTGTTTTTTAAAGAAGTGAGTTGCATTTATGGTTTCATAGATGCCGATTCCTTTATGAGGACCAAACGTTATGAGTAAAAGTACAGGACGTAGAAATATGCCATAAAAGCTATAGTGGAACAAACACCAAACAATCCTTGTTAGGTGGCCACTAAAAACAAGAAATGTATCTGATCGGTTAAGAAACGGACAACCTGGTGGGTCCATGAACGGTTGGATCCGTAGTGAGTTGACGAGTAAACGAGTAGAGTGTAAAAACAAATCAAATCTGTCCTGGATGGCCTCAGAAAGCAAGGAAGTATTTCACCAAGTCAGGGCAGGGCCAAAGTAGTGGGAACTCAAAGTGTCTATAGGGACCAGGCGCGTTAGCAAAGGTGGGTATGCTTTTAAACAAAATAGTGTAAACATACTGTTTAAAGAATATTCCATAGTTCTTCTGCAAACTATATACGACATCGTATTCCTTAGCGCAGCATAACTTTCTGTATAACGTCCCATGTTTATGCCATTTAGGCTAAGGGGACAATGATTAAGGCAAGTGACTGATGATAGAAGAATTAATGGGATGAGAATGTGAGAGAAAGCGAGAGTACCCGACAACCCCATGGACACGATGTTATCCACCGCAAACTTACTGGATCGGAAATCGTATGAGGGACCCCACGCACCAGAGGTAAGTGCTCTACCACTGAGCAACCGTGCCCTCGAAGCTTAACTTTAAGAAGGCATACCCACACAATTTTCCTATTATAATTCAATCAAAATCTTTTGCTTTTTGTACAATGTTTCTAAATTATAATTTAATCAAAATCTTTTGCTTTTTGTACAATGCTTCTCAATAATTGAATACAGATTTATGATATACTGCAAAAATGATATGTATGAAAACCGATTATTCTCGGAAAAATACGTACAAACTTCTGTATGTTGGTCAGTAGAAACTATCATTTCATCTATTTGAACAGAACTAAGTTGGAAGCTCACACGGGCTTTTGTCCGTATGGAGGAGGCATATCAGCGACTGCGTATGCGTGTAAATAAAGACAAGGGAGAAAAAAGCACCATCCTGTGCTACATGGTCATTATGATGTAACATATTCTTGGAGTTCGGGATAAGCAAACGTGGGACTGTGTCCGTAGAAAACAAACACGTCACCACGTGAAAATAAAACCGAAATGCTTATTTTCGCTTTGTGTTGACGCAAACCGTTACGAAATGAGAGGGTCCAGGTATAAGTACGAGAGTCATTATGCACGACCGTTTGAGTCACTTTTAGATTCGTTGTGGGTCAGGGTTTGGGCTTAACGATTGTTTCTGTGTTTTCTGGTTTGCTTAGCTGTGTTGTGAGAAATTCAGTGGTGAACCTGACTGAGGTTCGGTTACACATGATGATAAGCGTTCCTACATCAACATCGAAACTCTATGTGGAAAGAATCCAACTGAAATTTACAATGTTTTGCGGGAGGTTTGTCGAAATAGTGTAGTGGAACATAGCACTGTATTTCGGTGCTCAGCTCGTTTCTGTAAGGGTCGTGTAAGCACTGCGGACACCCTAAGATGTGAAAGACCATCAACTGCAACAGACTACACTCCTGAGATTATTGTGAATGACATTTTGAGAAAGGGTCGACGAAAACATGTAAGAAAATTGCATATGAGGCCAAAATATCTGTCACTTCACTTTACAGAATCATTACTGAGAAGCTGAAAATGAAGATGGGATGGGTTCCGCATGATCTGAGTAAAGAGCAGAAAGCATGTTGCATAAGAATCGCAGAGAAATTGCTTCAACGTTGTCAAACAGAAGGAGATCAGTTTTTCCAAACGACTGTTGCAATTGATGAAACCTGGATACGAGAGTTTGAACCAGAACTGAAGTTTCATTCGTCACAATAAAACAGTTAAAGACTCTTCACGCCCGAAGAAATTCCGCTAGCAACAATCAAACGTTTAACCCACGATGATCTTCGCATATGATACGAATGGAGAGATGGCTACAATAGAGTGACACAGAGGACGTCTATACCAGGCGTATACTATAAGCAGTTTCTGCAAAATTATTGAAAGAAATCCCGACATGCTTGCAGCTGGTGTCCTCATTCTGAACGATAATGCAAGGCCGCATACTGCTCTATAAGTAAGGGTGACACTTAACAAGTATGGATGGGAAATACTTCTCTTCCCAATATAGTCCTGATTTGAGCCCACCAGACTTTGAATTGTTTCCCAAATTAAAAGAACCACTCTGTGGAAAACGTTTTGGTTCGATTCACGAAGCTTTCAGCGAGGTAACCCGAGTGATCAGACACCTCAACAATCAAGGTGCCCTATCCAGAATACAGAATTTGCCAAATGTTGGGAAGCTGTCATAAACAAGTATGGAGATTGTATTGAACGCCTGTAAAGGTATTTTGTACAATAAATTTTTAGCTTGCATAACATCTTTCAGTGTGCAGAACTTTCGAAATTACTGTCGTACAATATATTGCAAAAAAAAAAAAAAAAAAAAAAAATCCGAACAGTTGCTAAGACATAATATTGTACGTAACGGTACATCTAAATACTAAATGCAAAAATTAGAAGCTATTGGTACTATAACAAATAACGGGAGACCTTAGGTTGACAAAACCAGAGCACCACACAATATGACGTCACTAAATGTGATAGTAAGTTGAGTAGTGTTTGCAACTGATTTGGTGTCAACTTATTAATTTTATACTAGAATAACAGGCCGGCAAAGAAAATATGTTAAAAAATGATTATCTATTAATGAAATAATATACTTAAAGAGATATTTGTATACTTGTATGAAAACATAGTAGCCTATCTCCACACGCGAAATTTGATGATGTACTCCGCGAAAGATTTGTTGCCACCAAAAATTTGGAATCCACAACATATAATTGACATAAAAATTAATGATAGGCCTACATCATATTAGTATGTGACAGGCCCGTATCCAGAGGGGCGGGCCCCTCTAAGTTTTTATTGGCTCCCTAAAATTTTCACGGTGGGCTTGCAAGTGAACTATAATATGATGATTAACTATAATACGTTTCGATCGGGATCCTCAAACTTCTATCGGGTTCCCTCTACATTTTTGGGTTGGCTACCGGCTTGGTATGTGATAAGTGACAGGACCGTAACTTGAGAAGAGAAGGGGACAACTACTTCCCCAGGGAAGTTCCCAGCCGTTCGAAGGGGCCCATTTTAAGACAATTTTTTTTTACTCCATATACGATATGAACATGAAATTATAAACGAAGCATCGAACAGGTCCACTATATTGTATTAATAAAACAACACACAAAAGGTAAATAAAACAAAAATGAGTCGTGGGCCCATTTCAGTAAAAATAAGTCTACTATTAGGGGCCCTAGAAATAATGTTTATTCGTATGGCTTTGACATTTGTCAATATTGTCCCCTTAAGTCATTTCTCATGCATGGAACGGGCCCAGAGGTGTAACTAACGACCCCGCAGAAATTGCCGTGCGGAGAGCCCACAGACTCCGGGGGGACCCATAAAGAGTAAGAGAAAGATGGAAATAGGAAGTCCAAGAACTAGAAACACAACTTTTTCTAGGAGCACCAAAGACGCTTATTAATGCTTCCCTCCCAAGAAAAAAATCTAAATTACGGCGCTGGATAAGTGGATGCAGGTATAGAATACATAAGCACAAAACTGTAATTTTATGATTAAAATAAAGGACTGCGTGTGAAAAAGGACTGTACTACTAATTTTTAAAAATTGTATAACGTTTACTGTATGTAGAAAACGATGGTGCTGTCCCATTGTATGAGTTTGAATTTGTAAAATTTACGAAAGAAGTATGTAATATATTTCTCGGGTTCTCTAGGATTACGGGGGACCAAAACTTAGTAAAAAACAGAATGTTTATAGGTAGAATGAGTTCAAGTTACGGAAAGATAATTGATATTGATTGTGAACTGGGTAGACTGGAAGTGCCTTGTGCGGAATGGAAAATTTTGCAATTACTATTTGCTATTAATTATAATGGACGAATACAACGTGCATTGCGACACTCTAACCTGACTTCGCTTGCTAGCGCTCGCTCGTCAATACTGATTTATTTATTTATAGATACAAGTCATGGCCATTACCAGCATCTATGGCCTTAAGCACGTCACGTTGGAGAGATGACACATTCGGCGAGCACACAACCACGGTACAGGGAGGGATATAAGGAATGGATAAGGAAATTAGCGGCCTGGGACCTGTAAATTAGATACCATCCCGGCATTTACCTGGTGTGAATGAAGAAATCTCAGGAAAAACCTCATTTAGGATAGCTGGCCTGAAAACGCTGTTACACTTTTTCGACCGACAGACCCTGACGGAAATCGAGCCAAGGATCAAAGGCGAGAGCATTAGCGACTATTCAAGCTCATCAATACTGTCTGAAACTCTTTAGTTAGTGGTAGTGGTCTTTAGTTAGCTTAAGGTAGATTAACCTTACAAATATTTAAGAAAACAGCAATGATTTTCAACAAAAAATGCTTTCTCCCAGAAATCCGACATATGGCTAGTTTTCAAAACACACACTGAGAAAAAAAAATGTAGGTAGCGTACTTAAAAAGGTAGGTTGCATGCGTAATTCCTGTAGTGTTTGGACTTAACGTACAACAGACGTATAAGTGAAAACGCATATTTTATAATACTTTCCGTATAAGTGTTCCATCTATACCTAGATTCCGTATGAAACAATATAGGCGGTCAGGATCTCACATACAAATGGACGTATATAACATATAGCTGAAGAATGTAACAGGTATATGCATGTGATATACGGAAAACTGTTAGATGTCAGACATCCTGCAATGGCATGATGTAATATCTAAGGACAGTGCGTATGTATCATATGGATAACGTATGCTTCATACTGACTTCTGTAATAAGCAAGAGGATTTCGTATATTTGTACAATATACCGCTGTCCGGATAACGGATTTTTCTCAGTGTGCAGTTCATAAGAATGCAATTATGTGGGTGCTGAACCTGTGGGTTCAGTATTTCTTGATAAATCCATTAAATGTTGTGCATGTAATTCCACAACAGAACACAGATATAGGTGGAAATTAATGTCACTTAATGATCTTCCCATTTTAAGGCAGTAGTAAATGCGAAAATTGTTGATAAGTGATTCGACTACTTTGATTTTGCGAATAGTTGGTATTATGTGCGACGTTGTCCATGCGGCGTCTAGGGTATGGTCGACGTCGATAAACTAATAAAACGAAATACTTCAAAAGTTGAGCCAGTGGGTGCGTAAACGTAAACCTCGTATAGCTTAGGTACAGGCTGCATAATTACTTTATTACATCAGTGTTAATGTGCATCCTTAAATGGGGTAGTGTTGTTTCCGCAGTTCAAATCAAGAATACGTGGACAAATTCATATTACTTTGAAACTCACATATCTTGATGAAAATAGTGGCATCACGCCTTCTAGACTCTACATGTGTTTACGTTTGCCAGTAATTCACCAGGAACAGGTAGGTCTAAAATTCAGGAGTGGTACAAGAGATACTCGTAATTGTTAAAAAAAAATACATTAAAAATACATTTATGGGTGCACACTTAGTAGTAGTAATAGTAGTAATGATAGTATAGTAGTAGTAAGGCAGTAGTAGTAGGATAGTAGTTTAGTAGTAGCCAGTCCGAAACCAGAAGGACTAGGGGGGACAAGGCCCCGCTAAACTTTTTGTTGCCCCTCTAGACATTTGAATACAAAATTTTATTATTAATACAAAGAACACAATTTAGATATTTATAAGATAATTTTTAATGACTTGGTCCCCCTAAGATATTCACGACCCCCTAAACCTTTGTACCTGGTTTCGGGCCTAATAGTATAGTAATAGGCTAGTAGCAGTAGTAGTATAGTAAGGCAGTAGTGGTAGTAGTTCAGTAGTAGTAGTAATAATAATATACTACTAATAATAGAAGAGTAACAGTAGTTAGGGTTACATTACGGTAGGTTCAGGCAGCGAAATAGTCATATGTCAAGTTCCTTGAGCATTAGTTTGCAGCCCTGCAATAATGCCCCTTATGGAGAGTTTCATAGAAATGAAAGCAACATCTTATTGCTTGTTCATAGATGACTTACATGTTCTGCGCCTTAATTCCTTAAACATTTGTCTTTCGTTCTGAATAAACACCTTTTACTTGTGAATTGAAATTTAAAAATGTCCACATATTCTTAATCGCGTTTCTGCCACTCCAAAACACTAATTAAACCTACGAGTTCATTTAGTGGTAAAAGAAATTGATATATCATGAATGTCAGTACACTTACAAAATAGAATATAACTGAGGAAACCTGAAATTTCAATCTTGATACATGTATCACTGCGCAGCACGAAATGAGATTATTAAAAAATTTCGGCGTTCTTCCCGCCTTTAATAGGACAAGTTGCAATTATTTACGCATTATTCAGTGCATTGTTTGTATATAATCTTGTTCGTTTGCTGAATGTAAAACGCAACTCACACAACGCCTGTAACAATATAATGACTTTTTTATTGTCCACCAGCACACGAACAATTTCCAGGTATGTCTTAAATTATAATCCACCTTGGCATATTATCTCAGCCGTAATGCTGTCAACAGAGCTGCCTTGCTTATGGATACACTGCGCATGAACTGCTCCAGGTTAGTGACGTCATGTGCTGTTGCTCTGGTTACGTCAACATAAGAACTCCCAACAAATAACAGTATATAAGTCTAATTTCGTAATAATGTTCGCAAAATTTGCGAATCGCAAAAGAACGCAAATAATGCAATAAATAATTATAATTGCTTACCGATAATCGCAAAACAGCCATACTTTACATTTCCTTAACAAATCCACTGCAGAATGAAACCGTATAAAACATTTTAAGACATTCATTAATTACGACCTAGCAGTTGTGCATGTAAGCGAAAATTTAAACATATGATTTTTGTGATATAAATGCACAATTCACAAATTTTTACGTTTGCTGCAGTATCATAGAAGGAGTTTACTAAATGTATACTAAACTAAGCTAACCAAAGCTAACCTACGTATCCTAACTCATATTTTATATTCAAGGACAAAAAGAAAGAAAAAATCACCTAAGTAAAATTTTAGTGAACCCCATCAGCGCTATATTACAAAAGTTAAACATATCACGCGTTGTTGTGCGTGAGCTAGTATATTGTAATGATTTTGGTAGAGTCAATAATGGACCGAGATTTTTATCCCTTCACGAATTTATTATAAAACTTGATAAATACAAAACGTCTTTGATTACAAAGAGAATAATGCTGTTTCCTCGTTAATGTCCAAGTAGAGGAGTATAGATGTTTTGCATGGTGCCCCTTCTCTCAAGGCAGTCTCCAAGGCACCTGCCGGTTCGGTGAGTTTGGAAGGATAGCCCCCTCAGCTCAAGGCAGCTTCGCAAGGCTTTGTTGTTGAGAGGACCCCTAGTCCAGTGCGACCTCGGGAAGGATGGGTGTACCCCTAGTCCAGTGCGACCTCAAGGCGGTGCAGGTAATTTGATCAGTTGGACGACTGATGCTGGGTCCCTCAGTGTTCCTCCTTTTATTTGTCCTCCTCGGGTCCTTCCGTGAGGTCCGTCTGCTTTCGGCGTTCCTCGATGTTCCTCTGCGTTGGCTTGCTGTCTGCTATGTTGTTTATAAATAATAGCACGTGTTGAGTTGACACGTGCGTCTGTTGTGATGTGGGGATCCTTAAGGGCAATTGCAATATAGTACATTACTTCAGTCTTACTACTTGCTACTACTTGCATTTTGGTCAATTTATTTACCTTTGAATTTATAGTAAATATGATGTTTTTTTACTTTCGGCGCACCAAATTTTGAAAGATTTGCAGGTAAAATTCCGTACTTTGCATGAAAAGACATAAAGTACAATTTTCTGCAAGCGATAGAGTTAAATACAAAGTAATACACCTGTATTTTATGTTTACAAGTGTAGGTTACTATAGTTCGCGTCCCTCGAAATGGCGTGTGGCATCAGCCAACAAGATCACAGTACGCTGTTACTATACCTTCAGGGGAAACCTAATCATTCATAATTGTCCACAAATACGAACAAAATTAATTATGAATGATTTGATTCCTCCCTGAAGGTTTAGTAACAGCGCACTGTGAGTTTATTGGTTGATGCTACACGCCAATTCGGGTGACGCGGAGTATAGTGTAAAATCCTTACGAGTACTTTACTGCGGATAAAATAAGTGAGTGCATGTAAATGATGGTTGTATCAGAAACTATTTTCCACTGGTGCTTAATTTGTGCACAGTGTACAGAAGTATTTTATGTTTACAAGTGGAACGTTACAAGTATGAAACAGTGACAGGTATTATTGAAATCATATCATTACCAAAATCCATTCATTTCACTATCCTTATTTTTTATATACCGACTTTCGCTGACGCGCCTGCTCCCTTCGGACGCACCCCTTCTCTAGAGATCATGCCCTTCAGTTTTGCCCTGCCACGACTCGGTTAGATAGCATTCGTGCTTTTTAGTGGCCTGCTAGCACAGGTTGTTTCTTGTTTTTTGCATTGTAGTTTTCATGCATACATCCGGACGCCGTATTTACATGCAAATCCTTTAAGAATTTTAATTTTTCAACAATAGATTATGATGATCCCCTTGAAATTTAACTATTCCATTTGACATGTTTCCATGTCGGCCAGCGCAAATCATGTAGTAAACAATAAGAAGGAATTTGTGAAAGAATTGTAATTTTTGAACAATTATTTCGAGTTGTGCCGCAAAAGTAAAGCTGCACGAGAAAAATTCCTAAAAATGTACTTAAAACATTATGTCGAGCTTCACATGAAAGGCAGTAGCCCGTTTCAAACTTATTCGATGATTTGTAACTATTCATTCAATAAATGAGCTGACAAATACAAAAGATAACGTGCAGTTTACAAGTTGGCAGCAAAGTAAAAATTTAAAAAATACACAAATTTTATGGTACATATAATTATTTCCAGAAAAAAATGCCTATTTCATTGGTGCACATAGGCTACAACTCATACAGCTAACCTTTGTAGAGATTTATAATATGATAGCAAAATAATAATAAATAAAAAAAATACTTAGTTAGGACCAATGACTTTAAAATTGTAATTCCTAAGTGAGAGTCATCTGTACAAAGTATACCACAAAGAAATTTGTTTCGTGACCTGATGGGTAATGCCAGAGACTGGGGGAACTATTCCGATATGGACTGCGTCAACGCAAAGCAATACTTAACATTTTGTTAGTGATCATCGGCATAGCAGTTAGGGGAGAGGTGCCGAATATCGCACCCATTTTATTTTTCGTACATAGCGAAGCAGAAATAGTTGAAAATGAAAACAGAACAAGGATAAGGCAAAGGATGGAGTGTTTGCCAACTCGTGTGATGCCTAGAATGGATTTCAATACATTACACACTTGTACATAACGTTTTAAACAAAAGTCTACGATTTTCCGAGTTGAAAAAAAGTGTGCATAATATCGTACCCCGGTGCGATATTAAGAACACATTCTGTAAGGGCATAATGTGCAAGATTTTGTTGCCGAAAACAAGAACAAGAAGTTATAATGAGGCATGTAATTAAACAAAGGCCTCTTACATGTTAATATGCTACAACTATTAAGGCCTCTTACATGCTACAATAGAAAAAAAAAACATGTTTGGTCTACATTCTAAAGCATACAACACATGCTTGTACAAATTATCTAGAAATGGAACATGGACATTGCAGAATAGTCTACATGTGTGCTACAAATTACAAATGAAACATCGAAATTGCATAGGCCTACAAACAAAGCTAGAAATATTCTATGAAATATGGAATGGATGCTTAAAAAAAAAAACATTAGAAAATATGTAGTTAAAGAAGAGGCGAAATAAAAAAAAAACAGTGCCGCCAATACGGTTCAGTGTTCACGTCAAATTTAATGTGAAAGTGATTATTCTAATGTTCCAAACACAAATCACACACAAACTGCTTGTAGTCGTCAGTACTCGTGCATAACTCATGCCACCAAAAGCTACACTGAATACAACAGATCCATTTTTCGCCTCATTTGTCACGTGAAAATGTTCCGTTACAATAAGGACATTCTCAGTCTTCATTTTCACTGTCTTCATCAGTTGACACTAAATGAAAAGACATATCCAAATCTTCATCAATGGTTATGCCAGGGCTTCTCTCCCGTGTTCTTTTTTCCCCTTCTTTAACGTTTGTTTATTCTCCGTACGAACGTATTTCCTTTCCAATTCGCTTTGCTGCTTTCTTTTCTGTTCCTTTTTGAGATGCGCGTTGCAAATCTTCAGTGAGTTTATTTTTGTATGGTGAGCTTGTTACAAGAGTAGCAGAACCACCTAGTCTTCCTCTAGACACCAGGATTAGGCACATGATGAGGCACTGGACTTACATCCGATGGTAAGACGAGCGACGATGCATTGGAGGTGCATCCGTTTGAAGAATGCGAAGACTGGTTGAACGTATCGGTGTTTCCTAAATAACTGCCTTCAAAAGTCGTTGAAGAGTGAGCAGCAGGTGACTCATGCAGGCCTAATGCTGTAAATGTCTTGGGGTCTTCTGTTGGTAATGTAGGCCTAAGTGTTCTCACGTGTGTGGAAGCCACAGTCCCTCCGTTTGCTGCTTCCTTGCTGACTTCTTCGTTTGCTTCAGCAATGTATTCATGCTCAGGAAATATATTGCGATCGCAGGGATACAGACCAGTCACTCGATATCCATTGGCAGCTACTTCAATTGTGGCAGCCTTTTTGTAAGCTTCTCCAAACAATGCTGCAACTTCGTAGTGGGTAACTGCTTTGTGTTTGTTATGTTTGAGCCATGTCTCTATTGCTTGCGCATAATATGTCTTCAGTGGTTGCATAAAAGCTCTGTCGAGAGGTTGCAATTTATGTGTCGTGTGTGGTGGCAAAGAACAAATGTGAACACCATTCTCGCGTGCCAATTGAAGCAACCTAACGTTGCGCGTATCTGAGTAATGGCCATCCAGAATAAGAATAAGTGGATTATCTTTGGAGAGTCTGACGTTCGTTAAGAACTGCTCCTGGAACCATTTAAGGAAACTATCAATTTGTATCCATATTCTTTCTAGAATATACAATAAGATGTGGTACAAAATGCCCTGACGCACTCATGCATGAAACCACTGTGACTAGGGAACCACGTTCCGCGGACGAAACTGAACTAACTTGCCTTTTCCCTTTAAGAGCAATCACCTTTGTTGTTTTGTACTGGACGATGGTAAGGCCTGTTTCATCAACGTTGTAAATTTTTGTTGGGTCATGATGCACAATGTCAACCAGTGATTCGTATATATAAAAAATGCATTAACCATTTTTAGTGAACCCCTTAAGTCTAGCAAGACTTGTCGGTTGATGTTTTCGTAGAGTGAGCTTCGGATTGCGAGTCATAAAGCAATGAAATCATTTAGCACCAGCTGACTAATCGTTCTTCGGAAATGGATGCGGAATTGATTTCAGCGAGTTGAAAAGCTAAAAGTTTGATATCCTTGGCCGTTAAAGCAAAAAACATAGATTCCATATCTACACAATACTTCACTAATTCACTTTCCGGATTGTACCGAAGAGTTGGTTTTCGCCCTAACCTAATGGAAACTAGCTTATCTATATCCTGTTCGGCACAACCCACACGGAACATGCCCTGTACAGCCTTATGTGACATCATTCCAAGGTGAAAAGTGCTATTCGTAATATCGCACCCGTGCGGTATTTGGAACATATGCAGGGTGCGATATTCGGCACAAGTGGGCATGCTAACATGGCGCCTACTCCTACCAACACATTTGGTATCCACTTCGCAATATATACTTTACACTATAACTAGGTAGTTACACATACCATTTATGCACTAATTATATGATTATATCATACCTTTGACTGCAGAATATATCGTTGACGACAATCTTGCAAAATATTTTGGCCTTCACCAAAATTACAACAGCTCGTGCTTTTCTTCCACCTGCACACAGAGCGGCGAAACTCCGTCTACTGGAGTAGATACCTCAGCCGATTATAGTACACGTGTTAACACCAGAGTGAAGCACTCCCCGGCCGAAATCAAAGGGGGTACGGAATTAGGAAGGGGTGTGATAATCGGCACTTCTCCCCTATAATGACTTCTTGCATTTCTTGTATGATCAATCTCTCGAACATTGCTTCCGAATGATCCCCTTAGACGTGCAAACGAAGAAAGTGAGTAGTTATCTTGGTTACACCACTTGGCTACACTCACCAGCTACAATACAGCCATACAAATTGTGCTTGCAAATCGTCCTTTTCACTGCTTTAATTGGAAAAACTGTTACTTATTTCATTCATTCGTGTTTAAAAAAGAAATAGTAACAAGTCGGCAATATTTACAGATAATATTGATTTTTTTTCGATATTACTTTCCTAAAGTTGCAAGAGAATAAGTATATCCACCGCACGAAATAATTATTAAGTAAGTCTCGTAAACGTATTTCTACTATCTTGCTGAAATGTGAATTCGTATTACTAACTCAAGGACAATTTATATCCACATTACGTTTAATCAGTCCCTTCAAGAACTCAAATGGGTTTCATTTCATTCTATGTCCATTGATTAATGTTTCATTTCGTTTTAATAATTTCTTCTCGATTTCTCCAACGCTGAGGGAAAAAAAGGAATTTTGAAACAGCGTTACCATCTTGCACAGCACAAAATTCTCAGCTTTTACAGAGTACCGAATATCTTGGTAAGTACTTATCTTATCGATCTCAAATAAACGTTACAATGCTCCTCATGACATACTGATTTGCTCTATGAATTTTAAAGCATATTGTAGTAGGGATCTTTTTCAAGTTATTGCACTATTTCCAAACTCAATTTTTCTCTCTTCTGTTGTGGCAACACTGTTTAACTAATTCTTCTAAACTTGAAGTCATTTTAAAGAGTTCTTCCCAGTATTTCATTTAATGTGCACAAATAGTTACTACTTCATTCCTTGTGTGTGTTAAAGGCGTTTAAATTTGACACATGTTTTACAATATTTCTCAAAAAGTCTGCAACACTGATCTGCGAGTGTCATCTGTTTCGTCTTCGTTTTCATTGCTGATTCGAATTATGAAATTAAATTTAGGTTATTCCATTAAAAAAATCATAACTTTATATTGGGTTGGCAACACTGTTCACCTGGTGATGTTACCCAATACATGGATAGATGTCCCCTTACTGTAGTTGCTTTGTGCAAAGTTTCGTTTCTCTCACTCTCTTAGTTCCTGTGTTATAAAGGTGGGACATTATAAATGGTGCACCCGGTATATATATATATATATATATATATATATATATATATATATATATAATATGAAATGAAATGAATGATTAATTAATAAGAAAAATAATAATGATATTCATTTTCCTTCGGACTGTGGACTGTGTAAATGTATCACTGACTGGTGGTCACGAACCTACTGGGCTCGGTGCAGGTATATACCAACAATCACCGATCCATTCACCAAACCAATTGTCCCCGGAAAATGGAACTAAAATTTGCCCAAAGAAGATAATTCCCGAGCCTCTCCAATCACAACTCACAGCTCGGCATCCAGGCCCGCAGTCCGTCATCCTCAACCCCTCGTGAAAAAAGGTTGAAAACTACACACTACCGACACAGGATGTCGACCTCCCAGTTATGCTGACAATGAGGAATACGGAAAATCTGATGTTTTGTGTGTAATGGACCCATTAGAAAAAAATCCAAAATGTTCCAAAACAGAATTTCTTTTAGCGCAACGGAAAAAATCCAAACTGTCAATTTTGAAAAGGACTGAAGATTTTAAAAAAATCACAGTATTCGGTCGTCTCTTACGTCGGTCACACCAAGAACCCTTTTACTCGAGACTTCTGAAATCTCACTTTCCACTGAAAGTTAAAATACCTAATACTGCTCATGCATTTAGCACCTTGACTACATATCTAACTTTCATTATATATGTTATTCGAGATTACTGGACATTTCAAATTCCCAATTCTACTCGAAAGAAAGCGTTCAGATTACAACTTCTACATTTTATTAAAGAAAACATTTTTTTTTTTCATTTACACAAATGCTACAGTTCTATCTCGAACAATATGGAGATATTTAAAAAAAAGTCATTTCTTTCAATGCTTCTACAAGTTGATATTCGATTTTTCAGTTAAACAGGAAAACTCTGACAACATATACGTAATGTTTCATTTCACCAGAATTTCTTGCTGAATAAATTTTTTCATGAATTGTACTAATGATAATACTAACGAAATATGTTGACACCTGAAAATCTTATGATTCTTGGCATCTCGACTTCAAGCTGACATCAGTACACTCAATTAATTTATACAAGACTTTTATACAGTGATTGGTGGGCTAGAACTTCTTATATTTAATATATATCTTATTTTACTTCTTTTGCGCCTTTGAAAACAAACAGTGAATCCGGCGACAGGATTTATACACATTTGGTCACCTGCCCTCTGTGCACGGAACATTGTCACCTTTTTATGTCTTTCCTCTCTACAATTTTCTTTTCACAGACATATAGAAACACAAAATTTTGGTATCGGTACATACAGTAACCTTAACCTACCCTATCCTAACCTAAACTAATCTAACCTAAATTAACTTAACCTAGAACATGAAAATATATCACTCATATAACATTCACATTTTATTCATAGCCCACATTACATCTTAAATTCAAAGACGTAAAAGGATGTCAACTTTACTAATCCAACCAAACAGAATGAAATTTAATTTCAGACAACATAAAAAAAATGTAAACTAAACAAAAATATTATTAAAAGTTTAAGTTGTATTCCTGTTCATAGGATAGCATAACTTCCGCGAGTTATCGAAAGAAAATCAAAAGCGGTTTTAAAATTTAAAATTTATACTTTATGAGCAGTATTTTTGTTCCCAAAATCAATTGTAGCTTCGAGTAAATTATTTTCTTTTATAGAATTACATTAATGAAAAGTTGATACATAAGGTTGGGATGAGATTTGCACTCACAAGGAGCGCAAACCTATCTATTGCGACAATCAAGTCATTTTGTTTGAGGTTTTTTTCCCGACTAATCCGCGTAATATCCGGGCTCACATAACAGACAAATGTGATTGTAGTTTCTAGGGAAACTGAACTTTAGTTCAAAACTGCATGATGATCTTGTACACGTACAATTCACACAAGCCAACCATCACTTGTTCCAAACAAACTTTTTTAGGTTGAATGAAAGCCTAAACCGCCAATTTCGTTGAATCTCTCAGTCTCCCTAAGCAGTAATAATCATCACTTACTTGTTTTGTAAACTGCACCGATTATCGTGCAGAATCGACCTGGTGACCACAAGAAAAATTCATTTTATAGTGAGTGTCCTGACATTCCAGGGCTTTATGGCCACAGATCACATAGCCTAACGGCAAGATTGGTAACTACGTGGAAAAACAGGCGTATCAAGTTCGTCGCGCTTGCAGTGACATCTACTCTCGCTGGCAGGATAATGTAACTACTCACCAGCAGTATAACTATCCACCTAAAGAATTCACCAATATAAGCAGTAGATCCATAGGCATAGACTAGTTACCAACATTAGCAGTGTATCCATACAGCACCTTGACGTAGTTTATAAATAATATTTGCCATTAAATTCAAAATGCAAATATGATGTCCTTCTAGTAGTCCTAATTTCCTATCTTTATTCATCCGACTATTTTAATCGAAGGTCATATTAATAAGAGTTGAAATGTGGTTATTGTGTACCATATTCGTATAATTTAGAAATTGGAGACTCTTTTTTCACTCTATGCTTTAAGTACGAATTCAATAAAATTCAAAGAGAAAAAAAATGCTAGACTTGTCTGGCAATCGAATCTTTCCTCTACTCTTATAATGCCGGTGACCTATCATACAATTCCAGTTCCTCCCCCATTGGCTCTTCGCTGTTCTGAACATTGAATTAGGGTTAGTCTGGACAGTATACCGATACAGTAAGCTATAGACCGGAATACGACCTCTTGTACTCTCACATTTTCATTGTTCTAAATTCATTGATTTCGTACCTACAAAAGATACAGTGAAAGAAAAATCAAACCTTTTCCCCCAATTTCTTAATAAATAAAGTTATATATATATACACAATAACACAATTAAAATATAATACTAACACGCTTTCGATCGGAATCATATAGTAAAGCTAAAAATTTCCAAATTAAGGCTGCTAGAAGGTAAATATAGCTATTTAACTTTAATTAATGTTAGGTGACTATTAATACTATAGTTCTAACTATATACATTTATTAAAATTTCATTTAAAATTCTCTTATATCTTGTTTGAGTGCATTGTATTGCCCTTCTTGCGGATAATACAGGTGTCTTTACCAGCGGCGCAAATCTGTCTTCAATATTGGGTGGGTGGGGCGGGAAAGACCGTTCCCATATTTTTTTCTAAGCGATGTTCAAAATATTTATGAAGTTGAAAAACAATGCTGTGGAGGATCAGGGTAGCAGAGTTGTCTTCAACATTGGGAGGCGGGCAGATTTGAGGCTTATTCTGGGGAGACATCAATTTCATTGCACTTTCCTTTGTGGCAATCGGACACAAATCATCACATTTCTCACCGAAAAACACATTTCAAATCAGATTATTGGGGAACAGTTCCCCTCAGTTTTAAGATTGGAGGGGACATGTCCCCCTCATTTCCCCGGGATTTGCGCCAGTGGTCTTTACATTCCCAGCTCGCAGGACTGTTTATGTACTTTAAATTTCTCTGTTTTCTTAAAAAGTAATCGTTGTAGGTTTTTTCTTATCCTCTCTCCCTAAGTAAGAAATCAATAAATTTCCTAACAAAGCTTGCTTAAACATGTTAATTGTGTTGAAAACCTTACCGAGAAGCGCGATGGTAAAGCGTTCACGTCTAGTGCATGGGTCTCTGGTTCGATTCCAGTTCGCGCCGAGTTAACTTTGTAGTGGACAAACACCGCGTGCATGAATGTTCTCAGGGTTCTCCTGTTTCCTCACCATTATCACCCATCTCATCATGATTGCATGCCTTGGCGAGCATTTAAAAAAAAACTTACCTGAATTTCAGTCTCACCTAAAACAGTCACTCCTTCCTTGCTGTTCCATAACTAAAAGGTTGACATTTCTGCCAGAATAAATTAAGATAACATTCAACTTGGGAAAATCTACATAGATGTAATAATTACTTTTGCGTTGCTTTGGAATCCTCAAATTCTGTGAACATTATCATGCAATGAAGCTCCTGAGCCCGTATTGATGGAGCTCTAGTATTTGAATAACGGAAGTAAATCATGCTTAGGAGAAATTGACGATTGTAAATAAGAATCATAATTACTGCAGTTCCTTTTATTTAACATTAGTACTATGCACTTATTACACAATAACAATGCAACTGAAAAGAGCAGTCTTAATTTTACTATCTCCGCCTTATTCTTTCTTTTATTTTTCATTCTTCAATTTACAGGTACAAACACTTTATAAAATTGTCCACGTTTTCCACAACATCCATTTAAGCACTGATAATTTCAAAGTGGAAATAAGATTGCAATACAAATACAAATCCCATTAAATAGGATACAAATCTGTACATTTCACAAACAAATGTGTATACTCAAATATTTATAAGATGTATAGCGTACAAAATACTACACACTTTTTAACTCAGTAAAGGATAGAAAATCATGGAAATAAACACGAAAGAAAGCAAACCATCAATTTCCATTAGAGGCAACGGTAACAAAAATGTATAAACCAATAATTACTTATTGTTCTCAATTTTTTGATGAGTCATAAGTCTAGCAATATTCTGGTACACAGTTAGATTAACATTCAAAGTAGACCTATAGCTCTTCGAGTTAATTATCTGGAGCTACCTTCTTGCTAGTTCCTGGTTTCCACGTCGATAGCTAAATAAGAATATCATTCATATGGGGTAAAGCCCATTACGCTTAGTTTTGTAAGCAGTAACAAAGAGAATACATGCACCTACTGTATCTACAAACTTGTATAATGGTAGAAATAGGCTTGCAATCTAACGATAAATGATTAATACTGGTTACAGATTTCATACATAAAATAAAGAATATTACTTTTTGTCAATAATGACTGCTTCTGTCGTACAGACTGCACAGATACTCGCGTCTTCTATTCATGATTAAGGGACTGTGAAGTAGGTGGAGACAACCGATTTCCTTCTATTTCACACATAGCGTAGTTGAATCGTAAACACTGGTTCAAATCCTGAAGAGTGTAGTGACTGCGAGCATTAATACTGACATTCACATTGTTGTCACTATGTGATACAAGGACGTGAAGACTTAAAAGCTTCTAGGAGTAACAACAGAACAGTTATGGTTCTTCTTTCCTTCACGTGAGGGAGAAGATGTTTATGACTCATCGCATTCTCTCAAATGCAGAAACAAGAGCTATGACGTTTATTCCACCCAATTAATGTTCAGGTTTCTGTATAAGCTTAATGCTTCTGTTCACTTCTGTTACATGTCAAAATAAAGAGCTAATAAAAATAAATGAGATAACAAAGAGATAAAAAAAGAGAATGAGATATATATGTATTTAAATTACTTCGTGGAATTCGATTATGGTAACCTGTCTTATTTCTAAAATCATTATAATCTTAAAATATAAGATTAGCCAATATTCGCTATTTTTTATTTTAACACATCACACAAAGTAACTCTATTCGGGATTATGAGAGTGTTTAACCACTTTTGACTCATTCTATTGAACTTAGTATTGACAGAAAGTAATTAAGGACATTCATATCTACTTATGTATGCTATGAGGCGCGTATCTTAACTATCCATATAGCCCAAACACATCTGTTATAGACTTTAATAACTAGTTCAAAGTGAACATACATCTGATGTTGGAAGGTTCAAGTATCAGCAATTCTCTCATTATGTCATTCAAATTATCGGAACGATTAACCAGCTGTCGACATATAGTAGCCAAAACGTTGTGAAATATTACAGTACGTTTGTTTTATCTTTTCACACTTCCCGGCAGTGCACTTGGTTTTCCTTTAAAGTATTTTCTTCTAGCACTCAAGTGAACGTTTTAATCCAATAGACGTCTTATTGCTTTTGTCGTGTACGTGACGTTAGTTGTCAGTCAGCTCATCAAATGAGGTCATTGCTGTTTGGCGGGTATTTGAAGTGCTCAGTTGCCACAGGCAAATAGGTGTGTTACTGTGATTTGTAACTGGTGTCGCATTTTGCTGTGTTTCCTAGCGTATTGTAACTGTCAACTTAACCGTGGCGTGGCAACAATGCGTTTGCAAACAGATTCATCCTATAGGCGGGAAGCGTCCCAAGATGAAACAAACGCACTCTAAAGCAATTCCATAGGAGATGGTCACACCAGTCATACAGACTTAACTTGTCTTCGCCTAACTTCTACATATTTGATCCAATGAAGGAAATCCTACTGGACAGAAGAGCCCTCTACTAACAGGAATAACGGGTAAAAGTCTCGGCTCATCTCGATAATAAGCGTATTTCATTACAATTCTTCGGAAGAGTTTAACTTGAAGATCTACAATTATAACGAAATTTCAAGGACTGGTAAAGAAAAATCATGTGCTTCCAGAATACAGAAGCTTATAGTCAGGTGGCAAATATCTGCTGCCGTAGCAGAAGACTAAATAGAAAATAGAACATTAAACTTCAGTCCATACTCTACAGTTATCAAAATTCAATCAGTCACATCAGAACTGAAATAGTGATATATGGGTGTATGGTAAATATATTCTGTACTTACAACCAGTAGTGTGTAGTTTGGTATATGTTGGAATTATTTATCCTTTTCAGCACCGAAGCTATATGAGGCGTAGACCTACATTGGAAGGTGAAAACCGAACCAACATAATGTGTTCAAGTTTCAAATCTTTTCCATGGGAATAGAACACAGTACTCATCACGTTATCGAATAGACCAACAGGCAAGCCAATTTCAACTCTAGATTTCAATACTTGTTGAAAGAAATGAATTGCAAGTAAGTGAACGAAATCTAGCGACGAAGATAACAGCGTTTATCGAAATCGTTTTAAATACTAAAATTTAATTCCAGACGCAATAAAAAGGGTAATTGGTAACTTCCCATCGCAAATAATCCAGCTTTCAATATTTAGTTTTGGTGGATAATTATGTGCCAACAAAATAAAACAAAAGAAACATATGGGACTAGGATAGGAATTGAGAATAGTATCAATCTTATCGTGCCGGTGCGATAACTAATTCACTACTCAACTAGTCATGGATCATAAACACACAAACTTTTAAATATCACTTTCACCGTAACAGAAAACCGCAGAGCATAGTCCGAGTCTCAACTCCGTTCCCCTACTTTCGAAATTCCATTGAATTCGCAACAAATGAGGATAATGTAACGAAAATTCTATTGCCCCCTCCTTTCTGTAAATCACAGTACATACCGTTGGATATTGAACCAAAGACTTCAATGTATTTCACTTAAAACTGATTTTAAGAACGAGATTAAAAAGCACAATATGTTTGTAACCTCATCGTCAAAAGTGCCTTTACATCGCCGTGACGGGTATGTGACCGCGCAGTACTCTAAGGAAGGGATGCTTGCATCAGGGGCGGATCCAGGACCGATTTCTGGGGGGGCGGTGGATTGTCATGCTGCTACTTTTAAGGGCTTCAAACTTTGGGATTGGTTTTATTTATATATATAAAATAAGAAAGTTTCCTCTTCTGAGGGGGAACGGTCCCTTCCTGGATCCGCCCCTGGCTTGCATAAGAATTTGTGATTAATTTTGAAGAGTTTTTGACTAAGGAAATAACGTAAGTATAGGGAGTAAAGACACAGATTTGAAGCATCAGTGCACTGTCATCTCTGAAAAGATTTCTATTCTCAGTTTTTCAATTTATATGTTAAGTTAAACACCACATCTGTCACTGATTGCGTAGATCATCTTACTTTTTAAAATTGCTTCTGCAGCCTATTTGTCCCTACATTAATCTCTAGACATGATGTAAATAGAAGGGAAAGAAAGAGATACATCTGTAAGATTTATGTAATTCACTAATAGACTATAGGGACCGACTGAGTTAATTACTGCTACTAGCGCTTTTAACTCTTTAGGAATTTACAACGACATATGCGGAGGACACTTTTCTAAGTCCTAAATCTGTGCGTGAATTATTTAATATTCCTCACTGTAATTATTTGAGAATGGAAACTGATTACGCTGAACGTGAATATGTTTTGCTGTCATTAAACGTTTGGCCGTAATAAATGTAAATAAGGTTCTTATTATTATAAAAAAAAAAATAAGTATTTATTCCGTGTATAGAACAATATAATACGGTAACTAAGCTACATCATAATCACTAACGCCCACAGGACTTTTTCCAACTGGGAGGGGGGGGGGCAAAAGACCGATATAGAGTTTTTCGTTTTATTCTCTATATATATTAAGTTAAAAGTCATAACATTTATCATTGATAGCCTATATCGCCTTTCCTCGCTGTAGCCTATTAGTTAGAACATTCATCTCCAGACATGACGTCGAGAGAAGAGAAAGAAAGAGATATGAACAGTGGAGTAACTAATTTTACTGCGCCCTAGATAGATCGATCATCGACTTACTCATACCCGCCCCTGCCCCAAGCATTTCAGCTGCTGCGTTATATATACGGTTCCATGTTAGAAGAGCCAAACAAAAGGACAAAGACAGAAAGGCCCGAGTCGAAACGGCCCCGGTCAAAAGGGCCCCTCGTCAAACGGGCACTGGTCGAAAGGGGCCCCGCTACAAAAGGGCCCGAGTCAAATCGGCCCCACTTTAAAATGGCCGGGGTCAAAAGGTCTCCACAACAAAAAGACCCGAAACAAAACGCCTCTCGTAAAAAGTGACCGATTCAAAAGGTGTTCAAATGGTCTCCGCAACAAAAGGGCAGGAGTCAAAAGGGCCCGAATCGAAATAACCTCTTGGCAATGAACACACTTCTCCCAGTGCTCTCGCCATTGTTGGAATCACTTCTGGAACGCAGTTTTTGAAATATTGAGCAACCGTGCCGTCGCATGATGCCTTCTTTTGACTCATCAAAAGGGCCGGGTTAAAGAGTCCCGCGACAAAATTGCCCGAGTCAGAAGGGACCTGCCTGAAACGAGCCCGGGTCAAAAGGAGCCCCGCTACAAAAAGACCCGAGTCAAAAGGTCTCCGAAACAAAATGGCCCGAATCAAAACGCCCCATAAAAAGGGCCCGGGTCAAAAGAACCTCACGACAAAAGAACCCGAGTCAAAAGGCCCTGCGTCAAACGAGCCCGAGTCAAAAAGAGTCCCACAACAAGTGCCCGAGTCAAACGGGCCTGCGTCAAAAGTTCTCCACAACAAAAGGCCCGAGTCAAAACGCCTCTCATCACAAGGGCCCGGGTCAAAAGTTCTCCGCAACAAAACGGCCCGAGAATCGCTTGTTAACACAACGCAAAAATTTGCGATTTAGGTGGTGATAATAAACAATTATAATGACTGTCTGCATTTTTGCGTTAAGTTACTATACTCAGAATTTTTGCCAAGATTGGTACGGAATGACACCCAACGTCAGTAACAGAGGCAACTCTTGAGGGAAGTGACATTGGTAAAATTAACATTTTACGAATGCAATCCACGAGTAGTTAACTGTGCAAAGGTACGATGGAATTTCATTTACAGCGAAAAACATTAATGGTCTCGAAACAAAAATTCAAACAAAACACATGAAACCAATTTTTGTTAATTGATATGCATATTTTGATGATTATACTTATTATTATATTAATTTTATTATTATCATTAATAATAATAACAATGTACAAGATCAGTGGTAGCCCATGCCTTCAAACCAGTATATGCCACTGCTTGAAACTCTACATTAACATCGGTCGTCTATCGATCATTTTATGTTACTCCCTCCCACTCTCCCAAGGTGTGCAATGGTGTCTTACCCCTTACCCCAAAGCATGGAAAGCAAACAATATTTTCGCAAACACAGCCAGGAGCAGAGAGGGAGTGACACAGAACCAGGGGCGGATCCAGAACGGACTTCTGGGGGGGCAGTGGGTTGTAACACTGCTACTTAGGTCTACTTTTAAGAGCTCCAAACTCTGGGATGGCTTTTATTTGTATATAAAATAGTTTTATCTTTGCCCCAATCGTCCCCCTGGATCCGCCTCTGCCTGTTCACAAGTCCTAAAGCTTTGAGAAACAGAAATTGCAAGAAATTGTGAAATCCAGAGTCGTATCTTTTATAGCTTGTAAAGTATTAGACTAGTAATTTTGAGAAATAGGCCACAGATATCACTACCTCTTTTAATCAGAGTAGTTCCCCAATTGCCTCTCAATGCTGAATCTACATCGAAAATTCGACGCTCCTTCCAGGACTTGAACTCCAGAACCATGAACACTAAAGATACAGTCCTCTACATAGGCATATATTATTTGAAGAATTTTTAAAATTGAAACTAGCAGGAGAGAGATCACTTGTTGAACTAAATCAATGAATGAACGTAAATCCCGTCACGAATGTCTCCATAAATAGTATATGACTAGTACGTACCACTTTCAAGCGGCTATCTAAGCAAAATGTGAGATAAACCCATGTGCTTCTTTCATGCTAAAAAAAAACAAATAAAACCTACAATGTTCATTAAGTAAATTGCGGAGTAACATTCAACAAACTATGTATTCTGACGTAAGATACTGAACATTCATATATATCTTACGTTGACTATGAACAGGGGCGGATCCAGGACCGACTCCTGGGGGGGGGGTTGTCATACTCCTACTTTTAAGGGTTCCAAACTTTGGGATGGGTTTTATTTATATATATAAAATAAGAAAATTTCCTCTTCTGGGGGGGCGATCGCCCCCCTAGATTCGCCCCTGCACAGAACGCACACAGCTCGCTGTATAGCTGCAAGAGACCCATGGGTAATTATAGTTGCCCTCTTGTTACAACGCGTCCAGTCAAGGTGCACCTATCAAGGTCAGTTCCGGCAGTAGAACACGCAGTTGACTGTTAGAAAACAAGTGCAGCATGCAACTAGTACCTCCTGTTTACTTTTCACGAATATTTTACACCTTCATGTGCACAGGTCATGTATTGCGTAATTTAATTGACATGCTGTGTCAAGTATATATGCCCTAAAAATATGAGTACTCAAAAGGCAAAAACATGTAACTATATTTCTTTTCCTTTTTCTGTTAGCCAGTGGAAGTTTATATGGCTGTTTCAACATCCTTGTAGTTTGCTTAGGATTCACTTCCTCTTTTTAGTTGAGCTTTTGATTATGAATACCACCGCGACAAGCCGTGGTTCTTATGATAGTGGCGTATTTTCGGAAATAATAAACGTAGACTCCGATGCTTTTGAAACGGACGATAAATGTAGTTTGTAGGAAGATTCTAGCATCAATTTATGTGACAAACATACCTCTTTCTATTTAAAAATATTGTTTGGTATACAATATGCGGCATTCAAGATGGCTGCCATGATGTACACTAAATCATTAAACGCAGTTTCTACACCAATGCCAAATTGTAACATTTGCTTTTCCTCCATCTGTGCGTCTCTTTGTTACTGCCCTATCATGATACATTTTTCTATTAGATACATATGTTAAACATAGCACACTCTGTCTCAAACAGATGATGTGTCAAAAATGATTCACATTCTCATTTGTGGGAATATTCAAGCCTAAGCTGAAGTGTAAAATCATAACCTTTTACATTTAAAACAATATTGTGTGATATGCTTAGGCTTGAATACACGAATTCGAGATACTTTCCATGGTGACCACAATCCAAATCAATGCAGTTTTTGCAATAATGCCAATTGTATGTAACATTTATTTTTCCTCCGTCCACGCAAGTCCTTTATATTGTTCTGTCCCAATACTTTTCACTAACCCTGTATATAGATCCACATGTCTTCTCACAGTAAAATTAATCTAATCTTTTCCACAGAATATTTCTATACTATACTTTGATCCAGGGGTAAAAATAGAATTTTAGAACTAAGTGGAAAGTCAACAATAGATAAAGTTTGATTGGGCTATGTCACGAGAAAACCAACTTCGAAATACGAGAGTGCAAGCAAACTTTCATGGAAAACGACTTAAGCGATAGCGATTGTTGCAGAACAATCAACAAGCAAACAAAACTAATATCACCATTCAAATTTCCTATTTGTTACTAATAACCACAGATATTTTTCCTTCTTTTCACAAACACTTCAACTTACTAAGGGGACACTATCCTCTTGTGCATGCCTCATCTCCACTCTTGCTTTGATCTCAAGCTTTTTACCCGTGGAACCTATTTACCGGGCCCTTTTGACCCGGGCCATTTCTGACTTGTGCCTTTTTGATGCGGGACCCTTTCAACCAGGGCCGTTGACTCATGGTCGTTCTTATTCGTGCCTTTTGGCAGCGGGGCCCCTTTTGACCCAGGTCCGTTTGATGCAGTTCCCCTTCGACTCGGGCCCTTTTGACGCAGTACCCTTATGACTCGGGCCCTTTCTTCGCGGAGACATTTTACCTGGTCCCTTTCAACGCGGGGCTGGTTTGACTCGTGCTCTTTTGTAGCAGGTCCCCTTTTGACACGGGCCCTTTTGAAGCGGACCCTTTTGTCGTGGAACTCTTTGGACCCGGGTCCTTTTGATGAGGGGCGTTTTGATTTGGCCACTTTTGACTTGGCCCTTTTGTAGCGGAGACCTTTTGATAAGGGCACTTTTGACGTGGGGCCGTTTGACTCGGGCCTTTTTTAGTTGGGCCCCTCTTGACCGGGGCCCGTTTAACGCAATTCCCTTTTGACTAGGGTCCATTTGTCGCGGAACAATTTTGACCAGGGCCCTTTTGATGAGTCAAGCGGTGTAAAGTAAAACATTTTTAAAAAATTGATATTTGCATAAGATACCGTTATCACTGCAATCGACAACTGGTACTTCAGTACAAAGAGAAAGTTACACAAACGTGCAGCCTTAAGATAATTTTTAACATGTATATGAATTGTCCAATTCAAAATTGATTATACTGAATCTAATTGTCTCTTTCTCAAACCAAAGGCCGTGGGGGGGGGGGCTCTCATAATTTGTAAATGAGAGATACGGGCGACCATCATTTTTCGATTGTCGAGTGCATCTGATTTTGAAATTTTGCACCCTAGGTTAGTACATGTTTTTATATTTGATGAATAATATTTACTATGTTATTTCGTTGGTTGGATCAGGGCATAATGTCCCTTTCAACATCTATTCAATATGAGACATGCACCTCTGCTTAACATGGAATTAGAACCACATGAGCTCACCGGGAGTGGAACCCGGGTCTCCCGTCTTGAAGTTGTGTACGCGCTTGATGACAAAGGAATACTGATATACAGATACGTTATCAATTCAATGGAACACCTGAAAAAATGCAACTTACTAGATTACTATAGGGCTGCACTACTTTTCGCCCTTAGAACAGCTCTGATGTGACTTAATGGAGTCACAGATGAGGTGATTAGCAAGAGTGGAATACTGCATCATTCTGCGTGTAGTTCTCTCTACGTCGGACGGTATTAGTCCATTATTTGGCGGGCCAGGGGTATTGTTCAATTTCATCTACATGTTCCTCAAATCACGACACAACAGCTTAAGCTGTATGAATGGGCGCATTATCATCCTGGAATATGGCATAATTGACCGGAAACACCATCCCGCGCATAGGATATAAACGGTCCCCCAAAATCGGATCATAATCACAGCAAGGGCGAGACCGGTAAGCGTCAACATTGAACCCCATGAAAGCCAAGATATTGCCTCCCACATGGTCACAAAGTGTCCACCATGTTTCATGGTTGGGTGGAGACACTGCATATTATACGCTTCTCTGGTATTTGACCACATAAACACGGTCGTGATTTGAAATATAATGAACGAAGACTCATCCAACCATATCACACGTTTCCAGACATCAGCAGTCAATGCTGCATATTCGCGTCAACATAGGCGTGTGCTAAAGCTTTATGGTCCCTTATCAACAGTTTCAGTTTTGCAACAAACACATTATGTCCCTATCATGCAATTCGGGGCGGAATGATTTCGACATAGGCTGTGAGGACTGGTGCTCACAGCCTTGGGTCACTTTCATCACAGTCGAACGACAGTTCTAAGTGACAATCAGCTTTAATGTTCGGCAGTGCCTGTAACAGGGGGCTTCATTCCAACCTTTGTTCTTTTTCGCTAACGTGTTTTTGCCTTGAGTTTTGTTGGCAGTAATAATCTTAGACACTGTTCCTCACAATACACTCAACACATATAGCACTTTCGTTACACCAACAATTTGGCCTCATTGGAAATAAGAGGCTAACTATTTTACACTATCACTGTCTGTTCAGATCGCTGCACACTGCTATTCTATTGCTCTTCATTTAAGTTTCCCCTAACACATCACCAGCATCTTGAAGCCTCTTCTATCAGTAAACAGAAAATAATCTTGCATTTATTTGTTGAAGTTTCAGTTCTTTTTCTAGCACTAAAATTATATCAGACGTGAACTGATAGTTCTTGAATCCGAACAACCAGGAATCTGACGAAGAACTCCTAGCGGTGCAACAAAAGTGCGTTCGCTACCTACTACTCCAGCTCGTGAGCTGAAGATCTTTTTCAATTTAATGTTGCATAATTATCCATCAAGGCTAAAAGAGACGGTGGATGATAGTGGAATGACAAAACGGGAGATTACCAAGAAAAGCCATAAGCATGATGTTTGTCCACTGCAAAGTCCATTTGGCTGGGCTGGATCGAGCTAAATACCCCATGCGCCACAGGTGAGAGATCTACTACTGAACCACTCATTCCCCGAAACAAGTTATTGTATATGATATTACAGCAGTGGTGCCCACCCCCCCTTATGTCTATGACGCACCCCCCCAATTGTCTATCCGTAGGTGTTCTTCCATGAAAAAATCTTCTTTTCGATTAATTTTACCCCCCCCCCTCATCAAACATATTTATATAGATTTTAACCCCCCAAAATATTTCAATGACGCAGTTTGCGTCATAGCCCCCCCTTGTGGGCACCCCTGATTACAGAATCACATTTTAACATTACCGTCGCAAAGAAACTTTCACAAAATCAATTTAAATCAAAAATACCCACAAGGACTCATGTGGATTTTGTTTTTCAAAGCCTGATGAATACTATGTTTTTTAAAAACAAAATTCGTTTCAAATTAATTAAGTAGTAGTTATATTTCTTCATTATGTTGCTTGAACGAGTGGATTGTTTCCGTGAACTAGCTGGAAACATGCAAAGCCCGATCCCTAACAAATAACACGAAGATTTAGGACTCCTGTCAGAGAACATGCGTTATTTACACTAAATTTTGTGTAAAATCACATAAGTTTATCTAACCTAATTTGTAAGCATTAGTTCTATCTGTACTTGTTTTTGCACACTTTTTTTTTTAAATCAACTTTTTGCATTTCACGTAACCTCCATTAGTACCAAGCTAAAGCAACAATTCTCTCACTTCTTGACAGTACTGTCATATAACCATTATAGGTACCGGTATTATGTTCCATGTGCTCTTTCAGTACTAGGTCATACTTGAAGATAAATAACGCTCAGAGAGAAACATAACGTCTTCTGTCTTAGGGAATGACTTTTGATTGCTGAAATTCTTCGGTTCCCCTTACCTTACAGGTATGACATATGCGTAAATTATATATAAGGAGTGTTCAAAAAGAAATGAGCTGAAGGCTGTAATGTTCCCACCGGTGATAGAATGATAATATTGTTGTGTGTGTAACAAATAGATGTTCCGACAAGAGAGCGGAAGTTCACAACCTGCGGCTAGAATCACGTGTACAAGCCACGCAGCGACGGAAATACGCTAGTTGACGCCCGGGGCAAGAACTCGCCTTAGATCCTCCCTGACCAATCAAACCAAACCACTGTCCCAAATATTTGCCCAATTTTGCGACTTTCCAATCCGGCGCCCGGGGCATATAAATAGTATATTACCTCTAATTTCCATATGCTAATTTGCAACACTCCAGCAGTACGATTGCTTCTAGACTAGGGATGGCCAGAACCGGTTCCTGGCGGAACCGGTTTTCGGGTCTGAACGGATCCGGTTCCGGAACCGGTTTTTCGGTTCCAAGTCTGGAACCGGTTTTCGGATCCAGGTCTGGAACCGATTCTTCGGATCCAGGCCTGGAATCGGTTCTTCGGATCCAGGTCCGGAACCGGTTCTGAAAACCGGATCTCCGAGAACCGGTTCCGCCGGAACCGGAACTTTGTGGCCATCCCTATTCTAGACAATATAAGTCATTTTGCCCAGAAAATGCATTTGCAGCAATAATAATTGTGCTCCCAATTCAAACTTGCCGTTATAAAATGCAACTTCTCAAGGTACTAACAATACAGTTTAATCAAACCCAGGGTATATATGTAATTACTTTTTATATGCCTTCTTCACTGGTCAAATGGCTCAATGCACACCTTTAGTGCACATGTTCCTCGGTTCGACTTGCGATAGAAGTACATTCAATGAGTTGAGTTGATTTTCTGCTTAACTCCCGTGCAGCAGCGAGGCTACATGAGACGTTGACATATTGATTAACGTGGAATCCAAACCACATGAGCTCCCGCCTGAAATTGAATCCTAGTCTTCCAGGAAGTACATTGAAATATAAACGCATTACGATGGTTCAAATTCCACCTTAAATTGAAGGTCTGAATCTCATATAGTTTCAGTACTGAAAGGACACTAAAGTATAATTCCACTAAACGAAGATTTTAGATTGGTTCACCTATTCTTAATCTGTACATGAAGGTGTAACAGGACTCATTTTGTAGTTCCACAGCTTTTTTTGGTTAAATTTACACTTATCTTTCACTCTGCTCTTATACAAACATGTTAAGTATTGCTAAATTTATGTATATATAACGAAAAAAGTTCAGTCAGCCATATATAGGCCTACGTGTATCTTTGCTAGTCAATTACTTCGTTAAACACACAGAACCTAAATCCAACAAAATTTTAATTTTAGATAAAAGTTAGTAAAACTATTATTTGTGAATATTGATATTCGAACACTGAAACTTTTAACTATTTACCCTATAATGTTATAATGTAACAAACCTATTTTCTGGAAAATACTAAAACATGTAGCAGCATTTCTTTCCAATCGGTAATGACACAGCCGCAATGAAGTCATCCATACTGCTTTAAAGAATGTCATATATATAATACAACAAGCAACATATTTAATTATAAGTATGAAATCAATTGTAAACACATTGAAACAAGACGGCTCAAGATATACAAATATTACTTCTCACCAAAAGATCTATCTTGGAATCGGTTCTTATCAGAAAAAGATGGACACATTGTTAAACAAGTGAGTATTAGCATGCGAGACGGAGCGACACTATCGACATTGGTCTCGCTCTCGCAGTGAAAGTTATGAACTAAAACAGTGTACTTCCGGATTCCGTTTGACTGTCATGGGCCTGTTTATGGCTGCCACCAATCCGCTTCCCCACAAAATCTTGCTCGAGTACTCTGTTACACTGTCCATTGAGCATTTCAAAGCCAAAATTTTCAACACTTCATCCAATTTAATCAGTCACTAGAACACGGTTTCCATCAACTTAAATAATTTTGGTGGTAATTTTCCAAATTTTCACAATTTATGCACGAGGAACTAAAATGCCTGTCCGATCTTCAACACAGCTTTTGTAGAAAGACAAAGAATGACAAGGAGAAGAGCTCTAATTGGCTCTCCGATGACGCAACAAAAGGATAACTTAAATCTCGACACATGACGCACCTCAAATCTCGACACATCAAAAGAAGCCGAATCAATGATGATATCTGGAATGAGTCTCAAACGAAGATGAGATTTCTCTGCTCCAATGAGAAAATAATTACTACTTAAACAAAGGGATGTGCCAATAGACATCATGGCCGAATTTTAAAATGAAAGTTTTTTTGGAGGAAATACAGAATTAGAATTTTGAGTTTTCTTGCGAAGATTTTCTACTTAAAAATTTCCTTGAAAATAATACAAAACCTATGAGAAATTACAAAATATACGCCTTTGAACCCACATAACATGATAATAGGGAGAAAATATGGAATATCACTAAAATGTCAGATTATATGTATAACCGAATATTACAATTAAAACTAAACCTTAAATATAATAATTAATATAAAATAATTCTCAATTGTATTTTCGAAGCTAAGCATAAACTGAAATATATATATATATATATATATATATATATATATATATATATATATATATATATATATATATATATATATATATATATATATATATATATATATATATATATATATAGGGAGTTCCAAAATTTTACGAACTGTGATACATTATACTTTAGTATAATATAACACTAGATTCTTACGAATTACTTTAGGGGTCTGGCTCATTTTCCTTGTGTTTTTGCCACAGACAAGGGCAGAAATTGAACGGCAATATTGCAGTATTATTCTTGTGATAATTTTGTTGTAAATAAAAAAATAGTATAATGGAAGAAATTACAGTATTTTAAGTCACAAATTTGATACATTATTTAAATTTTTAATCTAGAATGATTAAATGAACAATGGAAGTAGGAGTAATTTCATAATTACGAACAGATTTAAATGATTAATTATCTGCTTTACGTGACTTGCTAATTGTTTCACTGCCAATTTGAGTATCCCCAAAACATAACTTTGTCCGGTTCCTTTTTAGGAACCAAAGCTAAGTAGTAGTTTATGAAAAAACCCACCAAAATCAGCAAAATAAAAGCAAGAGTATTTAAAAACATTCTGTTGTTTCTGATAGCATGCATCCTACCAGTCTTCTGCATACGAGGTTGGGAAGAAACTGGTCATTTTTGCAAACATGATGGCATTACAATGTTTGAGATTTCACGAAACAAAGTAAAATAACTATTTCATTTTTCAGTATTTCAACTTTCATAACACAATAAAGTTCCTTAAATTAGAATATAATAGAGCAGAAAATAAACCAAAACTTGAAGCAGTGATTTTTTTTTCAGGAAAGCAAATATACTTTTCTAATTTATTTTCTATCAAGTCCTTCAGCAAGTAACTTTGTAATTAGTATTCAAAATAAACATCCAAACAAGGAGGGAAGAATCTTCAAAATTATAAATATTTATATAAAAATATAATGATTTGTGTGTTATTTCTACTCCCGTCGAGTGTGATCCTTGGACTTCGTGGTGGACAAACACTGTGAGCGTGAATTTTTTCGGAGTTCTCTCTTTTCCTGACAATTTCTCATCCCACCATTATTATCCGTCTCTTATTTCTCCCATAACCTAGGACGTTAAACTAAAAAAAAAAAATGTTACTCTATTTACAAATTACAACCCAAAAATCTTTTTTAAACTGAATTTCATAGCAATTCTACCCTTTGGCAGGAACATAAATTTGAATTTTTAAATTCTAGAATAATGCAGCTATTTCATTATGTTAAAATAACCTTTACATATTTTAAACAAACAATACCCGCTCATTGAACGAAAGATGCAATTCTTCTAAAAATTTCGTTATATTCTTCTTAAAATTTTAGTAAATTATAAACCGTGAGCATAAAGTCCTACCCTGATTATAAAAATTTATTACGGAATAACCGTTAGACAGAATAACGTAAATTCTGGTCCGTTACACATGTTAGTATTACAAGTTTTTTTAAAGACCAACAGATGGCACTAGTGCTACCCAAGAGTGACGCAGTACGTTGCTTGGGCGGATTAGTTGGCGAAATGGCATCGAAGAAGGAGAAAGCGCAATGCGTGCTGTGGTATCACGAATGCAAATCGCCCATCAGTAACATAAGTAATGTAAGTGGTCTTAAAAAAAACTTGTAATACTAACCTATGTAACTGACCAATATTTACATTATTATGTCAAACGGTTTTTCTGTAATAACTTTTTTGTAATCAGGGCAAGACTTTATGCTCACCCCTGTATTTATGTTACTTCTCACTTAATATCGATTCTACTGTATACCACTGAAAACAAAATAGTTCTAAATAAGAAATTTTGTACTTTTGCTTCTCGATTCTTTTCTTTTGCAAGATAGACCTAAAACGTTCCTGTCCTGTACGTCTCTGTAGAGCAGGACAGAGAGTTAAAGGTATTGTCGCGGTAGCTGGGCATGGCTTTTCTTTTTCAGTTTTTGACTCCGAAGATCTCACAAAACAGGAAGAAGCTAACTCAGTTACCTTTAAATTCAGATTTTTCTACAGACCAAGAAATTTATTGTGAACTATTGTAGATTTAGAAACCTAACTATGCAATGTATTTAACAAATCAAAAAAATGTCTTTAGCTTCACGAACAGACATTGAAGTACCAACAGGTACTAAATTTAGCGTATGATCACTGCAAGGTATGTAAATCGCTAAAGGGTTTATTTTTCTAAATAACTCTTGTAGCCCATTAACTAACCATTCATTATATTAATCCCATCATGCCACTGAGCCAGAACTTTTGTTATTACATTTTGCAATTCTGGATCGCTAAGATCCTTAACATTACAAAAAAAAGTCAAGAAACTTTATTTTTTTCATGTTAGCTATCATGAATGGCCTTTGAAAACCCAGATGATGTTGCAGATCCATTTACAGCTCGAACGGCGGAGATTTTAAACAAGATCACAGTTGCTCTCGCATGCACCGTCGCCACACAAGCGACGGCGTTAACACAAATAAGAGAAGAGTAACTAGGATAGTATCACATCTAGGACAGATTTCTTGAAAAAAAAAGTTATGTGGAAAACATGTCATAAAAATCATGTGCTCTAAATTCACCCGCTTTTTTAAGTTTGGTAATATGGTAATTCCAGTTATAAATGTATTAAAACATATACATTCTATATTTGGTAAGTAAAGTATCTAGAGAATTTCAGTTAGAAAAGATGTTGACTTCATTTTAAGTTCTTAAAGAGTTCTTAGAAATAATACTTTAAAACGGTGAACAAAAGATTATCTGATAGAGTTGTCAGCTGTCTATGACAAAATACCATTTGACCTAGATTCCCAACTTTCTTACAATATTATTTTTTTTATATATATATATCTATCTTGATGTGTATTTACGGTTGGTTTACCTCAAGTTGCTGCTCCCTATCGGAGAAAATGAGGTTGGCATTTGGCCAGGAAATATAGAAAAAAAGAACCAAAAAATCCTGGGATAAAAAAAAATCTTTTATTATTGAGCCGGACAAGAGAAAGCGTAACAAAGCTCTGTTCAGAGAAATTGACCAGCAGTGTATCCTGTTCACAATCCCATATCATTTCCACCTTGTCACCCTGGTACGTCATCTGTGAAAATGATATAAAAAAAAAAAGTAAATTCTACCTAGAGGATATTTTTAGGGGGAGGGAAGGACTGGAGATTTCATTACAATCTGGTGGTTCAAGTTAATGAAAAGCTCTGTGAAAAGGTCAGAAAAAGTGACGAGAAAAATATTACTTTCCCCCTTTTTATTTCCATCTAAGCGGTTGATTGGCAGTATTCTCATCTGAGCAACATCTCTACTGTAAGTTCTGCCCATAACATCTGACAATAAATCCATTATATTTTGAGGATCGCGTTAACTATATCTTATCGGTTCTTGTTTCCAACTCTTGAATTCTCAATCATTCAATTCCGGAATCACCCATGAACATAATAATAATTTGTTTACAATTTCTCACGAAACAAATTACATATGAAGACCAAAACGTGTGAATAAAAATCAAGAATTTAAATATCAAGATATTTTCACTGGTCAGAATTTTTTTAAAAAATAAAATAATTTTAGTAAATAAAAGTAAGATAGTATACTTGTAGCAGATCCGGATCCAGAATTTTCTGATAGGGGTGCACTAACAAATACCAGTACATTTGAATTAAATTCGTATTTTTAAAATGTCTTTAGACACATGTGGTCCGAATAAGGAATTGCCCAGAAAATGCTCAGTGTCTGGTCCAGGGAATCTAACCCAGGGAATCTAACCCGAATGCAAAACCAACACTTTACCAATTGAAACCACGGCCCGCTTTGCGTCGGTATAATTTTTCAGTATATAATTAGCTTACTGCCTTAGATCAGAGATTTCTTTAATCATAGACACTTGGAATATGATGGATACTTGTCCTTATGAAAGTGTTGCTATGATTTTCACTGCTAGCTTCTCATGTTAAATAGTATACATTTACAACGAAGGGAAGGGTGTGAACGTGCAACGGTGCACTTCCCTAAATCCGTCCTATGACTTTTGATGGAATCGAAAGGACGTGCTGGCTCTCGCTCACCTCTTATGAATATGATCCCTGATTCAATCTGAGTTTCCAATAAGTAGGTTTTGTGATGGACAATCATTATGTGCATGTGTTTACTCTTGGTTCTCTCTCGTTTTCTCCCACTTTATTAATTCTACCACTTCATTCATTATTATGAGAAATTGGATGTTTAGGCTCTGAAAACATGGAAAATAGGCAAATAATTTGGCACTTATAATGTAGAAATAGTCAATATAATGTACACTTATTCAAAAGTAGGCATTGAAATAGGCACAAAAATCTAACTCAAAAGTAATGATCATAGTCATTCAATAACATCTACGCCGTAACTTGAAACTTTACCTGGGACCGCAAACATTAAAATTTGTGTGCTCCATAGGAATGTAAGAAACCTGCACCGCTGTATACTTTAAAACGTTAATAAAGATTTTTATTACTTCTATGGGACTCAATTGGAGTTTTACTGAAATTGCATTTATGCTTCATGTTATTAGGTTGGTTTATTTTATTCAGGTGATGGGGCAGCAGCAGCACCTTCATTGTTTTAAGTTCTCTTGGAAATGGTATAGTGGACCCTTTAATGCTTCGCTAATTAAATTGAGGGGGGTATTTGAAACATATTATTTCTGCTTTACTGAATGGAATCAGATCACAATTCCGTATCGTGAAAGTTTATATATAAATAGGGGTTCAGCATGTGTATGGTGAACCTATTCCTTGCTTCATTTATGTAATTATGTTCGTACCATATCAAATGGGGGAAGTTTTTATTTTCATCTGTCTTCTCCCCTTAATGAGAGTTTAAATTAAAGCAGTTACCCTTGTCCTCACAAGTTATTTCACTGAATGACGCACTGAATTTCTCTATGATTATTTGCATCCTTCCCGGTTTTAAGTTTATCATAGTCAATGACAGTTTTTGTTTACTCCCGTACAGGCCTGTAGCCAGCCCAAAAATGTAGGGGGGGGGGCGGCTGAAGTTAGGGGGGCCCGATCCAAACATATTATAGTTCATCATCATATTTTTGCAAGCCTACCGTGAAAATTTTAGGGGGGCCGGCCCCCCTAGACTCTCCTGGATACAGGCCTGTTCCTAATTCTATCTCAGTTCCCACCAATTGTTTCTTGTCGTTGATAAACACTGTGTGAGTTTAGTTATTCGGGGTTCTTCCGTTTCCTCCCGCTTTCATTTCGTCATTATCATCACCGTTTCCCTTAGCCTCAGTTCATAATCGTTAGACGGTAAATTAAAAGAAACTTCAAAAACCATTATTTCTGGTTATCTAATGCAATGTTAACTATATTTTTAACTGTGCTGCACAGTACTGTATTTTTGAATCATAATTCCTTTAAATTAATGGATAATTATGTAGTTCTCAATTACCGTGCTTCAGTTATTCTCACCAGTAATTGAATTTTGGAATAGCCAATAATGTAAGAATGAAATCATTGCGGATCATACCTAATGAGTTTCCATTAGCTGTTAATTTTGATTGAAGCTCTGTAGTGATGTTAAATTTGCATCACAATAAACATGCATCACCACAACCATCTACCTATCTATCTATCTGTCTATCTATGCAGTATCCACCAAACACAAATAGCTATTGTAGAGATCGAAATAAAACGAAAATGTTGTATGAGCCATTCCTTCCGAGGCCTCGCGTGAACTACATCTTCTTCATGAGCTTTCTCGCGGTTCTGGTTACTCTCATTTTCTCATTCCACAAATTCTTTCATAATTCTTTGCCTTCTTAAGTCGAAAAGACATAATCATGAGCCCAATGGCGGATGTAGCCCGGGGCCGGCGGGGCCTAGCCCCCCGCCAGTTTTATGAGTGACAAAAATAATTGAAGCTATTATTTATATATTTTTGAAAGTTTATAGTAAACTCATGATATACCTATCATACTCTGAGTTCTAATTGCTCCCCCCCGTTTTTACTTCTAGATCCGCCTTTGCATGAGACGTCGAATTAGAAATTTTATTTCTTTCGAGGCCACCTTCAGACGTTAGAGTAACCAAAAAGTTGACTGTATAACAAAGTCGCAGATGAACTTTAAACCATCAGCATTGGTCTGTGAATTCATCAAGCAGTTAGGCCGAATCACGCCAGATGGCAGTTGAAAAATTTACAATTCAAAGTATATGGATGATATACCAGTAATGACAGCAGTGAGGCTTAAAAGAGAATGCGGCCAAAGATCACTGAAGGAAGAATGTAAATTCCATCCAGAAGCGACGATTGAAATAAAATTTAAAAAATGAGAATTTTCTGCTGAACCAGATGAACCAAGCGTATCCCCAACTTAATAATTTTCAAATGCATTTTACCAAATCGGAAAAAAAAATTAAATCAAACATTTCAAGATTGCTCCTTTTTTTAATTCTTTACAGAATGTGCTTTCTTTTCTTTCTTTCTCGTATGAATTAGTAATTTAAAGTATCTTGTGAACCGCAGAACCTTTTAGCGTTGTTCATGGAAGTTTTACTTTTTAAAACATTAGCACTAAATAATAATAATAATAATAATAATAATAATAATAATAATAATAATAATAATAATAATAATAATAATAATAATAATAATAATAATAATAATAATAATAACTTGATTATTTCTCTATATAACGGTGCACATTGCGAGATAATAAATTTCGTGTTTGTTTACGTTGAAAAACAGTGAGTACAACCACAACTAATTGCCAGAACTGTATCCGTCCGTATTTCAATGGTTTGAAAAGGGCCTATTTAAAGAATATGAAAATAAATTATTTTCACAAATATTTCGCTGTACATGCCCTATTGTATTATTACACGTTGTTTAGTCACTGAATATGTGACTTCAAAATGAAAAGTGAGAAAGGTCACTTCGATTGACAGTACAGACTTGTAACTAATCCGTTAAAAAATAACGATTAAATTAATTAGTTAAGTTTTGTTAATTTTAATTTAATCAAATTATCCAGTAATTAATTTTTAATTGATAATTTTTAAGCAATAAAAAAATTAATCGTTATTTTTTAAAGACTGCTTTACCAAAACTTCTTTTTATATTTATCATATTCGCCCGTTTGTCGTCCGGAACACAAAAGATCTACTGAATGAGTCATCATGAAATTTGGTCAGAATGCTAAAGGTCGAAATTTAGGAATTGAGTTTGTTTTCGGACTCAATACTCTAACCGCAAGTGGTAGAAATTATATATTTACAGTTTCAACGTTGATCGCTTTAGAAACAAAAACAGTATTAGAGAGATGCGGTTTTCTGGAATCGATCAAACGTCCCAAAAATACATTACATCTCCATCCTTAACTCTCTACTTAAACTGGAAATGGTTGAAATTCACTACAACTTACAGTTTCAATATTGATTTAGATAGAACAACAACGCTATCAAATACCTAGAAGCGGTTCTTTCGAGTTATTTAGCGTTATAACAATAGGTACTCTTTTATCTCTTAACCCTCTATTCCAACCGGAAGTGACAAAAATCAATAACTTCCGGTTGATTTTTGTGATCAATTAAGAGTCTCAAAAATATATTTCACCTTTAGTCTGTCTACTAAAACAGGCACTGAGAGAAACCAACCACTACCGGTTTTAACGTTGATAGCTATTTTTTTTTTTTTAAAAAAAAAAAAAAAGCTAATACCTGTACATAGAAACTGTTTTCTGCAATCGATTAAACGACCCAAAAACTCATTTTATTTCCATCCTTAAGTTTCTACGTACTAGAAACCAGGAGCGATACTAAATATCAGTCAAGAATTAGAGGTAGACTATGGTTTCCTCCAATGTGTTCCATTTTTTTAACTTCAGTGACAAGTTTCGTAACAATTGTTTAATTTTTATGCAATAATGTATATTGTTTGAGTCCACATTATCCTGGATTTTATCACCAATTTTCGTACTTTTCTTAAAGATTATAAGTAAAACTATATACACGTCTTATAAATACGTACATCATCGTTCGTAAGAGATATTAAAACTGCCGTCAATTGTGTTATCTCTTTACCTATTTCTAGAATATGTGCAATTATACTCAAATTGCCGCATTTTAGAAGCTTATCACAAGTTTTGCCTTGTACGTGTGCTAAAGCTACTATCAAATGTTAAAATTAACTATGAACATTTTGCAGTTTTGAAGATCTTTCTTTCTTTTCCTAATGTCATGTTGTTTATTTCTAAAAAACAGTTTAGATTTGTTTCAGGGTGCATCATTTGGAAACTTTTAAATTGATATGTCGCGATTCTTCTTAGGTTAGAGCAAATTTCAAACTCTTTTAGATATTATTTAATGTGGTTAATTATAGGATTCCTTGAGGAGTAACAAAACATTCTATGCAGAATTTATCTTTCTGATCTTTTTAAAATTAGAAATGCGAAATTTTTACGTATCTTTTTCTTTAGGGGGGGGGGGGTTCTATACTTATTAAGGAAAAGTTTAATACTGTGTTTCACATATCGGTTAGGTAGTATTGTTTATGAAAATATTACAGAAAAGACTCCTTATTTGTAATATTTTCTGTAACGAAATTCAATACACAATATTAATTATTTTTCTTAGCTGCATTTAACCATTTACCGGCCAAATTATTTAACAGCATCCAAAAAAATCCTCTTTGTGTTTATACGATATAATATTGTTCCTAGAAACTAAAAAATAATCATTTTGGAAAAATGGATGCACACTTTCCAGAAAAAGTTATGTGTATTGAAAATCACATTGGACGGTAAGGTTACATATACAGATAAATCTACATATACAGATATGTTCCACAAATCTTCATTTATGCTACAAAAAGGACAAAGTTTATATGCTGTAAGTTTGTATGTATATATAAATACAGAGACTCAGAACATTTCTTTGTACATTTGTAGAAGAAATGTATTCCAGATATGTTCCAGGAACATATTCCAGAAATATATTAGAGGAACATTTTTCAGAAATGTTTCGCCAAATAGGTTTTCTTGTTGATGATGGAACACGCTGAGCTGTTCCATTTCCTGCATGCTGGATTGATGTTCCTGGCAGCTTGGTAGATATACCTGGTTACTGGGTTAATGTTCCAGGTTTTTTCAGAAGAATCGAGATCATTAGTTTCGCTATGGGAATCTGCAATAGTAAATGAAAACAGGCTATACTTTCCATTCGAATACAAAATGAATGAATTTGTTCATTAAAAAACACATAGGCATTTGAAAAATATATCTATATCTGTTCAGTTTTGTACATTACAACAGATTCCTAATTTTTTGCTAACAGGCAGTCCAATCCATGAGTCTTTATCATATTATGTAAGAAAAAGAAATCCATTCCATATATATTAGCACAGAGCTGAGATTTTACTCGTATGAATAAGGTATCGGAGAACAAAAATGTTCTACACAATCAATTTATATCTAATATCTGAAAATTCCATACATACTATATACATATTTATTCAAAAAATATTGAAACAAGTCACAAACAGTTGATGTGATTTTCAAATCACATACCTCAATTGAGTTTTCCTGGGTTAAGATCTTTCTGATCATCAAGACTTGGTAACATTGGATTTTGGAAACTGAAGTGAGAAAATGAACACACCCTGCTACAGCGAAGGAAAACATGATCTTAACGCTCAGTACAATTTGTGTTCTTTAGATACATACCTGCAACAGCAAATTTTCTTTCCTTTCGCTATTCGTTTATAACATCAAAACAATGCAACTAAAAATCACAATATTGCTGGTCGCTATACACGGTATAGACTCTGCAACAAATGACACTCCACTTGCGCTAATAGTTCATTAGTAGTATAGTAGAGGCACTGACCCTTGAAAGTCCGTAAGTTCAAGAATTCACGAAGAACCGCAGCAAATCCACCACTAACATCACCACAAGTGTTATGACGTAGTTTGTGACTTCAAATACACTATGGCCGGTACAGGGTTAAACATATACGCAAGTACGTATACCATAAGCAGTGCTAATTAAATACTGAATTAAAAGTTGTTATTTAGAATTGGATGGCTTAAATAGAAGCGTGAACTTAACCCGCACAGACATTGAAGAATACCAACTCTTATTCAAGCATTTTTCGTTAAGAGCAGGATATATCCAGCTATACTTAATTATTTTATTGCTTACAAAAAATTACTATTAGTTACTTTCTGTTGTAAAGAATTTACATAGGTAAAACACGAATTATATATACTTGTTTCCATATATTGAGATGCCTTAAAATTTGCACTTTTAGAAACATAAAAATCGTTTTAGAAGAAATATGAACTCAATGGAGCCTGAACGACCACAATTTAAAGTAACGTACGGGTACATTAATTTTCTGTATTAGTTGTTTTATATCTATTTTCTTATTTTTATTAATATTAATTATCTATGTTCGTTATGCCTAACCAGGCCGGTAGCCAGCCAAAAAATCTAGGGGAGGGGGCGGCTGAAGTTAGGAGAGCCCGATCCAACCATATTATAAACTCGCGAACTTTATAAAAACAAAAACATTATTATTGAAGGTTATAAGTAGGGCGCGGAAGTTGAAAAATCCTCTTTTTTTACGAGTGCCCAAAGACGAGGCTTAACATAATATATGTTCATTTTGAGTCATTGTAGGCCAGAAAAGGGTGAATTTATTTGTCCTTTTTTGCCTTTAGTTTATTGGTCTTTTAAAGTTTTTTATAGGTCTTAACGTCTTTTTTTTCTTTTTTTTTTTTTTTTTGACCATCTTGCCACAGTAAATGTACTGGCCATTAACTCGAATCACACTACCTCTTAAACATCTTTTCTTTAGTAAAGAAAATTCAAAAGATAAGACATTTTTCAACGAAGGAAGCGTAACAATGTCCTCCAGCAAGGGGGAGTGAGGATGGGGAAGTTTTTTCTAAATTTTAGTTTGGACTTCAGTTTGTGGAAGAAAGACAGAAACGTTAACATGCCTAAAATTAAGCCTGCCTTCCTTTTTGCGTCAACTTGTGTCTGAATTTGGAGCACAAGTTTTCTCTAAGGATGGAAATGTTTTTTCTGCAATTATTGCGAAGTGAAAGTGAGTGTAGAAAAACTATTCCGTGTCCAACAGCACGTCTCAAATTGTCTCTCTACCATATATATGTAGGCAATGTCTTGTACGAAAAGGCCAGGGCGGCTACCTGGGACGCCCTCGTCAGGGGAGAAGGAACAAACTTAAAAACTTCTGTACTTTTTCTGAACAGTTGCTGACCTCTTTCCACCATGGAAAAAGGAGAATTCCGTAGCACTACGATACGTGTTGTATGTTAAGAGCTGAATGGCGAGAATTTCGCGCAGACTGTAACGGCAGTTTGGAGTGGCGTGTTCAGAGACACTATTAGACTGAAGCCCTCCTCGAAATACTTTTCTTAAAAATCATTTTCTTGCATGTGTAAATGGAGATTTTGTGATCTATGTAGTGCACATCACCCCGAAACAAAATTTTAAATACGTCACTGGCATTTTGAGATTGTATTGCAACTCAGAATTGCATTAGAACCCACCCTACCTCCTTCTGAGAAATGGCTTCTAAATTATTAAAATCACTGTAATAAAATGTAAACCATAGGTTAGGACTAGAAAAGGAGCAACAAATCTCTTTGCCCAGATGAAAATTTTGAATTAAGCCGCTCCTGGAAAAGGGCTAATAAATAAATTTTCGTACATCTTGCTGCCGAATTCTCGTTCGGCGGGAAAGTAATTTTGCTCTTTACCTACAATTTAAAGCATAAAATACATATTTAAATATTTTTATTACGTGCCAACTGATAACAGACCAATTATAATTTCAGAGCCAATGTGGTGTCCTGGCCTTCTCCAAAAGCGCCTGGCTTCCAGTTATCCTCCGAAAGTGTTCAAAATGTAGGATTTAACTTGGACAACAGAAACCATATAACAAAAATGCAAATTGAACGACAAACAAAGCGTTTCATTAATAAAGTTTCTTTTAATTACTGTATATATATATTGTATACTATCAGAAGCTTGTATTTCTTGACCATTATATTCATTAAATATGTAATTCTAATTAAATTGGGTCTTATTTTTACGTCGTTTTTCAATTTTTAGATCCGTTTTTTTTTTTAGATATTCTAGGTCTTTTTGTAGGTCCTTTTTAGGCTATTTTTAGGTTTTCAAATTCCTAGCCCTAGTTATAAGTATCCTTTTGCTATAAAACTAACAGTACATTCACATATCACTGTTAGTATCTTTTAATATATTATATCAATATCTGTTGTTACTGTTGTTGAAGATTAGCATGGATGCTTTTCAGCTCTAAGACATGGACGTACAGTTAGAGGTGAAGTTCGTACCAACGTAATTCGTTCAAATTTCAATTCTTTCCCATTGGGAATTGAAACCGGGACCTCGTGAGTAAAGGTGCGTGCACTAAGTACTAGACCAGCAGGAAGAGCTATTTCTGCCTATAGCAATTGATAAAGTTGTTTCGTAATTTTATGATATTCTCAGTTTATTTTTTTGTTTCCAGTTTTGCTTGAAAACACTTAGTATTCTTAACAATCGATTCATTTTTCTATGTATATAATTTATTCCCTAAATTCTGCATTATCTTTCACAGTTCTATACACTTTACCTTTTGCCCATACTAACTTTTAATTTAATGCATTATTTTTACATGGCTCGAGTTCTTAATTTTAATCCGTTAAAATTTGCATTACTTTTTCTAATGATGGATGGTTATATCGTTATTTAAGACACACAAAAATAATAGTCATTTTTTCTTCTCTTTGAACAGGTACGACAGAGAACATTGGTAGTAGTGATAATGGGTACTGTATGTTTTCTGGATTCTTAAGAAATTACTAGGAATGATCGAGAAAAAGTTGCAAAGTATAAAACTTCTTGTTATTCACTGTAACTTAACGAAAATGTATTTGTAGATTAATCTGTGTTGGTACAGGTTTGAAATTTTCAGACTCTGATTATGTATACACGAGAAGTGGACATTAAAAATGATGACTCGTATGGAAAAGTGGTTAAGAGTAGAAGTGATATCCCTGGAGCGATTCCTGTGGCCCAAAAACACTATGAGATCACTGGTGACTTTCATATTCAGATTGTAGACGTGTACACACAGAGCTAAATTTCAAAGTAACATGTAGAGAACTGATATCGGGCCTTCAAAGAAAGACAGACCAATATTGCTAAGAACAACCCTGAACACAGCGGTAGACCAGTGTTTTCCAACCACTGACACACTTGGATCGAGTACAGCACCCCTTATACAGCCTTGAATTTGCTCCAGTGACTTTCACGTTTGTCCTGTTCTAAAGCAAAAAGTGGCTGGCCACCATTATCTCGCATGTGATTGTGTCAAAACCCTTGCCTCACGGTGGCTACGAGAACTTGACGCGGATTTATGGTATTGAAAAGTATCTGTCGTTGTGGTAAGCAGTTGAAAAACCTGTAAATACATCGAGGACTTGTATTGAGTGCCCTCCATCATCAGGTGTGTTAATCTTCCAGCTATGTCTCATACATAAGCCATAATAGGCTTTGTAACCTTTATGTTTTCGATCATCTCCTTTAAGGCCTAATTCATGGATAGCGTTGTTGTTAAAACTTAGGTAAACGCGTGATCTCAGTTAAATTCCACTTTTCATCCCCTGTAAAAGCCACTGAATAGGCCATTGTTAACCCTGTTGAGAGAGAGAGAGAGAGTAGATGGATAGGTAAGTAGATAGATATAACTCTCTTAGGAAACAAAAAATACAAGCTGGACAAAAGCAACATTTTTACTGGATGCTACAAGTGACAAGTAAAGACCTACACAACATCCTAATACAAGGTGAGAATATGGAATAAGGTAGAACTGCGAATATCTTGGAAACAAATTATCCAAGGCAGATGGTTCTCAAAAAGTATTGAGAAGATCTTAATCCAGCAATGAATCGACAATTGCTGAAAATGTCATGTATGAGTTTCAGATATACTGTAAATAACCCTCATCACTATACATATGATTCAGTTCTCACTCTTCATATCTGAAGAGTTCCTTCGTGGCTAAGCGGTTAGCGTACGCGCCTTTGGCGTGGGAGACCCGGGTTCGATTCCCGGCGGGAGCTCATATGGTTCGGATTCCACGTTAATCAGTAGGTCCACGTCTCTCATAGCCTCGCTGCTGAAAGGGACGCTAAACTAAAATCCACTCCACTCTTGATATTTGAGCATTTGGGATTAAGGAATAAACGCTTATAACTTGTTCTCAGAGATTATATGTTTAACACTATAGCTGTAAGAAGTTCTTAAAACAACTAAAAAGAAAGTTAAATTAAAATTTACTGTTCCTGCATAAAACAGGGTAAAATTTACTGTTATGTTTGGGTATAATGAACGGTTCTGCGAACTCGAAATATTTTAACAATCGGTTCTAGTGAACCGGTGCAAACCGGGTGAATAGTACCACTGTTTTTTACCGATTTCTTCTTCAAGTCTAATGAAATGTTTCTTTTGTTCTTTCAAACTGAATTTGCGTTACAATATTACTAAAGTTAAATTTGATAATTTACTATTTAAATCTTAAATTACAAAATATAAGTTCACAAAGAAACACTCAAGTAGATTTGAAAGGGAAATAAAGTCAAACTGCTAGAAATTCCTGTTCATTTCAAAGAAAATAAATCCCCAAATAAATCAATGGACTAAAAACAGACTGCGCGGGTATTCAACATCACTAAATATGTAAGACAGGGCGCAAAATTTCGAAGTCAGACGCACTCGCCAATCCAAAAATGATGGTCATCAGTATCTCTCCCATACAAATTATGATAGGTCCTCCCCCTCCTCCCCGGCTTTTGGTTGGACAAAGAAAGAGATTAGAACAGGGTATAAAATCTCAAAACCAGACAATTAGATTCAAGATAATCAATTTTGAATTGGTTTAATGCTCTCTCTCTGCACCGAAGTACCAGTTATCGATTGCAGTTTTTGGATCAGAGTCCTTAAGTGTAGTGCCATTGATGGAAATTGTCAGCAAATCACCCAATGTGTCAGTCTTCAGTGAATACCTGTAGGTAGTTTTAACTCTGTTGAGACTGCTGAAGCCTCTCGCACATGGAGCAGTACTCACAGGTAAAACTGCGCAAAATGTGACAATTGGAAGCAAATTGGGGAATCTCGTAATGAAGTTTTCGATTGAGAGTGGGAAAGGAGGAGCAAATTACAACGTTATGAAGACTTCACTAAGCCATGTCCGTTGTGAAGACTTCACATTCTGCGTTTTCTCTCACTCAATGACAATTATTTTCGTGCAAAACAGAAACTGCGCAGCAGTATGAGTTTAGAAAAAAACAATTTCTACTGAACACTGGTCGCCATCTATAAAATTCTACTCGCCAATGGCGACCTGGCGACTGAAAAGTTTGCACCCTGATGTAAGAAACACACTGATGAAATTGAAAGCAAAGGCAAAGACATTTATTGAGTTAAAGGCAAAGACATTTATTTCTAAAATATAAGTATATACTTGAGCATAGGTGATGTTTGTAAGATCCAAATTTTGACTTTGCTCATCCTATTGACGATATAGCTTTCCATTCACCAGTATTTTCCTGATACTCTTCCCTCTCTTTGGATACCATTTAACTTGGACATTAAATTATGAATCTCTTCCAGCATGACTTATCTTCTTCATAGACGGGTATTTTCTGTCTTCGGCATTGATCCTTTTCTTCCTTCCATTGCTTTTGTCAGTATTCCTCCATTCTTTTTCTTCTTCTTATTATTATTTCCAGTATTCCTTTTTATTAGGCCAACTTTAAAACAGCTTTCCGCCACCAGCTTCAATGGAGTGGCTGAAAGAATGGCTAGATAGGGGGAAGACAGACAAAGAAGCACGAAAATTTCAGGAGAGACATCTGGGCCATAGGACATCGGGTCAGATGATAATGTAGGCATCAGACCAAGTGTTAGGGCGCTGATAAAAATGCCATAAGCTATGAAGAAACATACATAACATATGGAGAGACAGGTAAGGTATGGTGTCGTGGAAGTGTAATTGTTCATATACCTATCAGAAATAGGAGAGGGCACACAAAAATAACCGGAATTACAACACAATATATATATTTTTATAGTTACGGAATGTGCCGCTAGACATTATAGCTTGCGGTTCCCGCGCCAATGTCATGAGTGGCGTCAGTCTGGAAAGTGGTTCCTTCTTGGCGTTGCATTGTATGTCTTCCTACTCGTGGTGTCCTGTGATTATTGTGATGTATGACCACAAGGAATAAAAAGGATTTCTGAAATTGCTTTTGTTGGGAAAAACTAAGACGGTCGAGAACATAGTAATGCCTCGGTAGGCATACAAAACTAAAATATCATGGTACGCTTTAATCTTGCCTTGAAAAATGTTAGGATATTCCCGGAAGCGACGTGAAATGACCTCATCTGCCCGTTGTGAGAAGTGAGTGAAAGCTACCAAAAATGGGCACACTCAGTTAAAGAAACTAGCCCAGATACGATTCGGGACCTTAAATGTGGTGTCAATGACTGGAAAAGAACCCAAGTGGTATATATAATGGCAAGAAGAATAGAACTGTGTTCAAAAAACAATGGGGAGGAAATAAAGCTAATAACGTAGAAAGGGGATATAAACTACCGTATAGTAAAGCAAATCAACAAGATAGACATAGGGTAGGAATTGTTCTGAGTAGTGAATTAAGTGGATCCGTACCTGGTAGTTGGTGTAAATAGGAGGAGTGATAGAATAATAAATGTCAAACTGTATCTTGAAGAAATGTTTAATATTGTGAACTTGTACAATCTGCAAGTTGAATACGAAGACGAAGAAAAGGAGCTTTCTGGATTGATTCAGAGGGAAAATTAACTAGTATACCAAAGGAGGAAGGAGTGGTTGTGGGTATCTACCTGAACGGGTATATTGTTACTAGAGAAGGAGTTATATCTTCAAGTATGTAGCAGAAAGTAATAGGGATTTGAAGAGAATTTAAATTTTACAGTGGTATCTGATTATACTCTACCTGTATGTAACTCCAAAGGACTACAAAGCAGTTAGGTATACATAAACCTCGAACAAGTGAGAGCCAAATAGATCTTCTTTTGTGCAGAAGGCAACGCTCGAAAGAGATAAAGAATTGTGAAATCATCAACGGAGAAGCAGTTGAAGCTGTGAGAAAAATTAAGTCTAAAATCAAGTGGTGGAAACTCAAAGATCCAAATGTAAGAAGTGAGTTCAAAGAAAAGGATTCCAAAGACTACAACCCTTAAAAGGAGCCAATAAATAGTGGAACATAAACAATGTGGCAGATAAACCGTAATACTTCACGGAAAGATGCTCCAGCAGATAAATACACTTGGTGGTCGAATGAAGATGAAGACATACAGGAAGCAATCAAAATGAAAAAAGGCGCGAAAATAAAATGGGATGGATCAGAAACTGACAAAAATCGAGAACGTTACCGGAAAGCGAACGAAGCAGCTAAAACAGAAATGGAAAACAAAAAATCAGAGGCCCGGTGGAAAGTGTATGAAGAATTTGAAACTAGCAAAAATGAGAGAAAACTCGTACGGATAGCCAGACCACGAGGTAGACAATGAAAATTTCTCTCAGTATTATACAAATAAAATACAAAAAAGGAGAAGTACTACGCGAAGAATATAAAATCAAAAGATGATATTAAAACTACTATAAAAAACTGTTAAATAGAGAAAACTTGAGACTATTTTTGGAGAACATGTATCAAAGCAAAGCAAGGAGTTACAGACAACATAAAGAAAGAAGTAATATTAGCGGTATTCAAATGAAAAATAGGCAAAGCAACTGGATAGGATGAAATACCTTTGGAAGTATGGAAATGTTAAGCGAAGAAGGAATAGATCTATTGTTAACTTGGATGCAATAGGTATTTGCCCAAGAAAGAGTACAAAATGAATGAGACGGTTTCGCAAGGAGACATCAATAGGGGAGCAATAATTCGAATTTTGGATTCATTCCAGGTCGGGGAATAACAGATGCTATTTTTGCAATTAGACAAATGATGAGAAAATATCCAGGAAAGGAGAAAGGAGTGTAGTGTTTATCGACCTGGAGGAAGCTTATGATAGAGTATCATGTCAACAGATCTAAAGATGCACGAGAAGTAGAGGGGTGTACCAGGAAAATATGTTCGTCTTGCCCAAGATATATATGAAGAAGCTAGGGCAAGGATCAAGAGCTGCGTAATCTACGTAGACTAGATACCTGTCAGAGTCAAATTACATCAAGGGTCTTCCTTGAGTCCATATACATTCAACCTAATCACGGATGTTCTATGTGAAAGTATGAAAGCCGTATCAACTTATGTATACTGTTTATAGATGAATACAAAGAGAGAAGAGTTAGAAGAGAAAGTAGAAAAATGAAGCTTTTGGGGAACAGAGAATTAAAAACCAGTAGAAAAAACTGTATGAACTTCGGAGGAAACAAAGAAGAAACCATACAAATGGAAGGACAGAATATAAATGAAGTAAATACTTATATTCCACTCAGGATAAGCATGGGAATTTAGATGCGGAATTGGAGCACAGAATGAAGGTAGGATGGATAAAATGAAAAATCTCAGGTGTCCTTTGTAATTGTGTTTTACCAGTTTCCCTACTCTTTCGTCATGGCTCCGTATAATTTCTGGCTTTTTCCCATGCTAAAAATGTCCCTAAAAGGAAGCAATTTCAATACACAGAAGATGCTATGGACTAGCTGCGCCTAATTCCAACGCTGCTTCCAACAGTGGAAGAAGTATGTGGCAGCTCAAGAGGACTGCCGGAATTCACAATGAATAAAAGTTAGATAATTTGTAAATAAACCTCGTATCTACCACTGCCTGGTCGTTCCGAAATGAGAAAGACACTGAAAAAAAAATCGATAGGATAGTCAAAAGACCTCTGAACAAATTTGTCATGGAGTACTTGTAAGATTTTTTTAAGATTATGGAATAGGATGGGAGTCAGCCACAGTTGGGCCTTGGTGCTCATACAGGCACAGAAAGCTCAAGTAGTGACAAATCTTCAGTTGAAATATCCATTTTTGAACCGGGAAATACTTGCTAACTTGTGATTTATTCAAAGAATTATCCTTATCGGATAACAAAGCTCTCAGTTGCAGTTTTCTCCAACAAAAGGTAAAAGTTCAGGCACTCCCTTTACTCCTCATAGTCTTACATCACTGGACGCTATAAGCAGGAATATATACACAGCAGCACCAAGGATAAAAAATTCCAACTCCACACAGGTGATGCCACTCGCTAGTGACGTGCGTTCCGTAACTATAAAACGCGTGTGTATTGTGTTGCAATTCTGGTTAGTTTGGGTATTCCCTCTTACTTGCCGACCTGAACAGCTAGAGTGCGCGTAGTTGGAAATGGCAGCGTAGTATATTCATGTAATGTATGTGTTTTAAAAAAAAGAGTGGTCGCAGTGGCTCAGTGGTAGAGCTCATAGGGTCCCTGGTTCAATTCCAAATCCCGCTAAATAAGTTTTGTGGTGCACAAACACCGTGCACGTGAGGTTTCACGGGTTGTTACCGTTTTCTATAGCTCTCGTCATTCCACCATTATCATCAATCCCACCATCTAGGCGCATAACTTGAGACGCTAAACTATTTTTTAAAAAAGTATGTTTAAATAAACTGTAGGAAAACGTGTCTCTGTATGAACAATATTTTCGTGTGTTTGGTACGAGAGACTCCGGTTCTGTTATCGGTCGGAGATCGTGTGGTTCCGATTCTTTGTTAACCTATAGACCCACATTTTATATAGTATCAGTCATTTAAAGAAAGAAGGAAAGAAAAATTGAGAACAATAAAATGCTTCTATATGTATATAATATATACGTTTGTTCATGGAAGGAGTGTCAATATGCGTAGTACACAAGTAGATGTGTACAAAGATGAAGTCAAGATTATGATATGAGATGATTGAGAAATTGATCAAACTGGGCCAGTAACAAATTAAAAGGGCAAAAATCGTACCAAATGTAAAAATTTAAAACTAAGCTCTACAGTATTGAAGTATATCAAAGATATATGTATGCATTTGATCATATCGGCAGTATTTTATTTCCAATAAGACTATTGAATTTTGGTGAATGTCCGTGTAAAGGAAACGAATAGCTAGTAAAGAATAGAATAGTGGGAATGTACGAAAATCAGGATAGAAATTTAATAAGAAGTTGTAGAAATCAATGATTATTAATTTTAAAAAAAAGATTGTGATGGAAACTTGAATACGAAAAGAGCTGAAAAATAAATTATAGAAAAGTTATTTTCGAAGAAAATGAAATAATAGAAGACAACACCAAGCAGCGAAATTCTTTAGCAGTGAAAGTTGTAGAGGAAGGAGAAAGAAGAAAATAGTTATAGATATGATGAAGCATATGATTTTAAAAAGAAAGGAAGACAAATGCACATTAAAAGCATAATAATAGGAATAACACGAAAAGTTTAGTGAAGAGTGGAATTATGGTTGTCACTATGTTTCGTAATATCAAATTAGGGTCAACATATTAGGTTACGATTTAAATCATAGTCTGTGGGATTTGTTCGGTGAAGTGAAGAATAATTTATAACATTTCTCTCTATTATGCAAATTGACTGGTTGCGTTGTACGGTTCTAGGAATGTTAGGAATCCAGTGGGAAACTATCCAAACTAGATATTCTTTATATAAAGAAAGGTAGATATGATTGAAAAGATATTTACGTTCAATCATTGCTGACAAGAATCTGCAAGGTATACTCATCGAAAAATAAATGAGGATACTTTATTTGGATGTTCTTAGGATTCAGTTAATATGCATCTAAGATTTTTTTTATTTATTTTTGTCAGTAAATGTAGTTGTCTAGGAGTGACATAGTGGATATGGTGCCGTAGTGTCAAATGTGTGTGTATGTGTTGGATATTTTGATTTTTTGAGTTAAGTGTTCCTTTCAGCAGCGAAGTTATATAAGACGTGGACCTACATCTTAACATGGGATTCGAAACACATAAGCTACCGCCGGGAATCGAACTCGGATCTCTCGCGCCGAAATATATATTGTGGGATTTATATATACAGGATGGTAAGAAACTATTTAAACAAACTTCGGGAGCTGATTCCCTACACTGAAACTAGCAAAAAAAAATCCTGTGGAACTTTGGTCAGTGAGATATAGTTTCGGCGATATAAAGTGTGGAAAGCATGGGAAAATGAACTTCAGAGGGCTGTAATTCAAAAACAACACAACGTAGAGAGTGCGGTTTAGAACATGACACTCGAAGTCATACCTGCTCGATTGAAAAATGTATGTTTCGAACCTCCGCAAGATGTGTGCGAGGGATTCCCCAAAGGAACGTAGGGATTACTTGCCAGGTTATAAGGAATCCGTAAGTCCCTTTGCGGAATCCCTCTCACGCATCTTGAGGAGGTTTGAAACATACATTTTTCAAATGAGCATGTATGACTTCGAGTGTCATGTTCTAAACCGCATTCTTTACGTTGCGTTGTTTTTGAATTACAGCCCTCTGAAGTTCATTTTCCCACGCTTCGGCACCTTATATCAGCGAAACTATACTTTACTGACTAAAGTTCCACAGGACTTTTTTGCTTGTTTCAGTGTTGGGAATCAGCTTCCGAAGGTTATTCAAATAGTTCCTTACTACCCTATATATATATATATATATATATATATATATATATATATATATATATATATATATATATATATATATATATATATATATATATATATATATGGAGTGAGTTTGTATGGGTTTGTGCGGGGATGGTAATAATGTGGATGGGGTGCGTGTAATTTAATATATTTATACGCATGTACGTGTGTATGCGTGCATGGATGTGGTGTCGTACGTTTATATGTCTATGTGTAGATGTGTGTGTGTCAGAGTAATACCGGTCTGCCTCTTAATTGGGATGTCTCTAGACTTTAGTGGCATTGCCTCTGTAAGACATCCCATGCACCCAATCTAATGCCACCCAAGAAAAAATAAAGATCAATATGTAAAACACAGATTTAAAAAAAAATACGTAACTACATCCAACCGTCAGCCCAGCGGCCCAAACGCCCTCCTTCCACTGCCTGTTCCCCTGTCTGTCAATCCAGCCACCATCAATCTTTCCCTTTGACCCTATGAAGTCTCTGAAGATTGATGGTACACAATCCCCACCCATCCATTGATCCAACCACCTTATTTAATCGAAGTTACGTACCCTGAAACCAACATTTCGTACCCTGAATGATCTGAAAATGGAAAAGAAATAGACTTAGCGCGTCAAATATTTAGAATCTCATTTACATTTTCAATAAAAAACAAGTAGAAACAACGTGAACACTTTCAATGTCAATCACTTTAGTGAGAATCGAAGGAAAAGTAGAATATATTCTTACAGATGATCAATTTGGATTCAGAAGAGAAAGAGTTAGTTGAAGCTGAGCAAGAGTTTGGAAGCTGCACGTAATATAATGGGTCTAGTACTGAAAACGTATAGTATGAAAATCAATCGTTCTATGACAAAGATAATGGTAGCAAGTAAGAACAAACCAAAGACAAGATATTTTATTGGTGGAACGGGATTAGAGTATGTGTTAGCTTTCACGTATCTTGGTCGTAAGGTAACACTGGATGGAAAATTCAAGGTGGATTTTGTTAGTCGAATAAACGAAGCTAAAGCTACCTTCAATAGCAAATGGAATATACTTATTTCCTGTAATATTGATATGAGTATTTGCAAGAGCTTGCTAATTACCTTTGTTAAGAATTTATTTTTATATGGTAGCGAGGGCCGCGGTGGCTGCTCATTGGTAGAGGGTTCACCTCTACTGTATGGAATCCTTGGTTCCATCGTAGCTCGCGCCAAGTAAGCTTTGTGGTGGACAACCACTGTGTGCGTGGATTTTCTAGGGGTTCTCCCGTTTCCGATCATTTTCTTCATTCCAGTATGTTATTCATTTCTCATTATTACCGTCTCTTTAGCCTAGCCGGCACATCCTAATTGTGGGACGTAAAACTTAAAGATTTCAATTTTTTATATGGTAGAGAGACCTGGACGCTTGGCCAAACAAATAAGAAACGCATAACAGACTTTGAAATCTGGTGCTACTGACTTGTTTTGAAAATTTCTAGGGTAAACAAAATGCAAACCAATAAGTCCTGAAAAAAATTAGAGAGAAAAAACTTTCCTCTTAAAAATTGTTGTGAAAAATAGAGATTTCTGGTGTGAACATACCTTACGGCATGATGGACTAGGTAAAAAGTTGGTAGCAGAACTTATAGAGGTAAAGAATGTTAGGGAAAGACCTAGGGTACAATATACACACCAGCTAATGAAAGATGAAGTTGCAAGAGCTAAGTAACACTGAAGAGACTTGTAGACGATTGTGCATTATGGACTGTTTCACACCAATCATTTGATTGAATATCAAAATGAAAATGATGATTCATTTAATATATTATACAAGACGTTTCTGAGACGAACTGTACCTCAGAAAGAAAATGGAATTTTTGTTGTTATTGTTGATAGATGCAAAAGAATACGCCTGGAAAAAGATGGTGAGAACCCACAATCATAATGTTATCAACTTGCACACACATGGTCCAAACTAAAAGTGCGAAGCTTCCAGTTAGAAAAAAAAAGCATTATACCACCGAGATGCTACCCTCACAATTATGTGGAAGAAAACTAGGACTAAAAAAATATAAAGCAAAATTAATTAAATCCACTAAAAGTAGAAAACCCATCATCTTTCTTTCGTTTTTCTATAGCTAATTCTGTTAATACATAAGAACTTATTTTACGATCAACCAAAAATTTCGAAACAAAGTTAATGTAATATTTTTGTTATAAATCATATTAAGCCACTCAAATATGAAAAAAAAAACACCGATATACTGTTCTCAAAATGATGCAAATAAAATTTTACAAATGTAAATACTCCATTGTTGACAGTTGTCGTAATACTTACCTGCATACATATACGTGTATTTGTGTTAGGTTGGTGCGATAAAAACATCCGACTGACATGTATCTTTTAAAGGACAAGAAATTAAACCTGGTTAGAGATGTTTCCAGCTATTGCAATGCATACGTGACGAAACAAGTCTGGAATCTACGATGCGCATCTCTCAACTGCAAGACAAGCTTTCGGTGAATTTTATACAGTTAACCGTAACGTTCCGCATTGATGTTCTCTCCTTGATGGAGAAATACAGGATGGATCATTTCTTGCCATAGACCGTCATTCCAGTAGAGAAAGACATGATTGATCATTCTTGTTATAGACCGTCCGTCATTCCAGCAATAAAATATAAAGCAAAATGGAGAAGTCAGTTTGCACATTGATTACGATCCAACCAGTCCTGACCCTGTATATTTGTCGTAGCAAATTAATTTTCCATCAAATTGACACTCCGATGCAGGAAACCTTCCTGGTTATTCAGTTCACTCAAGAGAACTGCATACCTCCGGATAAGTATCCTCATGTGGCTTCCATGAGTACATTTTTTTCACCTTACCGATTGTAGGAAGCAGCCGACAAACAGTGGCAGGGTATATGTTGAGTTTATCTGAAATGGGACTAATACTTTTCCGAGGGTCGGCTGTCACGATATTGCTGAGGAATTCATCAAGACGTCCAGTTGATCGGTTGCCGAAAACCTCGTTTTTCACTGCTGAGTCATAGGCACGAAAATCTACTGTTGATACTTTTCCGCTACTAGATGGGTAGAATGTTTCAGTTTAAACTTTTCATGGATAAGCACTCACAACTGTGTTTTCTCTATAATGCATTTTCATGCGATCTTGTTCAACAACACACTTCCTATTCACTGACTGAACACTTCAGTCTATTTCTTAAACATGTGCTATTTGTGACGTAGAACACGTGACCTCGGCTCATTCATTGGTTGCATTGTGAAGAGAGATTTCTTCTCAGACATAAAAAACAGCATTTCGATCGTAGCAATCAAACTCCATAACATTTTTAGTTTAAGCTTCTTTTTTCAAGTGTTTTCTGTCTTTCTTGATAAGCGGCTAAATTCTTTGCAAACTCCTATGGGCCTATTACGTATAACCTGTATTGTTAATAATGTGACTGAACTCCCTCATGGCTATATGATTAGCATACGCGTCTTCGGCGCGGGAGACCTGAGTTCGATTCCCATTGGGAGCTCATGCGGTTCGAATCCCATTTTAAGTTGTAGATCCAAGTCTTACATAGCCTCGATACTGGCAGAGACGTAAACCCCAATTACAATCAGTTAATAATGTAGCTAAATAGATTATAACCACTATTATTTTCTTTCTAGAGTTTCAACCCACGAAGTATTATGACCAATTAGACGAACTTTAGTTCGTGTGTGGCCAGTCCTTTGAATTTTCGTCGTTATGTCATTCTGTATAGGGTGGAGTTCGTTATCTCTTAATCTAATGATTCCAAGTGCTTCACGATGGTGAACCAACACTACAATTCAATGCATTCCAGGAATCGAAGCCGTGACTGTGTTATGAAAGACATACGAGATGTCTTTGCTTAGAAGGGAACATGACAAATTACCAAATTGATAATAGAAAAATATTTATATAGCACTAAGATCCTTCAGAATATAATTTTGACAACATACGTAAAAATTGTAGCCCTTGTAGTCGAACACAAAATTTGACATTTAATGAGAGTAGAAGAAATGCCTATAATTAAACAAAGATAAAAAAGAGAAAACTTACTTCCTTGAGAGGGAAGAGATACATCTTGCTCTTCTTTATGTAGAATTTCAAGGTAATTAGCAGGATTAAGATGATTTAACTGAAGTTAGTGGCATCGAAGATTTCTAAAAGCTGAAAAGAATGAAGAATAGTAAGTTTTGTTCACTTTAATCAATAAAGCATTTCAGTTGTTTTACGTTATGTGTGAGAGTTAACATATTCATTATTAATATTTAAATTGGAATTTAATATTTTCAATATCTACAATTTAAGAAATCAACGTTTGTCATTTATTTTATTCTAATTGTTTCTTACATACTCTTTTTTAGTTTGTTAGTTAGAATCACGAGGCACAGAATTCAATCAATGAATGAATAATAAAAAATAACTAATACATGTAAATTATAAAAAATAATTAAGTGACTAACTCCAAATAACACAATATGTGTAGTTAGCTTAGGCTCATGTGTGCAGTCAGTGACAAAAGTTCTTTCCGTTTGTTGAAATTAGTTTCGTAAATAACTTCAGAGTGGAAGGACAATTTGAGTACAAATTTCAGTAAATTATAAAGAATTTATATTTTTCTGTACGTTCCAGTCATACCACCGTTATTCCCAAAATAAATTTTACCAAACGGAAAGAACTTTTGTCGTTGACTGGATGTACAATATAAATGAAAAGGAGGTACATAAATTATTTTTGCCAAATCTGTTGAATTCACTTGTTAAAAGCCTGCCTTACTAAAAATAATACGAAATTTACCATTTTCTTTTGCTTGATTATTCATCAGTGAAAGGAGATAATGAAATGCAAATTACCACAATCATAGATAATGCTATTCTACAACAGAAAATATGAAACTGAAGAACGTTCAGTGTTGCAATCCATGGAAATTACAGTGTTGCCAGAAAAACAATTTCCCTAAAATCTAAGTTAAGACAGCGAGTAGAGGAATGAACTCAACTGCATTTGATCACGTATCATGTTGTTTTGGTTTGTTGTAAACTACTTTTTCATTAACATATTATTTAGTTTTAATAACTGTACGTTAAAACTATTTTGTTTACTACAAACTAAATACAAGTATTATTTAAAAGGTAGTTCACAGGAAACCAAAACAATATGATACGTAACCAAATACAGTTGAGTTTGTTCCTCTACTCGGTGCCTTAACTTAGATTTTAGGGAAATTGTTTTTCTGGCAAAACTGTGCTTTCTATGGATGGCAACACTGAACATTCTTCAGGTTCATATTTTCTGTTGTAGAATAGCATTATCTATGATTGTGGTAATTTGCATTTCATTATCTCCTTTCACTGATGAATAATCAAGCAAAAGAAAATGGTAAATTTTGTATTATTTTTACTAAGGCAGGCTCTTAAATTAGAAATTTAAGTACTGTAGATTCGTAACAATAATCAAGAAAATTGCATGTACTTTAACGACTTCCACAATGTTTAACCTATGTCTATAATGGTATTTACACATGGTGGATAATATATGCATATATACATTTATGTCTGTAATCTTAAACTCAACTTTTCGGTACGAAGTCCCGAAAGTTTTGAGATTACTAACCGTCGATTTTCATGTTAGGAGATACGTGATCAGCATATGTGAATCCAGCATCCGTTGCTGCTTTCCTTGACCTGAGTTCGCCTCTTCCTGTCAAATAGGGTATTACAGAACAACTAAACTATACGGACATTTGAATCAGTCTCTCACTTGTTGTATAGCAGAATGAATGTCTTGCAATTGTCAAAATGCTGATGAGAAAAATAGCTTGTGAGAAGGATAAGTCATGGCTCTTTCCCATCGAAACTTCAGCTTTTCCCGTATAGCAGATAAATGTCTTAACAATGGCTTTGTAATGGAACGAGACACTGTCAGAATTTAATTAAATGTTATGCGCAGCATCCTCCTCTAGAAACCACATCATCAAAGGAATTGCAGCCAAAGAGAATATCAGCAGAACTCACAAGATCTGTGCTAAAGAAAAACCTGGATATAGCTGCCTATGAGAAGCCATTACCTAACATGTTATGGTCAAAAGATTGAATGTGGCTTAATCACAGTAAGTAGTATGGTCCATCACAAATTGAGGTTGCAAACTGTCCGTATGGTTAACATTACGGAGTGGAGTGGATTTTGAGTTTAACGTTCCTTTCAGCAGCGAAGCTATGAGAGGGGATCTACTGATTAACTTGAAATCCGAACCACATGAACTCCCGCCAGGAATCGAACCCGGGTCTCCCACACCAAAGGCGCGTACGCTAACCGCTTAGCCACGAAATAGCTTTGTTAACATTACTGAGTGAAAGCTATGTGAGTTGCCTGCCACCTATCTGGTATCACTGGAAATTTCTTATACCAATGCAGGAAACATAGGTTTACCTAAGGGGCTGTGGGAAAGATCTGCAATCACCTACAAAGGCGTCCGTTAAGAAGACCGATGTAACTTTGTGCATCAATGCAAACAAAATTTCTCGACAATTTTTTCAGTGTTACTTTCTTTTGCTATAGAGTGAAGGTCGAAAGAAAAAGAAAAATCGATACTGTTTATTACCAACAACATGTCCTATAACCAATTTACATAGATGAAAAATACCAGCACTGTATGGCTATGACATCCATTGTGTGGAACTGCACCAGGCCCAATCCCCCCCCCCCCCGGAGAGAGGAGTAAAAGCTAGGTAAAAGCAACATTGTGAACACTATCTGCTTCCCCACACATCTCATCTAAGTAATGGCAAGGTCCAGTGATGATCACACAGAAATCGGTAGACCAGAGAAGTTACGGCGTTGGCCTGTGTTATTGTGGACAGATTTTAGAGAAACTTTTACTGGTGAATACAAGATATATATGTAAAGTAGAGTCAAGTAAAGTAATATCTACTAATTCGATTCTCCTAAATTACTTCTTTCGGTTGTCTAACGGTTTCGACCAAATGCAATGAATTCATACTTTTCGGATAAGACAAATCGATTTAACTAAGTCTTGACTTCGGGAAAAGTCATTTCGAAGAAATTTGATGACAGTTCGAACCGACGGTAAATTTGAACTTGATCAGCGAATGTCTCGAACCACAAGTAAAATGGTTATATATAATGTTCAACTCTTAAAAATTCTTATTTGTTGTTCTGAAAGGAAATATATTACAGAAAATTAATGCTTAGATCTAACATTATACTTACTAATCTCGATTGAACTTAAACCAGGCATAGACAGCAGCTCCAGCGTAGAAGCTGAGTGCAAAGTCAACAATCAGTAACACCAAAAATTCATTGCAGACGTTGGATTTTTCGACTCTTTGAAGATGTATTAAGATGTACCTGCTGCTTTTTGCACGGTAATATTGAGTGTAGTAATCTCAAATGTGCTATAAAGAGTAACAAAGTCTTGAATCAGTTAAAGAGCACTGAACAATCAATCATAAGCTCTGAAACTTTACAGCTTCTTTCTTGAAATAATTAGTAGGAGTTCTTCGATGCCTTGACAGTCATTGAGTAAGAAACGTTGAATCTTCTTTAGAAGAACACTGATTGATAGTTAAAACGTGATTTTCTTTATTTCTTCTCAATTTAAATCTCAATAATTTTTGAGTCTTTCTTTATACTGTTAACTTTCAGCTAGTCATAAAAGATTTTGCACAAAATGTTGTTACTTAGCACGAATGTGTTATGAACTTTTCCAAGTATTCCATCTCATCTCGAAGTTTGCTGTCACGAAATTTACGTAATAATTGACTAAGTATATATTTTATCATTATCAAAAACGTATAATCGTAGAAAAACTAAGAAAGATATTGTGCTGATTGTATCAATCGTATATTCTTTCAATTTCATGTTATCTGCATTCTTCTGATCGACACGAATTGACTATTGTTTTTCACTTTACACCGATATTTATTGGCGAGCTTGGTTTGCCAACAATTTGTCTTAGATGTATTGATGTGTAATAGAGACTATCAATTTACACAGTTTTAGTGTCCTTGATACTTAAAACTTGATACGTTCCTTTGAAATAAGAAGAACAACTGTTTTTGCAACTAACAGTGTTATATTGAATGCTTCTTCTGCAAAATTAAGTTCCATTACAATCTGCTGATTAACGAATCACAAAAGTTATGAACCTTGAATAAAAGTGAACCAAGATTTTTGAAAAAATAGAAGCATATAATATCACTATATTCTAAAAGCAATGAATTATTATATTTGCTTCACAGATGTGTCCATTATATTATTCATGATTGTGACAAAGCTATCTGCTTTATCAAACTATATTTTTCCAAGAATCATATTAAATTATTCCCATAATTTGATGTTATGCTGTGTATTAATCTCTTAATGACCCAACCGAAGCCTTTCTTGAAGATGAGATTAAGGACTGTGTGCACACAGTTTTCCTCTGAATCACAAGTCATCTCTTCAGGTTTCGCATTTATGGCACAAAGAATATCAGTTTAAAATAATCCCATGATATCAAGAATGTATCCACGATAAGTTTAGATCCATTACTTCTTAAAAACACATGCAGTTTCTTCTTCCATCCGTCTTGATTTCTTAAGGATTTTTCATTTATTGTTGGATCCAAACAAACAACTTTGATTGGTAGAACTCACGAATAAGAATCTGCCTGTAAAGACAGAACGCTTTAAAGAACTTACACATCTTAAAATACGAGTATTACATATTTCAATTATATTGTCTATCAACCACTGGTACCATAATCACATTTTGGAAGGAATTAAATTACTTGCTGGGGATTGATCTTTCCTTTATTATACTTAAGACTACATGGCTCATCAATAAATAAAATATATCAACTCGGTTTTATCGATGACTATGCAACTTTGCTAGTCAAGAATATCTCTTGACATGACAACACACTTGCTGCTAATATTTAAGCAAGTCTTCACAAATTGAAATTCATAAAATTTATTAACATTTGGATGAATTATTTTATATGTTAATGGTTTCAGGGTAAGAATCTAAAGAAAACGAACAGCAGTATAATTTACGGTTAGTAGTTAACGTTGGGCAAAATATCTGACAGCAAGGCAGAACGCACGGATCGCTCTTAATCTCAAATCATATCAAGTCTTATCAATTCTTAAATATTGTTTTTTCCGGAAATTTTCTGCATTCAAAAATGGTAGCTGGAAGTAAACTCAAAATGACCCAAGTGCATAACTAATTACAAACAAATATTAGTTTCGTCATTTTAAAACGAGATTAACTTCTTTGTTTGTCGAATAACAGTTTCTTTTAGATAGTATTGTAATTAGGCTAGTACAGAGTATGGACAAAAAGAAAAAAAACTAAGCGTATTTCTCATGTCGGCTCGGGCGCCCGCAGTGGGGAGCAATTGTCCCCTCTGAATTTTAGAAAGGTGTTCGGTTCTTCGTAATACATTGCAAAATATATTATATTTGCTTATTCCTCCAGTTCAGTATTTAATATACAGTGTGTTTGAAAAATAACTCCCTAGTTTTAATGTGTCCTAGAATATGTACAAAGTGACATACACTATTCTAATTTGTGGTGTTTGATTCATCAACTTTCCAAGTTTGGCTTCCCTGCAGTTGGCGGGTCCGCTTGACCTTGAGACGGCACCAATGCTGTTTTTTTTTCCTCTGTTTCCTCAGTTCAGTCCAGGCAGGCGTGCAATGCAGAGCAATTTAGGAACAATGTGTACTCCGCAACAGAAACCGAAGTGTGTTATTTGGCTTGTGAAAACTGAGTCAGTTATAACAGTGCAACGTAATTTTAGATGTCAGTATGGTGGTGAACCACCTACAGCAAAAACTATCCGTCATTGGCTATAGTCTTTCAAGGAAACCGGTAGTGTTTTAAAAGCAAAATCACCAGGTAGACCGAGAGCTTCTGAAGATGTTGCAACAGGTCCGTGTTTCTTTGTTAGGAGCCCGAAGAAGTCATTGGCCAGACATAGTCTACAATTAGGAGTGCCTAAAGGTACTGTGTATGATGTTTTGCGTAAAAAACTTAAGTTGCGCGCCTACAAATTGAAACTGTTACATGAAATTAAACCTACTGATAAAATCAAAAGGTATGAGTTTGCTGCTGACTTTCTACACAGAATTGATGATGATGTCAATTTTTTAAAAAGATTCTCTTTTCTGATGAGGCTACATTTCATGTCAGTGGAACAGTTAATCGTCATAACTGCAGAATTTGAAGGGCAGAGCATCCACATGAAGTTATTCAGCATCAACGTGACTCTCCCAAACTTAATGTCTGGTGCGGTTTGATGGAAGATCGTGTGATTGGTCCTTTCATTTTTGTAGAAAAAACAATAAGCGGGGACGTTTACTATGACATGCAGACAGTGTACGTCTTTCTCCAAATAAACGATATTGAGGCGGAAAAGGGGCTTGTGTTTTTGCAACAAGATGGTGCCCCACCTCATTACAGTAACCATGTGCGTGCGGCTCTTGACACTCGCTTTCCAGGAAGGTTGATAGGCAGGGCTGGCCCAATACCTTGGCCACCACGAAGCTCAGACTTAACCCCGCTGGATTTTTTTCTTTTGGGGCCACATAAAAAATGTGTACAGTGAAAAGACACATCAATCATTTAGGGGAAAGAATCATCGCGGCGGCTGGAACAGTTACACCTGAAATGTTGGTGAACATGTGGCGAGAAGTGGAATATCGTCTCGACGTGTACAGGGCCACAAATGGATCCCACGTTGAAGTCTACCAACATTAAACAAAACTTGAAGGAATTCCCTTTCATGATATGTACTCATTGTAAGTTTTCATGCATTTCCCAATTAAATTTATACTTAAAACTAGAGAGTTCTTTTTCAAACACCCTGTATTTACTGCAGTTAATAAAGCTATAAAACGTGCCCCAAAAGTAGTTGTTTTACTTGAAATATTTATGTGCATCAATGTGTTTATATTCACAATTTGGCTTGTGCAGTATTTTGCCTACCCTTGAAGAAATTCTATGGGCACTAAAAATCATAATAGAACTGTATTAAAAGTTACAATAGTGATTTCATAGCAACTAGAAACTGTTTTAGAACGTACAGTAGCAGACTGATTTCCTTAAGTTGAAACGAAATCTGAGCAGAGATTTCGATTATAGAAGGTTGTTACTTGTGAATAGATTTTGAACATGAGGTTTAACAGATCTTTATGGTTGTGATTTGTAGTTTTGTATTAGTTTTCCAAAAGGAGTTTGATGAAGTGATTGGAACGTAAGACACCGAGAGAAGAAAACAACAAAATAATAGTACAGTGAAAACGTTACTATAATTCCAAGATTAGACTCAGACAAAACAATGTGTAGGGGAAATGGCTCATCCACCGCACGTACCACAGACTAGTACCTACAATCCTACTGGAATTCCTTGGCAGTTCTCTCTTCCTTTAGTGAAGTCATTTTCCCAAGAGTGATTTGCGCACTGTGAAAAAGTTGTGTGCAGAAACAAAATAAGTTAACGGGGAAGTCATTTAGGTTTTTCGTGTATAAACGTAATTTCTGTGTTCGACATTTGGAATTATTTTTCTTGCTACACATAATTCAAGGTGATAAGCAAATATTCCCGATATTTAAGACTGTCTTGTTGCCAATCTGATTTCTGAGAGGCGACAGAAGTGAATATTGAAAGGGCGATGACAAAGATATCAAAGAATACCACAAATTATTTATTTATTATTTATGAAATCTGTAACAAAGAGCTGTAGTTCCTTTTGCGAAGGATATACTGTGCTGACAAATGTTATGGTATACAACTCTAGCGTAAGACCACTATACTTCCTTTGACATATTTGCTAATCTAGCAAGAAGCATGCCATTTTATCGCAGACGTAAGTAAAATGCGTTAAATAGAATTTAGGTTTGTAAAAAAATTGCAAGAATAACATATCTTGTTTTAAATCATTTTAAAAAGTTCTCTACAAGTTCTATTTCAAAGGAAGTAAAACATAATTTAGGATGAATAGTGCTTGCTAGCCCCTTCCTAGCTACAAGTCTAATTTAAGACATCCTTCCACCGTTTCTACATTTAGATCATTTTAATTTATTATGCACTTCTTTTGTAGAATTGGATTTTGTATGTGAATAGGGCGACGGTTGTTCAAAGGGATATTGGTTTTGATGTACGAAGTGATAATACTTTGAATCTAATGATCACTATTTGCTGTAATGATCTTACAAATATATCTAGTTTTGAAACCAAGATGCCTAATTGCATATTCATTGCAAGTTCTTTCAGCAAATGATTTGATAAAACTATGGAATGCACTGGAGTTCCCTTGTAATATCCTGGGTATCCCTAATGGTGTCAAATAGTTCGATTTTAATTGCAAATTTCAGCACGGGCAGAAGAAAAAGTCAGACAGAGCTGGATCCGGCGTGTAGGGGCAATGGTGTTGAACGGGAATGATGTATTTAGGCGAGAAGAACAACACATTTTTTTTTTTTTTTAAGTATGACACAGAACATTGTCATGATGTTAATGCTACTGTTCAGATGCCCAGTTGTCCGGCCGTTTACTACGAATGAGCGAACGGAATAGTGTAATCATTGTAACACAGCCGCGTAGACTCCTTATTGATAGTTTGAACACATTGCAAGAAATTTGTGATGTACGACCCCGAACACACAAAAAAAGTAGCACTTTCACTTGCCTGGTCTTGTTTGCTCTTCGAGATGCAGGTGGTTTCCAATGGGATAACGTCAGTTCTGTTTTCCGTACCCGTAAGCCCATGATTCATCCTGTTTGTTGATACTGGCTAGAATTGTTTTATCATTGGCTACTGTTTTCTTGGGTGGCAATTGCTATATGTTACAATTCTCTCCACAACCACGGATCTCTACACTGAATCGAACCCCATCAAACTTTGCACATGACTCATAGACTCAATGATGAGAAGAGACATTAAACTAAAAATAAATTCTTTTGTGGATAATCATGTTTATTAAAATTTTGTATTTATGTTCTCGATATGCTAATGTGCAGTGTCGGACTGGCCACAGTGGCTACTTGGCAATCACCAAGGACCCCGAGGCTCGAGGGGCCCCGCAGGGAACAGGGAACATTGGTTGAATTTTCGCGATCGCAAATACTTTCTCGAGCCTTCCTACTAAAAAGGTTGCGGAAGACTAAGTTTGTTTTTCTGAAAGAAGTGTTCTCGGATACTTTGAAGTCATTTTTAAATAAAGAACTACGTAAAAAAAAAGTCAAAGTAACTTCACGACTATGCTTGATTGTCTCCGTATTATTGTAACTTTTTTGTGATCTGTTTTGTACTACATATTTATTCAATACAGAAAATATTATTCTGTCAATTGTTTTTGAACTAACGTTTTAAGTTTATAGGATATATATATGTATATGGGTGAGGGGCCCGCGCCAAGGGCCCTCAACTTGTCCAGTCAGATACTGCTAACGTGAACATTATACCTTTAATATTTTACTCTAATGGCATGATCACTGCTAACCTGCAAATAAAGGAGAATAGAAGAAACACACTTATTTTATTCTACTAGATAAAGAGCTTACCAAAGCTGCCAAAGCAGTGCACGTGACCCACTCGGATCAAGACACAGTCTTTCGCCAGTTGAAGGAATAACATCCCTTAAACGTTTTGTGAAACATAGTCTGGAAATAAAACAAATAAATAATAACTGGTATGCAGTTTAAAGCAATGTAATTACTATTGTAAAAACTCAGAATAATACAAATAATACAGGTGTTCGGATTCTGACACACTGTAAATCATATGGTGTAATGAAACACCCCAATGTACCCTTTTCAGGTGTGATGTAGCACCTATGAGGTGTTTTTGTGTATAAAACACCCTTAGGTGTAACATATACACCCTTTCAGTGTTAAATTTCCACATACAGGTGTAAGGCAAGCATAAGGTGTTACTTTACACCCTTTTCAAAGGGTGTAAAGTTAGTAGGCTAGGGAGTGAACGATTACGCAGAGGTGTAAACTGCTCAATCAGGAAGTTCACATTAGTCGTTTTATTACTCTGGTAAGTATATATTATTGTCAGGTATGCAAATATAGTATTCTTTTCAAATATAAATATTTTTAACGTTGGTCTTCAAACGAAATATACGGCAAGTGTAAATAATAGAGAGCGGTGTAAGAAATGAGTATGACTAGTTGATTCATGTAGTGCCGGAAACTGACCTAATAACTTGAATTACATAATTTTTTTTTGCGTGTATCATACCCGCTTTTGGAAATTAACACAAGGTAAAGTATAGTATTTCATAATGTTAGTATCATTTAAGAAATGTTTAAGAACGTTATATTGAAGCAACTCTTGCATGCTGCATTCAAAGCTCGAATAGACGTTGTTAATTTTTATATTTAATTCGCAAAGCTTGGAACACGAGATGCATTTTTCTCTGCTACAGCTTTGAACCTTGAGCACAACGACTACAATGGGATGGTTCTAGATTGCTGTTAAACCAACATCTTTGATACATGACTTCGCTTGGCATTACTGCGAAATAACATTTCCGTAACACTGGGTAGAACATTGCCACAGGTAGGCTTACTGATTTCAGGAAGCAAGTTTAGTAGGCAGGGTTCTAGAACACAGGTCCCCTTTCCCACTGAGTTGTAATAAAGACAGAAAACAACGTATCCTGCGGGGCTCTAACCGCCCTTCACTCGCTGACGCTCGCTCGGCACCTACTTGTATGTTAGTTAATAGCCAGAAATGCGTATTTTTTCTATCATTTTCTGTGATTTTCTGCGTCGATAAAAACAGTGGTGACGAAACTAAATACCGGGAGGGAAGAGTTTCACTCTGTAGTGTATCCAACTATTCTTAAAGGTTGCCGTTTAGGCCTACATGTTATAAGTAGCCTAATTTGTTTGCGCTTAATAAAGAACGTCATAAATTATATAGTTGTTACTGAATGGATGAATGGTTCACCATTTCTGTAATAATGCAGAACTATTGTGTATAATGACATATGCATGGAAATTACCAGTTTAAGAACAACGTAAAATTTACGTAAGTGAGATTCTACCATGTATTAAGCAGCGTTTGACGCACCAATCGAAATAATTGTTGAAAAATTATAATTCTTTCACCAATTTCCTTCCTATTGTCTCCTCAAAGATTTGTGCTGGGCGACATGAAAATATCTCAATTTGCGTAGATAAAATTCAAGGGGGCCGCCAGAGATAATTATTGAAAGATTACAATTCTTTTTCGGTTTGCTTATAAATACAGTTTCCGGATGTATGGCATAAGAAGTACAGTGCAAAAGCATAAAACAACCTGTGATAGGTGGTCACTAAAAAGCACGAATGCTAACTGAGTCAGGGTAGGGCGAAGCAAGCGTGCCCGCGCGGATGTGTACGAAGGAAGCAGGCGCGTCAGTGCTGGTGTGTATACGCGTAGCGAAGATAGTGAAAAAGAAATTGATTTTGGCAAATATATGAATTTCAATAGCGATTATTATGGTTTCATACTAGTAACGTTCCAGCTGCAAACATAAAACACTGCTTCTGTACATTGTGCAGAATATACCGCCAGTGGAAAATAACATTTAATAGAGTCATCTCTTATTTGCACTCACTTATTTTATCCACCGTAAGGCTCTTGAAAAGATTGTACACTAGTAACCCTACATTTGTAAACCTAAAATACAGCTGTATTACTTTGCATAAAATGTTGTCGCCTGCAGAAATATGTTTTTTATAAATATGTCTTTTCATGCAAAGTATTAAATTTTACCTGTAGCCTAAACCTTACAAAATGTGGTGCGCCAAAACTACACCACTATCTTAAGCAGATTGGGTAAAAAAAAATACGTTTTATTCGAGTTCATTATATAACAGGAGCAACCCGTAAAGCACAGCACTGACGACGTCAATGACTAAAATATTGCTTTAGTGTTGATAACTTAGAGATTTACACAATATCTTGTAACTGTAAGTTTAAATCAATTTAAGGCTCACTATGCTTGAGTTTGTTTTATGTATACGTTTATGAGTTGACAAATTATTTTCTCTTGTTTTAGCCAGAAAAGAATACGAATACGTTTTCATTCGAGAACTGTGGAAGTCCTCGCCGTTGGTCTATCGGCTAGCTCATGTGCCTTTGCTGTACGCGGTTCTGGGTTGAATTCCAAGTGAGAACCAAAATTAATTTTAGAATCCTTTACTTGCTAAACAAAGTCTGTCTTCTCTAGCATAAAGAGCGTATGCATGGGACGTTAAACTAATGAATTTTCATTTCATCTTTTTCTCGATAAATGTGAATCCTTTGGGGAAAAGGAGGTGAAGAAGATCTTTCTTTTAGCATTATTGTTGAAATCCAGCATTTTGGTAAATATGGAATAAAAGTATTGATAAAACATCAGCGTGTGGATAGTGTAAGGGTAATTGTAATTGCTTCAGCACATAATAAATTTACAATTTCTTTCAGATTCTAGGTCTGAAATGGAAAGAATTAATTTTATTCTTTTAACATACAGTATAATTTCGAAACTTGGGAACCAAGTGTTATCTTTGTGTCTGTAATACGTATTTATTTGTCGATTGACTTCACAGGACTGAGTTTAACCCATAAGCACAATTGCCTATAGTTCAAACATATCAGATGTACGATCGTCTTTAATAAAATCTGACCCTCTCCCTCCTCTACCTGAAAAGCCCTGTATTGTTATCCACATATGAAATTCAAAGACAAAGGCAATCGTCATCAACCAGTTGTATTTTTATTTCAAGTCTAAGTATTAAACTGCTTCGTATGGTTGTAAAAGGTTGGGTGGCTTTTTTTTGTTAATCTTGAATTTAGGTACCTAATATTGGCACTCATCTTCTTCATGAATTGATGTAAGAAGAGTCCGAGTGATGTTTGGTCAATTGTTTCATCACCGGTATCTTTGAGCACTGAGGTAACAGTGGAAGACATACTTCGTTCTTCTCATGCTTGATACTTTGAAAAACTTATGTAAGTGGTTTTGTTACTGAAATACTCTAATAGAATGAAGAAATAAGAATCGGGTCTCAACGTTATCCTCTATGCAAAAAAGATGAAGACGCGGTGGCTCAGTGGTAGAGCGTTCACCTCCGGTGCTTGGGGTTCCCGGTTCGATCTCAGCTCGCGCCGTGTGGGCTTTGTGGTGGACAAACACCGTGCTCGTGGGTTTTATCGGAGTTGTCCTCCCACTTCCTTCATTCCACCATTTCATTCATTTCTCATAATCACCGTCTCCTTTAGCCTAACCGGCAAAAACGTGGGACGTGAAACTGAAAGATTTAATTTCTATGCAAAATGGAGTTAGGTAAAACTACCACCACATTTTTAATTCAAAAAATATATGGCTAATCCAAGAAATCTGGAATGGTTTGGAAACCTACGGGGGACGCTGGAGCAAAACTTCTTACCTCGATATGTTGTATTTTCCTTTTTAATGATGATACACTTTGTTTCTGTTTTTCTACCTGTGTCACTGTTTCACATTTAGAGGAGTGGCCACAGACTGTAACGAAAACATTGTTGAGATTTTGATCTTCCGCCAGTTGTCACAGGATTAGCGTAGAGACTCGAGACGGTACCTAGATACTGGAAACAAGTTAGTTGTTCTGAGATTTTCCCTCTGATTTTAAAATAGCCGCAGTTACCTTTAGTATCAGTTACCTTCATCGTAGCTTTTTCTTTCATCCTGTAGTCTTCGCAGCTTTTCCTCAAATTCTCTAACGTTGCATTAATTTTGATTTTAGATTCCGGGAATTGTTCCATCTTCTTTCTTTTAACAATACCTTGCAAATGATATACTAATTAGCTCCTCTTGTCATTTGAAAATTCTATAGCTGAACCTTGCCTGAGACAATCCGCGGAACTCTGGGACAAATTTTGTTACCTCGATACGTGGTACGGTACACAAATGAAGAAATGCGTATTTTCTCGTTTTGACATGTCTCTTACGGGATAGCAGCGGACTTCATGCCCACCCTGTATATTTAAGCACAGTTTGCTTTGGCTTCTCTCTGAAATAATAAGCATTTAGGCAAGCAAATAGATATAGTTTGATATCGATTGGTTTGCTTAGGCTTAACACCCTTACTTGACCGCGGGTTTGGGGAAGGGAACTTACTGCTTAAAATACCATCTGATCTCGGTTTGCACCCTAGAAATTTTGTGGCCCACCGGGTTTCGAACCCGGAATCTTCTGACTAAAATTCGAAAATTAGATACAATCAACGTAGATGGATTGACTTTCAGATATAGAGAAATGTGAGTCTGAAGTTTACACGATTTGTTGCCCTAGTTTTTGGTATATACTATTTAAAAAGAGTTTAAATCTGTGATGGCTAACTTCTCAGAACTACGGGACCACGGAGTGCATATTTCGAATCTCGAAGGCCGCGGCCCTGTTTCAATTTTTAGTGTCCTTTTTGTTTTGTTCATCAAATAAATTAGGGAATCACTTTTGATTGCGGTGGTTGAACAAACTATTTGCAGCGGTGTAAGGCTTTCTATGGAAATAAAAAAGCCGTGTCGGTCGAAACCTCGGGGAAGAATACAAGCTATACCATGTTAAAATACCTTGCTGGTTTCAGTAAGAATTCAAGCTGGAGTTATTATGGAAGCTTGCTGGGTTTTGCTGAATATGATCGATGCAGCAACAGGTTTCAAAACCGACGAGACATGCTGGAAAATTTTACTGTATTGAGCTGGTTCAGCAAAGATTTTCCAGCATATATTTAAATCTGTGTAGTTAATAAAACGACAAATGCTAAATCTCTAAAATTGTCAGAGATACTAAAAATGTTAAAAGCCTCCATAAATTAATATTTATGCAGGGTTCCTACTGGCCAGGGAAGTCAGGGAAAATGACTTGAAATCAGGGAAAGTCAGTGAAATTTTATAAAACATATTTTTTCTAACATTAGTTGTAGCAACGCCAATTTCAGCTTAGCCAACCATTAATGATCACAGTATGGTACGTTACTCAGATTTATATGGGTGGTAAGTGGAATGTAAGTATGAGCAATTGATTACTGTTTGTCTCTAAATGTTCTCATATATAAATATTCACCGTTATTTATTACTTATTTATGTATCGTCATCCGACACTTATCATAAGAGTCAGGAACTTTCCTACCAAATGTCAGGGAAGGTCACGGAGAAGTAGTACTATTTATTAGAATTACTATTTATCCAGCGTAGAAAGTGTGCCTTATTAAATCACTTAAGAAGGCATATATATCTGTTCTTTTTTTTGGGGGGGGGATCGCCATGACCGCCATTTTGTTTTCCGTTCTGTGTGCACCGTCTATATTTCTAAAGTTCAAAGAATTTCTCGATAGCTTCGGCCATTTGTTTTCAATGTAAGTACTATTTTTACCTGAATTTTAACCTGTTCTGTTTAAGAAATGAATGTTTCGAAACTGTGCGGTACGTGCCCAAGGAAAGAGCTTGACGAACCAACAGTAAATTTCATTGGTTCATGATAGCTCTGGGGAATCCCTTGCGCACACATCGCACAGTTTTGAAACGCATTTTTAAAATAAAACATTTATGATTTCGTAAGTGATTTGTTAAGATGCACTTCCTTCTACGTTGGATAATATCTGAAATATAAGCCTCTGAAATTCATTTCCGACTCTTTCGTAAGCATATATTTCTGAAACGTAGATTTTGATTAAAGTTCAAGAACGGTTTTTTTTTCTTCTTGTTTTCACATCCAGTATCTAACATTCATTTTTTGTATACGTATTAATCTAACACCCTGTATACACCTGAAAACTTGTAAATTGTGACAAGGAAAAGGCAGAAAATTTTCGGTCACCACAAAAGTGGGAATCCTGGCATATTTCCTTGTAGTTTACTAATATATTCCTTCTATAGTTTGTATTCCATGTATGTAAATGTAATGTTTAGTTAAGTGAAATAAACGAAATAACTTTATGTATAATAAAAGTTTTCCTTGATTTTGTTAAAAGCGTACAACTTGTAGAATAGTAAATGATACACGTTGTATGTATTTTCACTTGTAATCAAGACTTTGTCAAAGTGTAATAGAATATGCTCCCACCAAAGGTGTAAGATATCATCTTTCAGGTGCTTCCCCTTCCCGCAGGTATATGCTATTTGCATAACGTTATTTGCAGTGTATTGTGTTGATTTGTATATTGCTTTACATGCAGTGCACACGATAAGGCCTTTTGTCTCTAAAAATTGGGTGCAACTGGCAGATTTAATCAAGAGTAGCATACGTGAAAGGTTATGCAACTTTTCAGATGTAACTGCTGACTACATCATTTCGCATGATGGACTAGTGCGTCAAATTTTGTTTTCTTCTTCGTATTTGAGGAAAAATACACCAACAAGTAAAGACAAAATGAGAACAGCCCATCATGCGAAGTGATGTAGTCAGCAGTTACACCTGAAAAGTTGCATAACCTTTCACGTATGCTACTCTTGATTAAATCCACCAATTGAACCCAATTTTTAGAGACCTCCACGCCTTATCATGTGCACTGCATGTAAAGCAATACAGGTGAATACAGATCAACACAATAGATTGCAGGTAACGTTATGCAACCAGCCTTCACCTGTACGAAGGGGGAGCACCTGAAAGGTGATTTCTTACACCTTCGGTGGGAGGATATTCCATTACACCTTTCGCGTGGAAGCATTTAACCCTAAGGTGTAACTCAAAGGTTACACCCTAACCCTAATTTTCCACCTTAAGGTGTAACTAGGGTGAAACAAGAAAAAATTGTTTCACCCTAAGGTGTAATGTTACACCTTCCTTTCAGTTACACCTTCCAACTTGTCAATTACACCTCAAAGGAGGCAGCATTTAGGTTCCACCTAAGGGTGTAAGTGAAGGCAGTGAAGTTACTCCTCAAAGGTGTTTGTTTACACCCAAGGGATGATAGTTTGGCGGCAAAATTTGCAGGTTCGTTACACTTATAAAGTGTTAGGTAGCACCTTACAAGTGTTAGTTAACACTTTTGGGTGCAACTTTACACCTCATTGGTGTAGTTGTGCGAACTCGGTACTGTACACCTTTGGGGTGTAATAACAAATCAGCCGGTGGAAACTTTACACCCTTCACTTACACCTTGAGGTGGAACCTAAATGCTGCCACCTTTTTGGTGTAAAGTTACACCTTTTTGATTTACAGTGCAGCTTTTAAATAGTCATTACACATTTCAACAAAAGAATCTTTTTATTAGCTACGTATTGGAAAAGCAGTAGTGAATTTGGTGCTGGCGGTGCTAGTGTATCTTGAAAAAAAAGATTTGATTGAGCAAAATGCACTATGAGTGTGGTAGTGCATGACAATGAAATGCAATGAAATGCAAATACAATCCAATGCAATGTGGTAGTGCAACTACAATGACACGTCCTGTGTTTCACAAGAACTTTTCGTTACGTAGTACTTACTATTAAGGCTTGGAAGAAACATTTTTGTCTACAGGGAGTGAGGTGAAACGTTATAGTAATGGTAAACCCCGAGTGTGGGATGAACCTATATAGTCGATAAGGGACTGTTTCACACGTAACACATGGAAATCAATATCAACATTACCCCTTTGGGAGTATATCAAAGGCAATGTTTTTAGTGAAGTGATAGATCTTCAAGAACTGAAGGACCGTATTCAGAATACTATTATTTCTGTAACCTCTCAGATGCCGCAGAAGACGTGAAAAGAGACTGAATACAAGATCATGGAGCCTCTCCGTATAGATCATGGAGCTCAGTGAAGCTATACTGAGCTATGATATAACTGCTTCCAATAAAACTTGATGACTTTGTATCAGAAATGTATGTTTTTGTTTCTAGCTACTTTGCACATATTAAAATAACACACATTAAAGAACTATCAGTGTAACTTCGGATAATCTGTAGTTTACGCAACAAATAAATTTTAGTTTCCTTTTAAACGTGCTTATATTCATCTTCTTTAACTTAAGCTTTCATGCTCCATTCTCAAATAATTTTCGTTTGTATTCTGTAGGTAGGAAAAAAGTTTCCAATCTCCAACTATGAGCAAGAGTCGCGGGTTTGATTTTTGGTATAAGCTCAATGTGTTCGAATCCCCATTAAACTAAATTCCTGAGTCATATTGCCTCGGTGCTGAAACTGGACAATAAATTCCCAATTAACACATATAGCACACAAATTCGTAAGCACACCGGTGAAAAAGAACCTCATTTTCATAACCAATTTGAATTCTATTCGGATAATTTACAAAGAATGATGATTCCTATATGTGAAGTCAATTGTACTGATATTCGTATTACATTCGGTCGGTTGTTGATAACAAAAGAATATTATAGACACAGGCAATTTGCTAGCAAGAATACTTCAGGAATAAGGTTCTTTCGCCAGCCAAAGATAAAAAAACAGTATATTAATAAAGGAAAGTCCTCTTTTCTTAATATCTAAAAACGTTAAGTGTTATAATGATTCTGTAATATATATATACAGTTAGGTGCAAGAAACAAACGTTTCTTTCTTACAGACATGTTTTAGGAGCAATAAAAACCTCATTGAATCCTTGCTTATCAAAATATTCTAACACAGAGTTCCTCAGTCTTGAGGTCGTCACCAGGGTCGCGAGAGGAATACATGGAGAGGTTTAATTTCTTGAGAGGCGCAAAGGTATAAGCTCAATGGAGGGGCAGGCATATTTTGGGAGGGGCAGCTACCCTATTAGCAAATACCGTCATGTGTTTTCGGCCTTCCATCTACAATGACGGCACAACCAGTCGTAAGCACAATCGGATCAGTTTCGATATTTGGGCTATCTATAAGTGGCTCGATTTCGCATTCGGACCGGAGCCGGATACTGCGCGATTAAACTTTTTCGATAAGAAGGCAGTACTAATGACAATGAACCAAAACCTCACAACCTAATTTGCACAATTTTTAAGACAGCTCAAGTCGGCCATATTGATTTTGTGTTTGTCAATTGTATACATACGTCTTCGAATCACTGGCAGTGTAAGTATAATTTCATTGAAGATCGTCCAGCAGCTACTGCTAAGGTCCGTTTTTCGTCGCTTGGATACTATGTAAGCTTTATATACAACTGCAAGCGATAAATAACAATATTCGATAAGTTTATTACACCCCGAAAATCACCTATGGCCACGCGGTCGTGATATGTTTTAAAAGCCTATTTTAATACATTTTGTTAAAGCCATACCATCTCCATAATGCAACATGGACAGCTGATGACTCGTAGACCAAAAGTTTAAGATTTTTAGTTCAGGATGCCGCTATTAACACCCATGATTGTGGTCCTCTGTATGTTGATGGGGTACTGTAACCCAAAGACGGCCTTACTACGGGTGGGTTGAATCTCCGTTGCAACTTAATCAACCTGCTACGCAGTTCCATGAAGGTAGGCACATCCCGAAGTCTTACCCAATTGTTATCGTCTGTGAGCATTTAATCAGTGAGTCACAGACATGAGTCGTATTTATAATAGCAGTAGCGGAATCCATTATTAGAATCTTGTTGGCTACAGGCTCAACGATACAAACTATGCAGAGCGTTCCTCCCAAGTAGGTTTCACCATGACCAATATATAATGTAAAATTGCATCAACCTACAGAACTTGGTAGCATCAGGCCTCCCATTCTGCAGTACCTATAAAATGTAGCAAAGCAATTGATGTACAGTGACGTCATCTATACCACATATCCCAGAGTATGTTCCCGTAATCCCGTGTTCAGCATATTTTCTCTAGGTTTAGGGTGATGGACTAATTATGGTGAGTTTCCCAGCAGCTGGGCTTTTAACTATTTACTTATGCATGTTCATAATCGTGAAACAAAACTGTGTCAACAACTTATCATAACTTGTATCTTCTGCTATTAACAGAATTAACAGAAATAACAGTAAATTACAGACCATTTAACCACAGGATGGAAATTTTTACTCACGATGTTTACGTTTCATTTATTTGTAGCTTCATTCAGAATTTATTTATTTATTGATGTATGTGGCTGGGTACAATATAAAATTACAAAATCCAATAATACAGGACAATACAAAATAAAACAAGTAAAATGCATCAAGCAATGGAGTGTTCAAGTGCACGTGTTGTGCACTTGTCAACCGACTTCAAAAAGTAATATTTTCTTTTTCTTCTTCTATGCTTATAAAATTATAAGTTTTGTAAAATTAGGAATACAAAAGTATTTCAATGAATTACGCATATTAAAGAGTAGGGATTATAATTTAACTTAAATATTTCAATTAGCTCAAATTCAAATGTACAAAATGCCATCTTATGATATTTCTAAGTATAAATAATCTTTGACATTCACTGACAGCAATATTACTATAATTCTCCTAGACGGAGCTGCCAAAAGAAATGTCAGAATATTTATATACAAATCTCAATCAACAAAGGTCTCTTGGCCTTTACAGTACATTACTGTATATTTGTTAAGAATAAATGAGGACGTCGGTAAATAACTATTGGACCAGAACAAATCTACTGTACGATATTTCTGGAGTTTCGTCTCTTGAATAAACAGTGTGCAGTAATTGTAATACATGGAGTTGGCAACTTTGCAGAGTTTCAGCCACTCTCCACCTACGGCGCTAGTTGTAGGTAAACACAAATGGCAACTGGTCTCGCGAAGAAGTCAACTCAGTTTATTCGATTTCTGTCGGCGAAACATGTAACCTTGGGTGAAATTCACTGGAAACTGGTAGAAGTTTATAGAGAGACTGTAATGTTGTGCTAGTCCCCTCCCACAGAACTCTGCAGGTGACGTCACCCAAAGGGTTAGCAACACTGCTGTCCAGTCGGCGAGCCTACGAAGCGGATATACTCGGAAAGCAGCGGGAGAGACTCGACCACTTCGAACTCGACGGTTGCTGGTGCAGGCAGGAGCTCCTAATCAAGAAAGAAGAATAGGACGTGCTACATGGCAGAATAAATTTCATAAGTATCTCAGTTTATCTGAACAGTGGACAAATATTTAGTTAAATACTTCCGAAATATAAAATATTTTAAATTGTATGCTTAAATATTGAGGCCCTCAGCCTAATAAAAATTGTTGTTTATATTCGATTGTTTTCGTTCATCCACCTGGTTAAATCGCATGCCATTAGCTGTAGCTTTTCTTATATGTGTTTTACCTACGTTTTAAGTAAGTAACGAGGAAGCGTATTCCTGCTGTTAGCTGCCTTGGCCAACAACGGTGAAATTTTCACTTGTTGTGAGGGTTTGTGGGTCCCCGGATCATTTAGTTTCGAATATCTCTTAAAAATTCTTTTAATTAACTGAGCCGGCGACCACAATGTCTCATCAACATGTCGCAGAATGCTGTCGAAAAACATCGTTCACAACAACACTCGCCTTCATACAGCCCAAAAGACCACCATGCTGTTGAAGCAGTTTCGCTGGGATATCATCGACCATCCTTTCATCAACCCGGACTTGCTCCAAGCAACTTTCACCTGTTCCCGCACTTCAAGGAGCACCTAGGAGGACGTCGCTTCGCTAACCGATATGGAGACTATGTCGAAAAATAACCTGTATGTACTATCTATCGGCTGTATTCTTTATATGAAATAATATATATATATATATATATACCTATCTTTCACTGCAGGCTTTGTAACCTTACTTTCTTATCACTCCTCGTATAAATTATACTTTTTAAAATATATTTTCTCAAAGTTTCTCAAGACTTTCGACTTATTTTCTCTCAACTTCCTCAAATTCTATTGACACACGTTGGAGTATACCCACCGAAATATGGACGTTCCTGGATATTTTTCATAAGTAAAGCTAGAAAGCCAATTATAGTGATGTCTTAAATGATTATTTAACGATTTCGACGTTTTTAAATATTTGATCATGTTTAATTAACTTGCTGTAGGGAATTAATCAATAGTTCCCGCTCTCATAATTTCTCCAATCGTTTGGTTTTAATCATAACTGAAAGAAAAATGCAGACTGTGGTTACTATTGTATGTGTCACCAACACAATATTCAATTTATTGTGTAACAAGCGTCAAGAACAAGCGGGTCAATTTTGGTCACGATAAATTGTGGAATCTGGGAAAACGAAGGCGAATAGTACTGCAGATAGGGCTCTGAGTGCGCTGAAACTATCAATTTTATAGTCAATAGGCTTTCAATTATTTTGGAAAGTGTATATTAGGTGGCAGAGAGTTTACATTATGGGTATTTGCTTCTCCTTACGATGCATTATATAAGTATCTTTGATATTAGAAAGCCTGCTCCAACTACAAACCCGTTGTAGCTGGTATCCTCCTCAGGGTACTGAAAGTTACTTTCAAGTATTTTAACCCTTTCAGCCTGATTTTTTGTTTCCTCTCTGACTTTTTTTTGTCTTATTATTCTTTTTGACTTAACAAATGAAATACAACCGTCAATTTCTTTACGGATGTCATATTTAGAGAATTATGGACGTAAACTTTGCGTGTACTAGGATTGAAATACATATTTAAAATACAAAATAGCATTAGTCGAAAACATCATTGTCAGCTACATAGTTTAGAAACTCAAAACACACCACTAACGCAGGAGGAGGATTTTTTGCAAATAGTTTGTTTTCCCAAGAACAAAACAGCCTACGTGGCTGAGCTTCGTCCATCGTAATAACCCCTGTAAGTACTCTACAAGAAATGTGCGTAGCTTTCTGACAACAGATGAAAGCATCAAAGAAATAGCGGAAAGTAATTTAGACAAATTCGAAGAATACTGACATGAAAACCCATTCATTTTGAATCCTCCAGAGTAATTATATTAATCTTAAAATGTTATCACCAGGTCCGAAAGGGTTAAACACACTGCAACATTGAAAATAAACTCCTCGACAAACATTTAAAACTTAAATCTAAATAGAAAGCACAAAACAAATTTCACTTGAAAGTTCTCTTAATAAGGGGACGTCCTCTAATCCCCCCAAACAATAACAGTATTCTATTAAATTTATCAACAATTGTCCGAAACGATAGCTAAGCTCATGCTAAATAAAGCTAGGTGTAGTCCTATACTCTCTAAACAAAATATTGTACCACTGAGTTATAAAATGCACAACTTGTTGCATACTTAATACAATTTTCAAAGAAAGTTCCTCGAATAGCATAACGAGTCAAAAACTTGCTGCATAGCTATCCCAAATTTTCTTCATCTGCCCCGAAAAACTAACTCAATCTTAACCTTGACACCCTTGACATAAAAGACAATGTTGCAGAACTAATCAATTGTAGTACCAATGCAATCTGTTACAAAACACTCGCAAAACGAATCCTACATTTCGATGCGAATGACGAAGAACTGAAGTATCTATTATACAATAAAATAAATCTCTCCGTAGCATACGCAAAGCTGGTTTCGGAATTTTAAATCCCACATTGAGAATGTTATCAATTAGATCGGGTGTTCAAAAAATGGCGCTCACGGACAACACACCGTTATTGTAAAGTGAAAATAAAGCCAAAATGCTGCATAATGGTGTACCCTCCGGGAGCTTCTTCAGCCGCAATGGGCAATCAAAAATTTCACTATGTGACAAAGTCGTGGATTAACTTGGAAACATTAGTATTGCTCTGGGAATCCATCGTGTAGTTACATCGACTGTTACGATAATAGGTAGTGCTACTGTCAACGTCTATCGACTTTAACTGCCATCTGGAAAGAATCGATGTAACTATTTGATGGATTGGTAGATCAATTTTACGTTTTTTTTTTTATCTGTGACGTTGCCACATAGTGCGATTTGCATCTCCTGATGAGGACTCGAAAGGTATACAATTATATACATTTTTTGCTTTATTTTGATTTGTCGTATAGATCTCAGTAGTCCATGGGTGTCATTTTTAGAGCACCAGATATATCACGCTTGTCCTGAAAGGATATGAGATTGAATGTCCGAAGCCCCCTTGTTGAAATTCTGCATACCCCGCTAAAATTGTTGTTTTTCAAATAACACTAGATTTTACCTAAATAGCTGCCCCAGCAGTTCTGTCTAATTTCACGATATTCATCTACATGAAATTCTAAAACGTTAGAGTTGTGAATTTTAAAGCATTAACAATCAATACTATATTTGCAGCATACAAATTCTTTTCAAATAGTGTCCGCATGTGTATATTTTCCGTACAAGAATCTAAATTTTGAACATTACATCGTAAATTTTGCAAGCAAATTAACCAAAAAATTAAAAAAGAAATTATCAACTCACCGTACGGCCATCTGTTTTAATATATAATCAGATGTGTATTCTCATAGTAACATATTTTTAAATTATTACAACAAATAAAGCAAGCTCAAATTTCAATAATCGAAACTAACATCTATTTCTTATTTTTATTGTTTACACAATACTGTGATCCACCACTACATTTTATTAGTTTTCCTTTCTTTTCTTTTTCTTTTTGTTTTAGTTTAACGTCCAACGTTTTAGTTTAACGTTGAGGTTAAGAGAGACAATGATAACGAGATAGATTGATAATAATGGTAGAGTGAAGGAAGTAGAACCCTAAAAAACTCTCGCACGCGATGTTTGTCGACCACAAAGTTCACTTGGCGAGAACTGGGATCAAACCAGGGCTACATGCACTAGAAGTGAACCCTCTACCAATAATCTACCGCACCTCAGTATTTTCTAAGTTAGTAATATACTGCTATCCCTAAAATGGTAAACAGAATGGGAAAAAAAACTTCTACAGATGTTTATTCAATGTATATTAGTACATCATGGGAAATGTGACATATTAAATTGACACTGGCACACGCAGGGGAGCTTACACATAATATTATTGTGGGGGTGCTCAAGCACTTAATCTAAATTCTTTCAGGATCAGCGTGATCTATGGGAGGTGATTCTAGATATGAAAACAAGGAAAAGTGTCTATGTAACACAAAGTCAAATACCGCATCTATCCGGAGTTACGGGCATCCGAAAGTGTGAAGAAATGAGCGTCTACTTGGAATTGTGGTAAAACAACGAGTCATAGAACTGCGGCGGCAGGTAGCACACAAAGAAACAATACGCAGAGAATCAAAGATGCCGTAATCGGTTGTGTACACTGAGGGCGCAACGGATTACCCAAAGGAAGAGAGGAATTCCTAGCAATTTCCTGACAGTTACATGGACCAAAATAGGAGATATGTAACGCCTTGCTGCAGTGTATACGACATGCTTTGATGGATATTGAAGCGTAAGCCGATTCAATTTGGCGGACGAAACAAGTTGTGTAGGGTTGCAACACGCAAGAAGCACACGCACACAGCTAAACAGCGAGAGACAACACTACATATACCAAATAAGGACAGCATTTACGTACAAAAGCGTAACAATCAGGGTTGCCACACTCGAGATTCGCGACGATGCCAAACACGGGTCTGAATTATGCTAGATTTTTGTAAATTATGCCAGATTTTCAAACTATTTTTCCCAACTAATTTTAAAGACCCACCTCTGCTTATCTTCATTATTTTAATGAAGTGTTTTAACTGTATTCATGTATATACAAAGCTAATATGACGTCATGAGTAATTATGAAATAAATTGGTAAATGGCACATTCTAGGATTTAGATTTCTGGGCTTTCGGCATCTAAGGCCATTTAGCCTTTCACGTTTTGAGGGATGCCGTCCGGAGAGGAAGGTCGAATTTGTATTTTGTGAATGGATAACATTTTAAGAAATATAGGCTACACAAAATATGCCGCTTCCGTCACAGCCCTCTGACGCTCATATCCCTGCCCTCTCAAGCAGTAAATTGAAAGGAACAGAAACATCTCAGATAACCACACATTCAGGTTTTAGTTGACAGTAATAAAACTATGGGTAAGTAAACATGTTTCGCAGAGTCACGTTTTGTTATTTTTGAACATTTCTCTGAATTCAACAATAAATTACAACAGCGGAAATACTAACTGGTTTCATTGCTCCAACCATCGCTTTAACTAAAAAGAATAATTCCCGATGGTCCTTGAACCATCTAAATTTTCGCTCTTTTTTTGTTCTCCAGAAGTAAGAGTGAAATTATGCTAGATTCGGCCAAGATGCTAAAGTCAAGATGCTAGATGCTAAATGCATGTGAATTATGCTAGATCTAGCATCAAGATGCTAGATATGGCTTCACTGGTAACAATGCATAATGATCTCAGGAAGTGGACACACATACTTCAAATACTGCTACGAAATTTAAAAAAAAGTTCATTGTTGACGGTGTTGAAACTGTTCACGATTCATCTCAGTACACAAATGATACTGACGAAGCAGGTTTTGTCTCGTGCAATCGTGTCTGGTATGTTGGAAATAAGCATTGCAGCTGCGACAACTCGGGCAATGAGATCAGGGGCTGTTGGAACAGAGGTTTCGTACACAAGTTGTTTCATCTCTCCCCACAGAAAGAAATTAAGCGGTGTGATGTCAGGCGAGCGAGATGGTCATAATAACATAGGTCCACCCCTGCCAATCCACGGCTCGGGACACGTTTCATTGAGGAAGGCCCTGACATGACGGTCAAAATGCGCAGGAGAACCGTCGTATTGGAACCACATTCCCCGCCTAAGTGCGAAGGGCACGTGTTCTAAAAGTTCGGCAAGACCTCACGGAGAAATGTGAGGTACATGTCACCATGAAGGCAGTTAGGCAACACGTAATGCTCAATTAGATGGTCGTTTAAAATGCCGCACCACACATTGGAAGTATGTGCTGATGGACTGCAAATCTGGGCTGTGCTGATGATTTGTGCATTTTACACATTCCACATATGACGGTTATGATTGTTGAGTACACCCGTCTTGATAAACATTGCTTCGTCGGTGCACAAAATCACAGTTGGAAAGTTCGAGATGGTGATAATTTGACGTACGTACCATTGGCAAAAGACCACGCGGCAGGGAAAGTCGTCTGACAATAGCTCATGTACTTTATTCAACTTGAATTGGTGCATTGCTTCGTTACGAGGACGCGACACACACTCATATGGCTGACGTGTAGTGTCTGGGCTATACAGCGTATGCTGGGTTGAGGACGGGAGTGAATTGCCGCACATCTTTCTCTTGAAACCTAACAGTTCGCACATCTCGAATTGTTCCAATATCCATTTGGGGTTTCAGAGTTCCTGTTTCTGAAAGTAGAAGATCAAGCCGTTGAGAAAAGACGTGCGACGGTATTCGTCGGTTAGGGAACGTATCATTATACAACCGCCTTGCCTCTCGGTTATTTTCCTTGCCTCCACGTAAAGGAGATGCATATCAGTCAGCTCGGATAGAGAGAAATATGCCATCCTGGCCGCAACTGATATCACATACAAACAACTACCTCGCTTTACACCAGAGCGCTGTCTTTCAGTTACTGTATTCGTTCAAATGATACGTTCCATAACTACATACTTTAACTCAGGTATGTGATATGATGTAATTTGCAATAATTCCTTCGAGTATTTTATCAAAAGTTGAATGAGGAAAATGAACAACATTTCAACAATCTAAAGTAATAGTACATCGTTCAAGTTAGAAAAACAGTTAGAATTCGAAAGAAAGGGAGATACACATGTGTGATTAATTTACTTTGTCTCAGTACTTATTGAAAGGAATAAAAGCTCGATCCAATCAACCAAATAACATATTAATTATTATTTCTCAAATATAAAAGTATTATGTGTACTAACTAATCTCTGAGTTTGCCATTTGCACTCTACTGGTATGATGCGCTCTTTATTTATTTTCTTGTGAAAGTCATGTTGCCATGTGGTAGGCAAAATTAGAAACTAATTGACATTTGAACAAGGAACTTTTTGCCATGTTGTGTGTAGCCCACTGATACTATCTGCTGCAATTATTAAATATTTGAAACTTCAGTGATAGAACATCTCATCTGGCGCCTGGTGTCCCTGAGTTCAATTTTACCTCCCGCCATATGGGCTTCGTGATGAACAAACATCGTGTATATGTGCTTTTCTCGAGGTTCTGCCACCTTCACTTTCTTCATTCTATCATTCCCTTCATTATCATCATCATCGTACACCTTACCTGAATTGTAAAATAGCATGCAACATTAAACTTGTAAACAAATAAATGTTTTTAATTTCACTATGATTGACTCTCTGAACAACACATGTTACAAGGCGTAACACTAGAATGTTGTATTCCCTTTGTAAGAAACTCTCCACTTGCGATTAGTACCACAGCGCTTATGATTGTCCTCTGTTAGTAACTTCAATTCTAAAGCGACTAATCATAACTTGCTAGTAATAATTTAGGACGTACATATGAACAGTCAATTCGTTTTTAACTTTCTACCTATGTAGATTTAATATGTATTTTTCTTGATATTAGATGTTTAACACTACCAATAGTTAATGTTGCTTTTTATGTAGTATTATTAAATACAAACGATACCCAGCACGAATTTCTTTTCTCGTTCAGATATATTTAATATCAATCATTACTGAGGAATTAAGTCTGGACATTCAAGATTTCACTGAGAGTCAAACACTGGCTTACTCTACTGGTGCGCTTTACGTCTATACTACCCACTCGTATCTCAGATTAGTCAGTTGTTTGAAAATTTTGGAATGAGAAAAGTTAACATCATTTTCTACCAGAATATTTTATTAACTGCGGTTCAGATAATGGGAAACATACGTATAGCACTTTATTTACTTTATATTGAAAATGGCAATTCATTTTCAAGAAAATTTGGTTGGGATACTTTTCTCTTAAGTATTTTGGCCTTTGATGTTTTTACAACATTTGATGTTGTAAATCTCGTTCTCCAAAGATAGCTTCAAGTAAAATGCATTGAAGTCAATGGCTTATTACCCAGAGGCATGTACTGTGATTTCTCAGAAATGAGGGGGCAATAGAATTTTCGTTACACTATCCTCATTTGTTGCGACTTCAATGAAATATCGACAGTAAATAAGTGAAACGGAATCGAAACTTGGTCTGTGTTTTACTGTGTCGGTGCAGGTTATGCTTAAAAGTTTGAGTTTATAATCCAGGAGTAGTTGAGCAGTGAGTTAGTTATCGCACCAGCAAGAGAAGATGGATACAGAGTTTTAAAACTTATTCTAGTTCCATACGTTTCTATTTTTAATTCGTAAGCACATAATTATCCACCAAAACTAAATATTGAAAGCTGGATAATTTGGAAAGGAAAGTTATCAATTAGCATTTTATTGCATATGGAATTAAATATTAGTATGGAAGACGATTTCAATAAGCATTGTTACCTTCGTCGGTAGATTTCGTTCACTTACTGGCAATTCATTTTCTTAACAAGCATTGAAATCTGGAGTTGAAATTGCCTTGCCTTTAGTTTAATCGCTCACGTGCAGGTCGTGTGTTCTATACCAACAGTGGAAAATGTTTGGAACACATTATAGTGGTTCTATTTTTACCTTAAACTGCAGGTCTACACCTCATATAGCTTCGGTGTTGAAAAGTATAAATAACTCAAATTCAATATATACCAAACTACAACTTTGGTAGTAATTACAGAATATAATTACTATTTACTTTGACATGGTAAAATACTACCATATATCACTATATCAGTTCTGATGTGGCTAACTAATCGAATTTTTAGACAACCACGGAGTATGGATTGAAATTTACTGTGTTATTTTCTATTTAGTCTTCTGCTATGACAGCAGGTATTTGCCATCTGACTATGAGTTTCTGTATTCCAGAAGCGCATGAGTTTTATTTACTAGTTCCTGAAATTTCGTTATTACGTGTATTCTACATCTTTAACCGCTTAACTTAAAACCACGAATTATTACGTTATTTTTGTTTTGCCCTAAAATTATGAACACGAATATATTCGTGCAAAGGAAAAAGATCTAAATATTAATTTAAACGACGAATCCTTACGTTCGCCATACGCAGCTGTGTGTATGGGTGTTCGCTAGATGTCGGTAAGATTCATTTAACTATTTTTGGCTAATATTTTGCATTGAAGGCCAATGCTTATTGACGAAATGACTAAATTGAAATAGCATATTTACATTGTACCGAGAATTCATTTGTTTGTTATTTCTCTTTGAAATAATGGTATTTTTTGCAAAACAGAATACAATAATTCCTGGTAGATTGATTGGAATATTGACTTATATTGAGCTCATTTTTCCCCACTGAGGTTTTGTCAAGATGGACAGTGAAAGTGACTTCGATTTAGAAGTTAGCGGTTCAGACAAACTCAAATGTATAGAGATTTTCTAATATCTGTCATTTTATTGTTATTAGCCTGCGACATTCTATTCAAAAATATTCTAAATAAATAAAAACGTATTAGAATATATATTTCTTTCCCTTTTGCTGAATATGCTAGTGTAATTTTGTAATGTTTATTGTGGAACGTACATATTCGGGATTTTAATATTTTTTGCAGGAAAATTTAAATCTCAATTTTGATCAGCTTGAAGTTCAAGTAAATTCAACGAACTGCATAAAATATTTTAAAAGATTCGTTGCAGCTTCTTGTACACAAAAAATGTTCAAAAAATTAAGACTAACAACAAGATTCATTTGCTTTTATTACGAACGAATATATTCGTGGTTTTAAAAAAGGTGATTTTCAAGTGCCTAATTCGGGCCTAAATTTTGGACAGTTTTAGTAATGTTTGCTTCCACATACCTCTACCTTCAACGTAAAATAGAAATAACAAATACAAAAAAATATGAAATTTGGAACGACTTTTGCGAAAAAAAATTATAAGTTAAGCGGTTAAGTTAAACTCATCCGAAGAATTCTAATGAAATACGCTTGTTATCGGGATTAGCTAAAACTTTTACCCGTTATTTCTGTTGGTAGAGAGCTCTTTTATCGAGTAGGATAGGCGGAGACTAGTTAGGTCTCTATGACTGACGTGGCAACCTCCTATGAAAATGAGTTAATATCTTACAACGTTTTAGCTACCATATGCGGACGGCTGGTCAAACGGTCCAATAATAATATAAAGGTAACCAAGAAAGTTCTGTCGCTTTTTCATCCACCAGCATCGAACATCATGTGTCACCTAAGACTACCTGGAAGATAAAAAATAGTTCCCATCAGCATTGTTGACCTTCTGCCAACGTTCTGGAAGGCCATAGATTCCATTTTATTAGAACTTGTTGGTCGTGAAGAGAAGAAAGTATCATGTGCATTTTCGCCTTTACTATGGATTTGAACTTTGGTCTTTTAAGATGATTGTCCAAGGAATGGAACACGTGATAATCGGACGGTGCAATGTCCAGGGACTGTGGCGGATACAATAGTGTTTCCCATCCAAGGCGTAGAATGGTGTCCCGGGTCATTCTAGCCACATGGGGCTTAGCGTTGTCCTGTAACAGGAGGACCCCTTTGCGATTCAGAAGTGTGGCTCCAGAGGTTTGAGTTTTCTTTGAACACAGCTCAAGTGCTGTTTTTCGGCTGTTTTGGAACCGGTCATGAGATGATAACCAATGATGACGGTGCCGATGTCAATACCTTGTCCAAAATAGCTCCTTCCTCAGACGGGACAGCAAGAAAACACAAGTGTCTTCTCGCGTTGCCTTCTGGCCTGAAGTCAAATCATGTGGGATGCATCGACACAACTTGTAGTGCTTCCCAAGTTGATGGAGATGTTGTCGAATGGCTTTTTCCTTCACACTGAATTGCAGTCCTAGTTCCTCACATGTCTGGCCACTGTTCATCTCAATTGCTGCCTGAAGATCTTTATTTTATAGATGTGTTGGTCTTCTGTCACGTGGTGCGTCTTCGAGTGTTTCGTCACTGTCTTTAAACTTGTTAGACCACCGCTGCACTGTCCGTGTAGCCAAGACACCATCACCAAAGGTGTGGCATATCTTTTGTCCCACTTCAGCAGTGTTTGACCCCAGTTTGAACTCGTACAGCATACACGCCGTTATGACGCTCTGTGGAGGTCCTATGTTCACTCTGTCCTTACGCAAGTTCACGGTGTAACTGAACTGCGACATCCAGGTTGTATACCCACACCAACAACTGACCTTGGCCTTATCTCTATTCGCATTGAATTCTGGTATGAGGGTCAATGGAACACAGACCTCAAAAAAATAAAAAACGACAGAACTTTCTTGGTTACCTTTATAACATGCAGCTTTCAACACCAGATGTATGTTCACTTTGAAATAGTTACTGAAGTCTATAACAGACGCGTTTGGACTACTTGAATAATAAGGAGACATGTATCGTACATATAATTATAAATAGATATGGATGTCCTTAATTATTCTCTTTCAATTGTCAATTCAACAAAATGAGTTAAAAGTGGTGCAATACCCTTGTAATCTCGAATAGAGTTACGTAGGGCACATTTTATGCAATGTGTGAAAATAGCATATATTGGCTAATTTTATATTTAAAGCTTATAATGATATTAGAAATAAGAAAGGTTACCATAATCGAATCCCACCAACAAATTTAAATATACATGTCAAGGTGTTTTAACCATTTACCACGTTTCTATTTTCTCTATATTTTGACAGATGTCAGAAGTAGACAGAAGCATTAAGGTTATAAAGAGAACTCAACATTAATTGGTTGGAATCAACATCATAGCTCTTCCTTGTGCATTTGATGGGGTGAGTCATATAAAGTAAATACCTTACTACTTGGTTCCTCCTCACATGAAGAAAAAAGAGCCATAACTCTTCTGTAGTTAGTCCTAGAAGCTTTCAAGTTTTCACGTCTTTGTATAGCGAACAGAGACAATAATCTGAATGCCAGCATTAATGCTCACAGTCACTAAAGCCTACAGGATTTGAACCAGCGTTTCCGATTCAATACACCATGTATGAGATAGAAGGCAATCGGCTGTCTCCACCCACTTCTCAGTCCCTTAATCATGAATACAAGAGCATAAGTATCTATACAGTTTGTACGGCAGAAGCAGTCAATATTGTCACAAATTTAATATTCTGTATTTTATGTTTGCTATCTGTAACCAACATAGATCATTTATCGCTTAATTAAAAGTCAATCTCTAACATTATACAAGTTTGTATATATAGGTGCATATATTTTGTTTGTTATTGCTCACAAAACTAAGCGTAACGAGCTTTACCCTATATGACTGAAATTATCATTTAGCCATTCCGTGAATTTACTTGCTTTCATGTTTTGCCAGTCATGATTTATTAATTAACATACAATGTACTATTTGTTTTAAATCAAGTTATTTATTTTAAATGAAGTGTTTTTCATATGGTCAAACCAGCTGCACTGCCTCCCAATGTGTTGTTTATTGAGATGATTTCATATTTTAAAAAAGTGGAATGAAATATTTAAGTTTTACGTTCCACGATTATGCCGGCTAAGGTAAAGGAAACAGTATGATTGCATATATAAAATAGTATAAATCATTTGCAAGATTGAACGTTACCCTGCAAGTTTCACGTTATTTTGTTGTAATTTACTTGGTAAAACCATATATGAATATCACTTATCGCTAAAATCTTCCTTATTTTTTTTCTGAAAAATCTCAAAACCCAAGTATAAAGAGTATTTGGAAAGTTCACTGAATATACCTAAGATTATTTCATTGTGGCTCAGTGGTAAAGTGTTAAACTCTGGCGTGTGGGTCCTTGATTTGATCCCATCTCCAGCCAAGTGGCTTTGTAGTAGGCAAACAGCATGTGAGTGAGTTTTTTCCCGGGTTTTTACACTTTCATCACTCCAGCAACATAAGGAATTTCATTACAGTATCCCTTAGCTCCCGTCATAATCGTGATACGTTACACTAAAAAATGCACTGTTATGAACAATTTTTTTCAAAACTTAAAGTGTTATTTAGCTAAATAATTAATATTACATAAGGAGTAGTGTTATGTACTTAAGGTAAAATTAAACTGTGTTGCCTGCTGAGTGCTTTGCTTTGTTGATAGCTCATAATCAATTGGACGATATTTGTGATAACTTCTAATGATATTTTTTGTATTTTCAGAGAACGATATGGATGTTCTAGACGGTATGATATACAAGATAACCCTTGAATCAAGAATGGAAATTTTGTTTAACGAAATACGATACCTCACTCCGCGTTTGAACAATGTTATTTATTTATTTATAAATTTTTCATTTATTCATTTTTAAATAAACACTGTCGTCAATTACCCGCTTCGCTGAATTAATATAAGAAAAGTTAGTAATAATGTTCCGTTAGTCAGTCACTATTTACTATTAGAAATAGTGTAAGTAAAAGACTAATAGTCACCGCAAGAAACAAACCACATCACTAGGAAGTACTTTCGAAGAACATCGTTTTCATCGTCAGCCTAGGCACACTTCGAACAGGATATAAACCATAGGAATGAAATTATGGATAAGTAAAAATGCTTAAAAAGAATTTTAAAAATATGCGAAGTAAAAATCTTCTTGTTACTAGAGATAGACAAATGTTAATAGTGATAGTCTAATTGGCAGTGTAAGAAGCAAAGGTTTCTCTCCCCTCCCCCTCTGTCTCAACTTGCAGGGCTGAATTTGGATTTAAACGGCATCGGAAGTGTCACTGTTCATTTCAGCGACTCCGAAAACCATGAATTCGACAGTAGTATCGGTCATTTTCGATCATATATATATATATATATATATATATATATATATATATATATATATATATATATATATATATATATCCCTCACCTTTCACCGTAAAAGTGAAATGATAAAAACTATTCCAGCCTGAACCTCATCTACATGGCAAATTTGATAGAGATTAGTTATGTGGTTCATGGGTTATTAAGTCACTTTCATTGTTATATAGATAGATAGATTTCGGGCAAATTGTAGTCAAATGCACGTTCTAGTCCTGCAAACCCTTCAATTCCTTGAAAGATTGAAAATGTTGAAAATGTAGTTCAGGATTGAAAATGTTGAAGCTTTTATTTTCATTTCTATTTAAGTAGGATTGCAAATGCAGTTGGTTAACAGTAATGACACGTAATGAAACAAACAATTTCTAATCCTACATCTCACGAATATTACCAGTTTTCTAGAAGTTAAAGTAGACTTGATGAAAGTGAATGATTTTGAAGGAAGTTGATGGAATGAGAATGTAGGAGGAAACGGGAGAACCCTAAGAAAATTTGGACACAATGTTCTCCACCACAATGCCATGGCCTAGGATTGAGCCAGAGACCCTTCAAACGAAAGGTAAGCGCTCTACTAACGAGCCATCATCACCCCAAGCAATGATACGTGGAAATAAGATTATGAACTTGAAAAGCTATGGATTATCTTCCACTTCTTAGCTTCACATTGTATTTTCAATGCCAGTGTCACCGGATTTTTTTACTTTTGGAAACTTACTCTCTGGAAACTTTTACCCCTTTTCGGTTTCTGGTTACTTCAAAGATAATATAAACATCAATAAAGACATTATGGTCTAATGAAACATTGAAAATCCGTGTTATCTCTTAACAGACCCACTCACTTTGGCCAAGATTGCTTTATATACCAAAAATTGATAGAGAGGTAATAATTTCCTAAGGAATTAATACACCCTGTTTGTTCTTGGTTACTTCAAAGACAAGATCAAATGTTAGAAATACATTATAAATCGATACCATTCAGTGTTATCCCTTAAGAGACGCAGTCACTTTGGACAAAATGGCTTTATACCCGAAAATTTGATTGGGACTAATATTTTCCTTAAAAATTAATACGCTTCTCTCTGTTTCTGGTTACTTTAAAGACAAAGTAAAATTTTACATTATAAATTAATAAAATTTCATGTTATTTCTTAAGAGACTCACTCATATTGGACAAGATGGTCATATATCGGAAAATATGATTTGGGGTAGACTTTTCTGTGAAACAGCTTCTCCTTCGGTGGGTTCCTGGCTACTTCAAAGTAAAATATTACCTTATAAGTTGATATCCTTAAATTTTGTCTCATAGAAGACGCAATCACTTCATATAAGATTGTCTTATTTTAGGAAATTAGCTGAAAGGCCTGTTCTTTGCATAGTAGTTATAGCTTTATGGAAAATATTTGAATTCCCTTACCCTTTAGCATATTTATTTCAATAAAAGTGTTATAATAAAAATACTCTACTTTTAGCAGAAACACCCCACTTTACTTTATCCAAATTTATATGATTTTAAAAACCCAGATTGGTGTGAGTACTACTTTCTAAAATTCATTTAATATGGATCAGCTGTAGATAGAATGCCTAGGAATAGAATGTTTTCCTTCTTGAAATACACTAAGGATACACTTGTAAACCAATTTCGAAGAAAATTTTGTGGTTTATATTTCGAGATACAGACTGAGTCAACCAAACATCAACTATCGCCTAAGTCTGGAGCCGCAGTAGGAACAACATTACTTTGAGCTCCAGTAAATATTTCGAAATAATAACTGAAACATTAAATTCTACTTAGAACAAATGGTTTATAGCTCCATTTGTGAGGTTTCTTTGTGTTATATTGCTTTATCGATGATCTACACTTTATGGGAATGATTTGCTCATCCACTACCAAGAATTTTTCTTTGGAGACTTCTCTCAGACGTTCTCGTATCTGTTCAAGAAAAGGCCTAATCTTATGAAGTATGCCATGGGCAAGTTCTTCTGCAGGAATAAAAGCTGACTTGGCATTGAAGTGAATAAATCGTTTGATCTCTTCAAACCGATCACAACTCATCACCTGATTTACCGCCTCTTGACCAAGCTTTCCGTTCCAGTAATGCCTAGTAGCAGCGAATTGAATAATTGAATGTAGAAAACCATACAATAAGCTGTTCAAGTTTATTTGTGGTCATACGAAATGATTTTGTTGGCCAAACTTGTGCTGAATATATATAGGTTTGACTGTTCAACCGCGTAGTGAAGAATCTCATCGGTTAAAAAAGTACTTGAAATGTTCAATAGGCGTTGATAGCAGTTTTATTTCTTCAGGTAAGTCCTGAGGTCTTCAAAATTTTACATCTTCTTGGGACTTTTACATGTTCTAGGTCTCCGCTTGGTGTTTTTCAAATCGCTTGATGACGTAGAACTTCTATGCTGAGAATTATTTATGAGACAGAGAAGGACATCATCAGCATCTAAATTCATTGCATCATCAGATTTGGATATGATGGTCCTCTCAGAGGCAGGAGCAACAGAATCTTCATCCGAGTCCAATAACAAAGTATTGGTATTTCTTGGATCTAGTACTGATTCATCTTCGGATAAATCTGATTTTACCATTTTGAAATTGTCTAACAGCTACTGACGAACGTTCGTCATAAAAGAAAGCCCAGAATCCATTTCTGTAACAGAATTGCAGAACGACTATAGTAGTTGTCACTTCCTCACTTCAAGGACATAAATGTACCCGTAAACTCATGGTATGGCACATACCTTTTTCTTTCATATTTCTCCAATATGAGCATATAAAATGAATATCTTATTGTTGGAAATACATCTCAAAGTACTTATCTTGAATGTAATATTTTTTGTTAGGGAAAATTGCGCACAATGTGTAGCCAAAAAATTATTTTCACTGACAAAAATCCACTGCTTCATAAAAACCACATGCCAACGTTTCCCCGTCTAATGCAACTCGTAAAGAATATGCCAAATGACACCAAAATCTCTTATTCATACACGCCAATATCTCACACAGCAGACGAAACAGTCATTTGGGGCCTTTGATAAATCACACAAAAGGTAAAGTGAAAAAAGGGGCAGTGGCATATATGGCACGGCATGCGGTAAGGGGTTAAGATGCTTCTGAGTTAAGGTTGAATATACATTCATATGCATAAATCCAAAAATATATGTAGATATGTGAAAAACGTATTCGACGTTCCCCTTTTAGTTGTACTAGCTGACATATCCGTCCTTGGATTTCCTTGTGATTAAATGTCATCACTGTTGTAATAGCTAGAGGAACGAAAACTATGAATTCGACACTAATCTCAGTCATTTGAGACATTTTATATTTCACTCCTTCTCATCTTCTTGAACCTCCTGCTCCACCTAGAAGAGCTAAGGAGTTCTTACCTTCACTGGTAGCTGAATTTAGACTTAAATGGCATGAGGACTCCCACCAATTAACTTAGCGACCCTGAAAATTAATGATTCGACACTAATAAGCTGTTTCCGATATATTATTTACATGTCACAATTTCATCCCATCTGGGTGCTAAAGGATGCTTAAATCGGACTTAAAGACACTAATTCGATTGTTTTTAACCATATGTACTATATATGTGGGAGATGACATTGTACTTAAAGGACAGCAAAATTATCACCAATCAACTTAGGAAAACTATGGATTTGATACTAATATTCATCATTTTTATTCATTTTTATGTCTCTCCTCATACACACCCTAGTAGTAGTTCTTACCCTTACTGGGATTCTAAAGTTGGACTTAAATGCTGTCAGAAGTGTCACCAATCAGCACATGAATCCCGAAAATAATGGATTCGAAACTAATATCGGTCGTTTTCGATCAATTTCATGTGTACTCTGCCCCTATCTCTACAGGAATGTTAGCAGATCTTATCCTGACAGCACTCTTTTGTAAACAATAAGTAACATGTAAACCAAATTTGAGTTAAAATTGCTACAGACGTTCCAGAGTTATTAGGGATCATATACATAGACATACACATCCATCTAGTTATAAATACAAAGACTAGCCTTTGGCTAGATGGTGAATCCGCCTCTAGACCCCCGAGTCTACTCGGCCTACGGCCTCGCATTTCTTATCTATCGGCTTTGGCATCAACAATTTATTTCGTGAACTTGCTCTTTATATTTCCTGAATCTGCCCATCCGTGGGCTTCGCCCCCACACACTGTCTTTGCTCGGCTTATGACCTCGAACCTCTTCAACACACAATTCTATCCTTTTTTTTTTCCTATTTCAACTATCTAAAAGATAAGATTTTGTATCCCAAGAAAACGCCCATTTAAATACCATGGGAATATCTTCATCCCCCTTTAGACCCTTTAAAAATTAAAATGTTCACTTTTGGCAATTTTTCTGTCTGTTAGTCCTGGAAGGCTACAATCATGCTAAATTTCACCATTCTAATCCTGCCAAAAATACCTAAACACTTTAAGGTGTAGAAGAAGTCCCATATAAATAACATAAGAAAGATTTTTCAGTTCCCCATAAAATCACTCTACGGTAGGAAATTTTTATTTTTTATGATTCACTTAGGTAACACTAATGAAAACGTACAAGCATACAGAATTTCAAGTTTTTATTTCATTTCTAAGTACTTAAAACATGACATTATAGGTCCAAAAAGCCCATTTAAATAACATGGCGAAATTCTTCGCGGGTTAGAGCTCCGCAGGGCATGTTGTTTTCCGTCTTTATTACATCTAAATAGAAAGGGGGACCTGTGTTCTAGAACCTTGCTGCCATGTTGGTTATGTTACCGTTACATTGAAAAGTATAAATTTCTCCATGTTGCTTTACAGTTCCTTGCTTACCGCATTTTCTGCTATTTATTTTTTGATTTATTAACCCATGACTTTTACTTACTTTTAGTAGATTTTCCTGATTATCGCCAGACATGTTTACAAAACAAATGCTCATTACATTCCCATAATCTTATCATGAAGTAACCTTGCGCCAAGTAGTTCCCTCCGCTTGCCAAATAGTTCCATTTTTAGAACCGTTTATATCAGAAAATAAACACAGCTTTCGTTCTCCTTATGTATTATCAAACACAAAAACGAGCAAATTATTCATTTCTTCCCGTAAATTTTCAAAATTTTCCTAGAAACGACCAACTTCGGAACTTAACTAATAAAATAAATCACTTTATACAGCATCAATCAATTCTTATCCTATAAACTGCTTCACACATGAAGAGTAACATACGTATAATTTTACACATTTGACAATTATAGCTGTCGAATCGGGTGGTTCATGGGGTCCCGAAGGCCTTAACTTTATAAAAGAAGTTGGTCATCGCATTCGTTTATCGTCAGGAGATGCTAGAGCAACCTCGTTTCTACTACAACGCATCAGCATGGCAGTACAAAGAGGGAACGTTGCATCAGTTTTGGGAACGCTACCCTCTGGTAAGGAACTGGAGGAGATCTTTTGTTTGTAATCTCGGCGAAGGTCTGAGGATGCTGTTGTGAGGCTTATCACAATAACGTGTATTAGTGAATAATTATATTTTAATAATCTGTAAAATGTAAATTGTGCACTGTTCAAGGAATGTAATATTTTGTAATTTTGCCAGCGGACTTAATGCAAAGTGGGATCTTATTGTTGTCTAATTTCTAATTTTAATTAACTTTGAATGTTACAAATTTGAATGAGGTCGTCGGTTTTAACAATATTTCATTGTTAAATTTTAATGTAAATAATTAGGCAAAAATTGCTTTGTTGTTACAATACATATATATAATTTGATAGTGTTGATTAAGATAATATTTACAAACTTAATTTCAAATCTTCCTCTTTGTTTAATGTGCTACCACGTAATTTTATTTCCATTTCTTCTCTTAATAACGTTTTATATCCATGAGTAGACCTGCATATAACCGATGCATTTTCAAACATAATTTTATGCTGTTCTTCCAGTGCATGTTGAACTAATGCTGACTTTTCTGGTTGATTTAATCGTTTACATCTTGTGTGCTCATTACATCTGTTTTTATTGTACGTCCTGTTTTGTTCAATACATGTTAGGCCATATTCACATGGAATTGAATAAATAAATTTTTCACAATATGATACATGTAATCGCTTAACAATGTTAACATTTTATATTAAAGATATGAACAACGCCAACTTTATACCTAGGTAAATTAATAATCGTTACCGAGAAAATTAACAATTGGAGTAGATTTTTCTTTTAATTCTGGATAGATCCTTTGTTGATTTTTCAATCAATAATTTCCTCCTTTAAAGACAACTTTTCTACTAGCTTAAACATAACTTTTTCATACGTGTCTGAAGTTGTCCACCCACCTCTCCAAACCTAAATTAAACTAAACGTCGTACATCGTTACTGCACTAGGGTTAAGTTTAGAGTTACCCCTCCGCTTTTTATAAAAATCAGGAAAATTTACAGGAGAAATGAAGTAAGAAATGATAATTTGAAGTTCTTATTTGATATTTGCGAATATAACTTCGGCAGGAGAGTTATGTTTAATACGAGAAAAGATATGTGGAAGTTAGTACTATTTGCCAGATGCGGAAGCATTCGCGGAAGGTTTCAGCAGCATGGTAGTTGTAAAATATGGCGAACATGGCGAATAGGTGTAACGGATGCGCAAAAATAATGAAGAAAACCTTTTAAATTTTTGTGAAACCCACGGTGTACTGAAGTTAAGTGAAATGTAACAATTTTTAATACTTTAAACACTGTTTTTTGTATGTTGCAAAGTCCAAGGGCAACTCTGGACTGGAGGGGCAACTCTAAACTTAAGCCCTGCACTAAGAAATTACGTTAGTGCTATCAGAGTTTACAAGTTATTGAAGATTTCTGATAAGGGCTAACTTCAGAAGTATCAAAATCCATACAAATTGACGTAGAAACATGGGGTTAACTTCAATCATTAATGCACTTAAACGCACTAAGCACTAACGTTAGTGCTACCATATTTTGGGATTTATTCAAGATTTTTAATGGGGGCCAACTGCAGAAGTATCAAAATCCATACAAATTGACGTAGGAACATGGGGTTAACTTCAATCGTTAGTGCACTTAAACGCACTAAGCACTAACGTTAGTGGTATCATATTTTAGGATTTATTCAAGAGTTTGTAGGGGGCAACTTCAGAAATATCAAATTCATTACAAATTTACGTAGAAACAGCGTTAATGGCAATCTTTAGTGCATCATTAGTGCACTTAAACGCACTAAGCTCTAACTTTAGTGCTACCATATTTGGGGATTTATTTAAGACTAGATTTTGGCTAGCTGGGAGCTACGCCCCCAGATCCCCGAGTGTGCTCGGCCTACGGTCTTGCATTTCTTACCTATCGGCCTTTGCATCAACATTGAATTTGGTGAACTTGGTCCTCATATATCCTGATTTTGCCTATCCGGGGGCTTCGCCCCCACACACTGTGTTTGCTCGGCCTACGGCCTCCCACCTCTTGAACCCACAATTCTATCGTTTCTTTTCCTATTTTCAACTATCTAAAATATTAGATTTTGTATCCCAAGAAAATGTCCATTTAAATAGCATGGGAATTTTTTCATCCCCTTTAGACCCCTAAAAAATTAAAAATATTCACTTTTGGCAATTTTCCTGTGGGTTAGTCCCGGAAGGCTACAATCATGCTAAATTTCATCATTCTAATCCTGCCGGAAATACCTAAACAGTTTGGAGTATAGAAGACGTCCCATATAAATAAAATGGGAAAGATTTTTCAGTTCCTCATAAAACCACTCTACGATTGGAAATTTTTATTTCTGATGACTCACTTAGGTAATTCTAACGGAAACGTACAAGCATACCGAATTTCAAATTTTTATTCCAATTCTAAGTGCCTAAAACATGAGATGATAGGTTTTTAAAAAAGGCTCATTTAAATAACATGGGGAAGTTCTTCATCCCCTCTTTAGACCTCCTATAAATTAAAAATATTCATTTTTGGTCATTTTCCTGCCGGTTAGTTCCGGAAAGGTACAATCATGCCAAATTTAATCATTGTAACCCTACAGGAAGTGTTCAATAATTTATGTCAGCTCATGTAGTTTTATATATAGTTAAGATTTTTGGTGGGGGCCAACAACATCAGAAATATCAAAATCTATACAAATTGACGTAGAAACTTGCAGTTAACGGCAATCGTTAGTGCACTTAAAGCACTAAGCACTAACGTTAGTGTTACCACAATTTGTGGTTTATTTAAGATTTTTGGTGGGGACTAACTTCAGAAATATCAAATTCCATACAAATTGTTAGGTGTAGGTGCTACAAGTAAAAAACTTTTGGAAAGTAGCGTTAACTTGGCTCCCACTTTAAGCACTACCAAAAAAAAGTGTCATTTGTTAATGCATCGTTAGTGGTTCTAGAAACCCCTCATAGTTTCGTTATTGCTTAACTATTGATGTAGATATAGTAAATTACATGTCACGAAACTCTCATGAGAAATTCATGGGGAATTTTTCATTGCGTCAAATTTTCTCCAAAGTCAAAAGCACTAATGATCTTTTTAGTGCAACTGTTAGTGTATAGTTAGTGCTTTCTAGTGCACTAATACATAACGTTAGTGCTTCATTAATGTAGGTGCTACAAGTAATATATCTTTAGAGGCCAGTGTGAACTTGGGGCCACTACTTGAAACAATAACGAAAAAATAGTGCCGTTAGTTAGTGCATTGCTAGTGCTTCTAGAGAATATTATCAGTTTCGTTAGTGCTTCTCTATTAGTGTAGTTAACTCCAATTACATGTCACGAAACTCACAAGAAATTTATGGTGAATTTTTCATTGCGTTAAATTACCGCCAATTTCAAAAGCACTAATGAGCTCTTCTAGTGCAATCGTTAGTGCACCAACAGCTAATGTTAGTGCTTCATCAGTGTCGGTGCTTCAAGTAAAATATCTTTGGTAGCAGAGTAAACTTGCCGCCCACTTCAAGCACTAACGAAAAAATTGTATCATTCGTTAGTGTATTTTAGTGCTTCTAGAAAAAAATAACAGTTTGTATTGAATTTAATATTTCTGAAGTTGGTCCCCACAAAAAATTCTGAATAAATCCCAAATTGTGGTAGCACTAACGTTAATGCCTAGTCCGTTTAAGTGCACTAACGATGCACTAGCGATTGTCGCTAACTCCGTGTTTCTATGTCAATTTTTATAGATTTTGATATTTCTGAAGCTGGTCCCCAACAAAAATTTTGAAGAAATCCCAAAATATGGTAGCACTAACGTTAGTGCTTAGTGCGTTTAAGTGCACTAACGATGCACTAACGATTAAAGCTAACCTCATGTTTCAACGTCAATTTGTATGGATTTTGATATTTCTGAAGTTATCTCACACTAGAAATCCTAAATAAATTCCAAAATAGGGCTAACTTTAGTGCATAGTGCGTTAAAGTTCACTAACGATGCACTAAGGATTGCCGTTAACCTTGTGTTTCACGTCAATTTGTATGGAATTTGATATTTCTGAAGTTGCGCCCCCCACCAAACATCTTGAATAAATCCCAAAATACGGTAGCACAAACGTTAGTGCTTATTGCGTTTAAATGTACTACCGATTCCCGTTAACCGGATGTTTCTACGTCAATTTGTATGGAATTTGACATCTCTGAAGTTAGCCCCCACCAAAAATCATCAACTCATAAAAACTCTGATAACATTAACGTTAGTGCTTAGTGCGTTTAAGTGCACTAATGATGTGATAAGTTTAGTGCAAATCTGTCTGCATAAAGATGGGACACCCTACCAAAAATCTTCAATAACTCGTAAACTCTGATAGCACTAATGTTAAGATGATAGCACTAATGATAGAACTAGCGTGCACTAACGATACACTAACGATGTTCGACGTTTGGTGTAATTTGGGAAAGGAGGAGGGGGGGGGGGAATTTCAAACACGTATTTTTCATGTACAATTTTGTAGTCCAAAAGAGAGATAATGTACCTGCAGATTTAATCGAAAACCGTAGTCGAATGAAGAATTCACTTAGGAACTACGTGATTTTTCCGTGATTCACTATGTTGTTACTATGTTCATAGAGCATATTTCTTAGTTCATTATTAAAAAATAAGAGGTTTACTCGAATCAATGTATCCCGCCAAGTGAATTTGTGGTGGACAAACACCGTATGCGTGGATTTTCTCGGTGTTCTCCCGCTTCCTCCTACTTCCTTCATTCCACTATTTCATTCATTTCTCATCATCACTGTCTCCTTTAGCCTAGCCGGCATAAGCGTGGGACGTAAAACTTAAAGATTTCATTTCATTTCATTTCTTGTATTTTTCAAAGCCTTTCACATTTTATATTTTAGTAAACCCTCGCAGGAAAATTTAAAATTGATTTCGAATAAAGGTTTTAGAGCAGCTAAAGAAGATTCAAATTTGTTTGTTTTACATCCGCTTATGGATAAAAAAAATAAGCTTTTTAAATGGCTTAGTGGGCAGAACCTTTCTCTTATTAACATACTACGTAATTTTTCAACATATCCTATGATATTAATATTTTTGTTACAATTAAGCTACGTAAGGATACAATTTTTAGAAAGGATTAGGACTCGGTTAGGATAGAAACATTGTACAACATTCTTACAGAATTTGGAATACCGAAAAAGCTAATTAAATTAATTAAGATATGTTTAAATGAATCCCAAAGTAAAGTGTCAGTAGGAATTTTTTTGCCCAGCAGCTTTCACGTCGAAAATGGCCTGAACGTTGTCGTCATTATTTTTCAACATTGTCCTGGAATACACAATAAATCAAAGATAGCAACCAGGGCCTACAGTTGAAGCGTGTTCACTAGGTTATGGCGTATGCTGATGATGTAAATTTAATAGGGGATGATAAGAGAATAATAGAAAGAAATGCAGAGGTAAATGCTTGCAGTGACCTGGGTTTAGAAGTAAATTCATAGAAAAATAAGTACATGGAAGTGCGTCGGGACTATAATACTTTTGATAAAGTGGATATTTTCAAATATCTAGGATCAATATTAACAGACGAAAACCATATTCACGAAGAAATTAAATGTCAACTAAAAGCAGAGAATTCGTGTTATTATTCAGCTCAAAATCTTTCGTCGTCGCGAATTCTGTCGAGGAATTTGAAGCTTTAAATATATAAAAGATTATCACGCCTGTTGTTCTGTATGGTTGCGAAACATGTTCGCTTACTCTGGGGGAAGAACATATACTGAAAGTATTTGAGAACAAAATCCTGAGACGAATATTCGGGCTCAAGGGGAACGAGAATGGGGAATGGTGGAAACTTTATAACGAGGAACTGCATAGTTTTTACCATTTACTAAACATTGTTAGGGTAATCAAGTCTAGGAGGCTCAGGTGGGCAGGACATATAGCCAGGATGGAAGGAAGTAGGAACGCTTTCAAAATCTTAATTGAAAGACCAATCGGAAAACGACCATCAGAGAGACCTAGGTGCAGATAGGAGGACAATATTAAGATGGATCTCGCAGAAATAAAAATACAAAATAGAAATTGTATTCTAGAGATGCAAGGGCTCGGAAAAAAACGGCTTTTTTGGAAGAAAATCTCGGTTTTTTCTGCTTCGCTTTTTTGTTTGGGAAATTTTGGGCTTTTTTCGAAATTTTGCTTTAAATTGATAAAGCAGACTTTGTTTCGCTTCTCTACAGCACAATAACTCATTTGATTAGTGGTTGATGTAGATAATAATATAGAATCTCTAAAATAAACCACGAATTTCGAAAAGTTTTTTTTTTAATTCTTAACCTATTTACATTATGAATTCCAAAAGATTAACCAATATATATATATATATATATAATTTTTTTAACTTCTTATACACAAAAATAAGTACTTTTTTTAAAAAAGGTACACAAATAACTAGCAAAATTGTATGTAGTGTTTTTACTTCAAAATATCACACACCCTCTTTTTGAAACAAAAAATAAAACATGAGAGAAATATATTTATATAATAATCTTAAAAGCTGCACATCAAGAGCTTGGTTTCGGGTGGTTCTGTACATTCTTGAAATGTTTAAGTTTTAACTTTCATATACATTACGTGAATATTCGAACCAATTTTTCATTCATTGATCACATACGTAATAATGTTACATACGTATGGTGCTTGGAATCTGCAAAATCGGTAAAGTTCCGAATTCTATAATGCACTGACTGTTCCTTAATCTTGTTCAGAATCGGGAAATTACCAAATTTTCTGTTAATGGATCATATGCGTAATAGACTGTTCATCTGATCGTGAGGTTTCCTAGACTCATAGATAGTGTGGATTTAGGGAATTCAATCAACTATCGACCATATATTTACTATTCAATAAATGCTCAAAAATAAATTGGAATATACTACCCAGTACATCAGCTGTTCATTTAAAAAGGCTTATGACTTGCATAGGAGGGAAACATTGTACGAAATTCTTACAGAGTTCGGAATACGAAAAACCTAGTTAGATTAATTAAAATGTGTTTAAATGAATCCTAAAGTAAAGTCCGAGCAGAAAAATTCTTGTCCATGAGTTTCCACGTCGAGAATGGCCTGAAACAAGGAGATGCGTTATCGCCATTATTGTTCAGCTTTGTTCCGGAGTATGCTATAAGGAAAATTAAAGATAGCAACCAGGCCCTAGAGCTGAATTGTATTCACCAGGTTACGGCGTATGCTGATGATGTAAATCTAATAGGGGATGATAGGAGAACAATAGAAAGAAATGCAGAGTCCAGTTTAGAAGTAAATGCGTGTGTGTGTGTGTGTGTGTGTGTGTGTGTGTGTGTGTGTATGTGTAAATGATCTAAAATGACTGACATTAGTGTCGATTACATAGTTTTTGGGTGGGGTCATTGAGACGAACAGTATTCTGCTAGCTTTTGATAATAATAAAAGTATTCTGCTACCTTTTAATAATAATAAGGGCTATTTTTTGGACTGAGTTTAAAAAAGTGTGTGGGCTCCTTAGAAAGGGGAATTATTTTCGGAGTTTAGGTGACAGCACATTTTTTTATGAATATTGTTTTCGAAGTACTGTCTACAGTGTGTCCATAAAGTCTGGGTAGATAGGGAATTCTAATATTTTTTTCTCAAGATTGAATGATGGCTCTGTCTAAAGAAGAACGAATCGAGTTGGTACCCTTAAGTGGACGAGAAGGATGGTCGTATTGCAAAATTGCGGAAGAGTTTAACCATCGACACCCTCGAACCAGTCTTGGGAAGTAACGTAAAGCAAGTAACGAGTTACTTTTTAAATAACGTTTCCTAGTAAGGCGTTACATTTTTCCCAAAGTAACTGTAACGGTAACGCGTTACAATTTTTTGTAACGTAACTGGTTTGCGTTACTTTCCTCGCGTTACTTTTCACATGAGTAACTACAATATATGTATATTTTTTTTTCGGAAACGAATGTTTCTTTCCTGTAACTGAATTTCTCAGAATAGATCAATGGAGCATGAACTACGTATATCAGTGACCGACACACAGAGAAACAGATAAGATCATAGTGCCACTTGCTCTCTTTGAAAAATGGCAGCCTCAGGGAAATCAGGTGTACTCATTGCAAGCACTTGGAAGATTTTGTCATAGATTTTGACAGCTCCAAATCAATACATTCAGTGATTAAATTAGGAGTGCAATGGTACCGGTAGTCTATTTCACTTTGTTTGGTGTTGTTTTTATAAAGATGGACAACGAAAATATTTTACCGTTCGAACGTTTGAAAGAATACTTTTTGTTAAAAGGTTAGGATGATGGTGGACACAATTTAAAAGCGTATGAAGTGCCCTGGCCGGAAATATTTATCATAACTACAGTGCCTTGATTAACGATAGACCTATACAGTAAGTGCGTTTGCACACGGCAACGATAATATCGGTGGAAGCAACAATAATGTCGGCAGTGAAATCGACTTCAATGTATTCAAATCGTAGCTTGCACACGCCACCGATATTATCTTCCGATCCTCCGACAAGCAGATGCTGCCGGCCAAGCCCCCGATATTGTCGGCGGTATCGCCGACACCCATTTTGTCGGGGGCAATGTTTTCTATGATTGGATGCACACGCCACCGATAATGTCGGCCGGCCAGCGGGTTAGATGAAGAGATTGAGTGACAAGGTGCTGTGTATTTTTGTTTCGTTTCTTGTCTTTGGAATTTTGTTGTTTCCATTTTTTCTATTACAATTGTATATTATTATTATTATTATTATTATTATTATTATTATTATTATTATTATTATTATTATTATTATTATTATTATCTTGTCCTATAAACAACTTCGGAACCACTTATTATTTTTTTACAGTCTCTGTTTTGGAGTAGCTAATTCCCTTTATTAAATAAATATAAAATATGGGAAGTCTGATGAGTATTGGTTTCCCTCTAAATAGCTATTACCAAATAGAATATAGGAAATTTAGATAACGAATTTCTTGATTAGTTTCCACTCCTTTTATTAGTATTGTTCTTTATCTCTCTCTCTCTCTCTCTCACACACACACAATTTTTGATGGTATATTTTTTAATCTATTAATGCTTTTAAATTTTAATACATTCTGGAAATTAATTTAAGCGTATTTTTAGTTTGATATGCTGTGAACATAAGCACATGGAAAAAATCCTGATTATTATTACTTTCTTTTATTTTCATCAGAATTGTGTGCAGATCACTTTTCCCGGTTCCACTTAATAAGCAATGATTGAATAGAATATTTGTTGACAAGTCAAAGTAGAATTATTATTATTTTGAAACGAAACCAGCACAATCAAACACTCTTTCCAAAGCTCCAAGGACAAGTTACTCATTTGGCATTTTCTTGACTGTGATCTCAACAATAGGGATGTGACTTCATGCTTCACTTGTTGCAGATTTTTTCTCTCATTTCCAAAACTATCCCAAATCCCCCTTTTTAAAAATAATTTGTGGAATGGCAATTGAAAACAAAGACGAAAGCTATGTATCCAAGTTTTCCCTCTCCCCTTTGTACCGGGATCGACCCCCTGATAGAGTTCTGCATTTTAGCTACAGTGACTGGATGAAAAGTTTGGGTATTATTGCATTCGTATCTTTCTAGTTTTGCTTAGATTTTTAGAGATGGCAGGAATTTTTCCATTCGATATTTTAACTCTTATTGAACTTGTGAAATGTAGACCTTGCATATGGGATAAGATAACAGACTCTTTCAAGGACAGAATTGAAAAAGCAAAAAGCATGGCGGAAAGTTTAAGCAAGCCTTGCCGAGGATTTTGAGTTCATGGACAAAAAGAAACGAGAAACGACAGGTATGTATGCAACAGCGCAAATCTGTCTTCAACATTGGGAAGGGGGGTAAGATCGTTCCCATATGATATATATATAGCGATGTTCAAACTATTTCTGAGGTTAACATACAACGGAACATACAATGGATGTGAGGAACCGGGGTTAACATACAATGTGAGTGGAGAAACCATTCAGCAACACCTCCATCAACTTGGGTCTATGGGTCCCACATGATTTGATTTTGGGCCAGAAGGCTACGCGAGCAGACACCTGTGTTTCTTTGCTGTTTCGTCTGAGGAAAGAGCCATTTCTGGACAGGATGTTGACATGTGATGAGAAGTGGGTCTTGTACAAAGCTCCACGGCGTCGTCATCATTGGTTAAAATCCCATGAACCGGTTTCAAAACAAATGAAACCAGTAATGCAGCAGAAAGTCCTCCTGTGTGTTTGGTGAACTGCTCCCGACATCGTGCTTCGGGAAGTGCTACCAGCTGGTCAGAGCAGAACATCATTGCAACTGTCTACTGTCAGCAGTGGAGCCGTGTTCAAGAAAAACTCAAAACCCTCAAAAACTTCTCAATCGCTAAGAGGTTCAACCGTTACGGGATAACGCCAAGCCCCATATGGCTAGAATGACCCGGGACACCATCCTACGAGTTGGATGGGAAACACTATTGCATCTGCCATACTCCCCGGACATTGCACCCTCCGATTAGCACCTGTTCCATTCCTTGGACATTTACCCTAGAGGACTCCAGTTCAACTCCGTAGTAGGGGTGGAAAATGCACTTGATACCTTCTTCGCTTCACGGCAAACCAAGTTCTACCGCGAAGGAATCCATGCCCATCCCGAACGTTGGCAGAAGGTCGTTGATACTGATGGGTACTATTTTTGATCTTCCAGGTACGTCTTAGATGACATATCGATGCTCTAAGGTGATAGGTCTAAAAGCGACAGAAATTAATTCGTTACTTTTATACATACTATATAAAACTACTGTATAAGTTCTAGTATCTCGAGTTCGAGAAGTCGGAATTTCAAAATTCGTTCAGATTATTGCTCATTTTGGTCTAGTTTACAGAATATATAAAAATGAAATGGGGTCCTTTTTGCTTCCGTGGTGACTTTATGTTCGAATATCTCGAGTTCCGAAGTTCGGAAAGTCAACATTCCTTCAGATTCGTGTTCCTCGTGGTCTAATTTACAAAATATATAAAAAATCAGTTTGGGTCCAGTTTGCTTCCGTGGTCATTTTATGTTCAAATATCTCGAGTCCCGACATTCGAAATGTCAAAATTCCTTCAGATTCGTGTTCCTCGTGGTCTAATTTACAAAATGTATGAAAATCAGATGGGGTCCAGTTTGCTTCCCTGCAGCAGAAAAGTACATTGGAAGTGTCATAAAAGAAATAACTAAAAAAAAAAAGTGTGAAGGATCCCAGGTCAGTATTTGTAACACAAATGTTCACATACTTACAGTTTAGAACCCCCACTTTTCTGATTTTAAAATAGAGCAACCCTCATTTAGCTGTAACTTGTATAACCATCGAACTATCCCTTTCGCACAGTGCTGCAAATATTACCATAATAGTCTTGGAGTAACTAAAAAAATTAAAACACACACATATAAATCAATACAATTGTCTCGATTGATAGATGTTTTCATAATTGTTAAAAGGTGTAATTAAAAACAGCAAACATTGTTTCTGCTTTGAAAAGGACAAACATGGTTTCGCTTATGAAACCGCAAACACGGTTCCGGGCGGCTTTCACTTTCGAAAAGAGCTTTCACGGTTTTCGTTTGGAAATCCGCTTTTACTGTTTCGGTTTTGAAAACCGTTTTTGCTGTTTTGGTTTTGAAAACCGCACATGCTGTTTCGGTTTTGAAAACCGCATTTACGGTTTTACTTTTCAGATTTTAAAATATAGCAACCTTCATTTAGCTGTAACTTGTATAAACATCGAGCTATCCCTTTCGCACAGTGTTGCAAATATTACCATAATAGTCTTGGAGTAACTAAAAAAATTAAAACACACACATATAAATCAATACCATTGTCTCGATTGATAGATGTTTTCATAATTGTTAAAAGGTAATTAAACACAGCAAACATTGTTTCTGCTTTGAAAAGGACAAACATGGTTTCGCTTATGAAACCGCAAACACGGTTCCGGGCGGCTTTCACTTTCTAAAAGAGCTTTCACGGTTTTCGTTTGGAAGTCCACTTTTGCTGTTTCGGTTTCGAAAACCGCTTTTGTGGTTTCGGTTTTGAAAACCGCATTTATGGTTTCGGTTTTGAAAACCGCAACGGTTTACTCAAAAAACGAAAACCGCAAATGTCACAAAAATTCGACAGCACTAATAAAAAACTAAGTAACACGTCCCAACGGCAACACTCCGATTTTGATAAAATTTGGCAGGTAGATACTACATATAAAATACACGAATACGAGTTTTTTTATTTAATGCGGAAAAATGGTTTCAGGGGCAAAGGCCCCCACCCAAAATTTTGAAAGTTGAGGCCCGAAAAGGCAAGAAGAAGTCAACCGAAGTAAATGAAATTGCGTACAGATATTGTAGACATAAAATGAGGGAATACGGGTTTCGTATTTTCCTGGAAGAAACAGTTAGGTGGGGCACAGACTCCTCCAAACCTTTGATCACGAAATATCGAAAATGCTAATAACAGTGTGTCATCTGTGTGTAAAGAACATGAAGAATTGCAACAAAACTTTGTGTAGGGACAATACGCAAAATATAAATGAATGAGGTTTTTTTTTCTCTGTGGAAAAACGGTTTTAGGGGTGGAAAGTCCTCACCCAAAATTCTGGAATTTGACGCCCGAAAGGCAAAAACAAGTGGACCGAAGTGAAATAAATTGTGCACACATATTGTAGACGTAAATTGAGGGAATTCATGTTTCGTATTTTCCTGGAAAGAAACGATTAAGTGGGGCACGGACCCTTCCAAACCTTTGATCACGAAATATCAAAAGAGCTAATAACAGTATGTTAGATGTATGTAATGGACATGAAGAATTGCAACGAAACTTTGTATAGGGACAAGAAGCAAACAATAAATAAATACAGTTTTTGTATTTTCTGTGGAAAAACGGTTTTAGGGGGCAAAAGCCTCCATCCAAAATTTTGAAAGTTGAGGCCCGAAAGGTCAAAAGAAGTGATCCGAAGTGAATGAAAATGTGCACAGATATAAAACTTGCTTTCCGAAAGAATATTCACACGTAAAGGTATATTCTGTACGTAAATGTCAACAATTTTACGTTTAACTGTTTTCAGTATACCAAAAATTATTGAACATATTTTGTTTTTCTTGTTTTTTTCTGTTTTTGTTTATATTATACCTAATCGTAAGTCATTGTTGGTAAAACTAGATTTTCGATTCTTGTGTCCACTGTTGTAGTTACTAAGAGCTGGACAATTTAGTGCGATGACAATAGGCAATCTAGTTATACGTATGAGAGAAACGCTCTGAATTTTATGATGGCTGACTACTTTAAGACTTCCTTTATTGCTCTCTACTCAAAGCAAATTAGATTTCCGTTCATCGATAACCCTAGGAATACCATCAGCTGTGAGAGGCGCTGCACAGAGTACCAAAGCAAGGATGAGAATGGAAATATAATATATACTTATAAGTATGATGAAGAGGTGGTTACTCGTGTTTTTATATACACCTTGCGTGCATATTCAATTACATGGTTCTGTGTTAATGATATGTGTGTAAAATGCATGTTACCATATGTCAGTATCCGCACTGATTTACGATCCTTTGTACCACTTCATCAGGATCCTTCCATTGAATATGTTCCAGAAGATGATTCCTGCGATCCAAATTCTACTGTAGATAACGAGAGCGATCGGGCCATGTTACTATGCGGCGGTGAAGAACTCGATTTCGTCAACAACATGCCTGAGCAAATAATACATTGCAGCAATTCAGTTACAACCATAGCTTCAGATGATGATAGAAGCGATGTCTCAGACAATGATGCGCTAAGTGACATCCCAGAATCAGAGCTCGATGGAATCATATTCAATTCCTCTCCTGAGAAACAATGGTTAGATGACATCCCAGAATCAGAAATTGATGCAGTCATACCGGTACTCAATTCCTTTCCTGATACTTCAGAACATTCAAGGAAGAAAAGATCGTGATGGCGGCGCCTACTGTGTTGCTTCACAGGAAATTGATGAACTTTAAGAGGCTCTTCAAACAACTACTGAAGCCCTTGCAACAGGGTTGAAACTTCAGCTTTTTACACCTTTGTGCTGTCACTGTTTGATGTTTCTTTTAAAAAAAACCCTGATTGTTACTAGATGCTTTAATGCACTTTACTCTTTTCGAAAACAAAACAAAAGAAAATTTTTACTTGTAGCTTCCGTGCCTTGGCACATTTTTTTTAAGAAAAAAAGGAAATCATGAAAACATTTTGGTATATTGAAGATATTTAATCACAAAAGGAAAAGAAAACGATACAGGATGATGAACAAGAGAAGTTTCTAACTACGAAGAAGTGGGACATCAGTTTCTTCTGTTTGAAATTATAAAAAGCAATTGAATCTAGTTACGATGAAATGGTTCAAATTTCTTCATGAATATGTATGGTCTACCACATGTGTAAATATTATATATATTGTATGTTTTCATTGTAGTCTGTTTTATAGTACTCTGCTTGTGAAGAAACGTTGTTTCTGATTATTTAATGTATTGATGGTTTAATGTATTAAGGATATTTTGTGATACGCATGTGACTGCCCATATAGAGTAGTAGTGAAGAAACGGAAAAAATACTTATATTTCGAAGTAATACTACGATTAACAACAGAGGACAAAAAAGACGAGAAGAAACTAATATTGTTGTGGAGTGTTGATAACTAGATAAAAGTTTTCTGGATCGTTCATTATATCTGTCAAGAATATTTGGAGAACTATTGGAGCGAGTTATTCTGTTAGTAATATTTAGAATATTATTCAGCTGAAAAATGAAGAAAGAAAGAAAAAGAAAGGAAAAGAAAGAAAGAAAATCAATCGTTACTGCTGATCTCATACTATCTTAAATGAAACATCTGCGATAAATTTGTCATAATTTTGGGTCTAAAAAATATTAAAGAAAACCGTTGCTAAAATTGACTTATTATTTATAATGCTTTTGAAACGATAGACAAGGACCATGTAAACTTGCATGGTCATAGTATAACAACAGTTCCCAACCTTTGTTTATAGCATGAACACTGTATAAGCATTACAATTTGCTTAAAATGGAAATAACAGACAAAGGTTTTGATAAACCAACAGTTCTGAACTTCTGTCAATAGGCTTCATGACTTTGCGCAAGTAGAAAGTTACTTAAGTCGAAACCATACGTGGTTTCGAAAAAAAAACTATATACATAAACTACGAAAATAGCACATAGTTCATGCCTCAGTCACTAGATGCCTCTCAAAATAAAATTTAGAAGTTTAATACTACTATTTACTGCTGATGTAAGTTTTATTAATATCAGAAACTTGTTACGTAAATAAGAATTTACGTTTGTCGAATTGATGCAATGCGGTGACTATCTGTACATATCGGTAGGTGGTATGCACGAGTATGAGTGTGTTTACACAGAGATTTATTGCACATTGTCAGGTGCATAAGTGACAGATTATTAAAAAATCCGAAGATTGCAGTCACACAGTCTCGTAGGCCAGTAATAAATGCAGACTACTCAGTCAATATTGATCAAGAGGTATCAGAATATCAAACTAGTAGCTCACAACTCGTATTTTCACTACAGTTTCACAGAAGTGGAGCTCTCTGATTCCATGATATGAGATTTCTTATCACATCTCTCCGTAGCGGGATACACTTTGAGAATGATCATAGTGTCTTCCAAGGACAATGTAGAGTATATACGGAGTCATTTTGGGTAATCAAGATCTCCTTAATGGGAAAGACGTATTTGTCCGTGGTTACCTCTGAACCAAGATGTGCTCTTATAACTCTCTTCCGGCGTATCTATGGATTTCGCATGATGTGTCATGGTCATTTTATAGACTGGCACCTTTCGAAAATCCAGTCCATAGTTCATCTGTATTTGGACTCAATTGTCCTCATGCATGATGTGCATCTTCAAAGTCTGTTCCTTGATCTTGACCCGAGTGTTGTAAGGCAAACTCACTTTCCGTCGGTGAACGAACTAGCTGCCGCATCCTACGATTTGACCACAGCCCAGCAGAGTCCAATCTAATTCGGGAGCCCTAGGCATGCCTAGGGAAGGGGTTTTGTTCATTCCTGGCTCTGTCTACCTCTATCGTTCAATGGCAACGCGTTGTAACTAAGGTACTTCCGCACCCAATGGTATGTGTAGACCAATAATTGGGATGGTCATCACACCCTTCCAGGGCCGTTCAAGTGATTCGTAAGCTCGTTCGTAGTTAAGCAGTTAGCGTACGCGAATTTCACGAGGGAGATCCGGGTTCGATTCCCGGTGGGAGCTCATGTGGTTCGGATTCCACGTTAATCAGTAAGTCCCGTCTCATATAGCCTCGCTGCTGAAAGGGACGATAAACACAAAATCAACTCAAGTAATTCGTAATTTCCTCTAATTACGGTAAAGGTACACCTACATTACCAGATCCAATGGTGATGTAGACAATGGCCACTTGCAAACGGCGGCTCCCCTGGTGAAGTTGTGAACACTTAAATTCTTGGGACGAAGGATTGATTCCACTACCTCTCTTACTTATTACGAGGGAGGATCAAATGAAGACCTTAAAATTGCAATACATTTTACAATGTAACATTAAAAAGGATTTTTCAATGTAGTCCCTTTGACGTTGAATACAAGAATTCCACCGAAGCATGGAAGCATGGATATCACGTTGTAAGAATTGTTTTGGTCGAGATTGTAGACACTCGGGCATCATATTTTTCACCTCTTTATCACTATTGAAATGCTTGCCTCCGATCGCTTCTTTGAGCGGTCCGAACACATGAAATTCACTTGGGGCAAGGTAGGTGAATAGGGTGGATGAAACAACCAAATTTGATTTCATCTATAGTTAGTGATGTGAGGTGGAAAATTTTCCGCTATATTTTTCCAGAAAATTTTCCGTTCTAAAAAAATATCAGTAATCAAGTAACAATTCCTCAGCAATCATGAAATTGATTGAATTCATGTATAGAAATGTTAAAAACTGAAAGATCGTTTAAAGAATCTGAAAATTTTCATGGATCAGACAATTTTCAGTACTATGTAGGAACAAGTTAAACAATTTTTCATGAATCCAAATATTTTCTGTCTTATATGGAAAAATTGAAGAACTTTTTATGAGTCGGAAAGTTTTCATCATTTTGAAGCAAGAAGTAAAACAACTTTTTTGTGAATCGAAAAGTTTTATTGCTCTGTAGAAACAAGTGAGAGGAATTTTCATAGATCGGAAAATTTTAATCGCGATGTAGAAACAAGTGGAAAACACTTTTCATAGGCCTGGCAATTTTGGATATTATGTCTAATGATGTTAGGCGGAAAATTTCCGCTATATTTAACTGCACATAGAGCTACAAAATTGAATTTCAGTAGAGGAAAGTTAGTCAGCAACAAATTATAATTTTTCAATTAGCTTTCGGGAACCGAAAAATTTTCTATTTCAAGTTGGGAAAAAAATTACAGTGTTTCTCTCTCTCTCTCTCTCTCTCTCTCTCTCTCTTGCTCTGCGAGCTCCTTCGTTGCTCAATGGTTAGCATACGCGCCTTTGGCATGGAAAACCTGGCTTCGATTCCCAGCCGGAGCTCATGTAGTTCGGATTCCACGTTAATCACTTGGTACCGTTTTATATAGTCTCGCCGTTGAAAGGGACGTTAAACTCAAAATCAACTCAATTCAACTACTCTCTCTCTCTCTCTCTCACTCTGTGTGTGTGTGTGAGTGTGTATGTGTGTGAGAGAGAGAGAGTGTGTGTGTGTGTGTGTGTGTGGATGCAAAGTGCAGAGAACATACATCGAGTTCGTAGAGTACATATATCCCATTCTATTATCTAAAATTTCAATTTATTAAAAGTCATTAATATTTTCCGATTCATAAAAACATACTCCACTTATTCATTCGATTCATGAAAAATTGTTCCACTTGTTCCTACATAGTACTGAAAATTGTTTAAGCCATGAAAATTTTCAGATTCTTTAAACGATCTTTCATTTTTTAACATTTCTATATATGAATTCAATCAATTTTATGAATACTGACGAATTGTTACTTGATCACTAATATTTGTTTAGAACGGAAAATTTTCCGGAAAAATATAGAAGAAAATTTTCCACCTCACATCACGGCTAAACAACGATGTAGGAATAAGTGGATTATGTTTTTACGAATCGGAAAATTTTCCGTTTCAAAATTTTCCGGAGAATTCTCATCACTGTACCGGACAGACAATTTTTCGATTCATGAAAAATTGTTCTACTTGTTCCTACATAGTACTGAAAATTGTTTAAGCCACGAAAATTTTCAGATTCTTTAAACGATCTTTCACTTTTTAACGTTTCTATATGAGGCGTATAGTTTCTAAATCCGCCATCTCCAATTTTCAAAAAAAAAAAAAAAAATTAGATAAGTAGATTTACTGGTATTCCTTTCCATGCCCGACACGATGAGAGAGATTTTTATCATTTGGTAGTTATAATGAATGTCCAGAAAGCAGAAAAGTCTTTCTAAAAAGAAAATTTTATCTCACATAATCTCTGAGTTATCAGTTTTTCCTGTTTTTTTCGAAACATTTTATGAAGGAGATGGCGGATTTAGAAACTATACGCCTCATATATGAATTCAATCAATTTTATGAATACTGACGAATTGTTACTTAATCACTAATATTTGTTAAGAACGAAAAATTTTCCGGAAAAATACAGAAGAAAATTTTCCACCTCACGTCTCGATTAAACAACGATGTAGTAATAAGTGGAGTATGTTTTTGTGAATCGAAAAATTTTCATCACTGTCTATAGTTTAAACAATAAAACGGGCAATAGGTGGTGGGGTGCTGTCCTGTAGTAGGCTGAGGACAAAAGTCTGCCTGATTGCAGGGCAAAATTGATTTTTCAGCAGTTTGGCAACGAGGCACGGGTTACCGTCACTCCTTTTTCCATGCATCTTCCAAAATTACTCCCTTTGCATCCCAGAAGGGAGTGAGCATAAATCTTTCCTGCTGATGGTTAAGTGCAGAAATATTATTATTTAGTTTCGGTGAAATGCTATGCCGCCACTCTTTGCTCGCTTTTCTGGTTTCTGGTTGTTGACAGTGAACTCAGGTTTCATCACCTGTCCAGAAGTGCATCAGCCTTGATGCAAAAGTTCTTCACAAGCATCGACGCGATGATCTTTCAGTTCAGCAGTCAACTGAAGAGGGATCCATCTTGCAAATACCATAATGAAATGCAGAACATTATGCACAATTTGTTGAGTTGATTGTGGCAGTTTCTTTCAGCAAAATATTTTTTTTCCTTTACAAGCTGTTCCGCTAACGCAATGTTTTCATCGGTTATTAGACGGTGAACCTGTCCCGGTCGAGGAGAATCCTCCATAGATAGTGCAACTTTTAAACTGCCTACACTACTCGTATACTTGCTGCAGACAAACACGAATCGCAATACGTTGTTGCCATCTTGCGATCAATTTCAATTGGTTTCACACCATCACTACTCAAAAACAAGATTACCGAATGCTTTTCTAACGCGGTACATGTGGACAGTAGGGCGGCCATCTCGATACTGACGCTGCCGCTTTCGTCGTTCTTCCGTCAACACTTTCCTACCTGTCAGTCATTGCGTGCAACTTAAGGCGTATTACTGCCACTTATCGAAGCAATCGTTCAACTTTACGGCATTTGATTGTATTTTTAAAAGTGGCACATTATATATGTTTTCATTTGATCCTCCCTCGTAGTACTATTCAAGTAAGAGAATGCATTGGGACACTGGTATTCGATTCTGAACCCAAATCGCTACGACACGCGCAAATCGCTAATTGAGGACTTATCCCATCATCCTCTTTGTAGGGTGTTGGATTCTCCACCTAGGAACACCAACTATCCATCTTTCATACGTGTTGGAGTACTACGTAGTTTTATCTCCCGAACCCAAGGGCATGACCTAGTAGCCCAATTCGGAGATAGAATGTGAGCCTCCATCTCCGTCAGTATGGATGGCAGTTGACATTATCTATCTCGATGAGACTGTGACGAGGTCCCATATATCCTCTCAGATCAAATTCCACTGATTAGTAGCTATTCCGATATCCGGTCGAAGCCTTTATTCCCCAATAGGTCGTTCTCCAGCCTTAACGTTCAGTCCATAGATGGGAAGAATTACACCTGGAAATAGGAGAGTAACGTGTTTCCATGCACTTTCCGAGTCCTATTCCCAGTCAACACTACGGACACCATAATACATATGCCCAGAAACAACCCCTCCTCCCTCTTTCTCAGCACGGGTTTGAGACCGGCCATGGTGGGGTTGGAGTTAGGATTTAGACCAACTTGTGGCTTTTGTAGGTCCGGACTGTTAGATTCTCTGGTACGTGCATCGTCGATGCAATTTTCTTCTTTCGCCATGACACTTTGCTTCTGCAGCGATTCATGTTGGAATCAAGTGCGCATATCTATGTCAATGCAATCCCTACAGCACGTGCGCTACTATGATGAAAATGATCCAACAGTGGACACCTCTATGGTAAAGGAGACGAATACATTATTAATTCCAAATATCTGCAGGAGGTTGAATATCTCACTTGCGCTCTTACATAACTTATACAGATCTATAGCCATTATCCTCCTCCTCCAACTGAAATTAACAAACAGTGGTATATCTTACTCTAAATCACCTCTAATTGTCATGCGTCATGGGAGCTTTAAGTTGGCTACTTACGATCGGGTGTGATTTATATATATATATATATATATATATATATATATATATATATATATATATATATATATATATATATATATATATATATATATAATTTGTATCAATTCCAGGCAATGCCGGAAAGTGATGAATCCTCTTGTTTTTCTTTTATGTAAAACGACTGAAACTTAGCTGTAAAACAAACGCATGTACTGTACACTAGCAGAAGTTTAATATGCAGAGCACAATAGTTATTTTTCGACATAATCGCTACGGCAAACAGCACCTTTTTGCCAACGTGTGATCAGTTTAATAATCGTCTCCTTGTAAAAATATTCATCTTGACAACAAAACTACACCCCAACCTCATGCTTCACTGCATAGTTAGAATCAAAATAAAGTCCATTCAGATGTTTCTGAACTTTCGAAAATAATAGAAATCTGATGGAGCCAGTTCCCCAATTGTATGTAGGATAAGAAATGACAGTGAAAGCAAAACGTTGAATTTTCTCAGTTGCCATTGTACTAATGTGAGGGAAAGCATTACTGTGCTAAATGAGATCATGCGATATAATGACGTTGTTTTTTTTCTCTGAAATCTAAGGTTTATGTCAATAAACCTACGACCAATCCCGCCTTGAAGAAGAAAATTGAGCGCTGTATCAACAAAATTCAGCCACATTTATGACAAATGGCCATGAAAATTTTCAACAAAATAAAGTGTATGTGCTCGCAACGCCGTGGAAACAATTTACACAATATGCTATTCTATACATAACCCTATACTGTCTATTTATGAATCATTTAAAAAAGGGCGGCGGTTGCTCAGTGGTAGAGCGTTCACCTCTGGTGCTTTGGGTCCCGGGTTCGATCCAAGTGAACTTTGTGGTGGACAAACACCGTGTGAGTGGGTTTCCTCGGGGTTGTCCCGTTTCCTCCCACTTTCTTCATTCCACCATTTCATTCATTACTCATCATCACCGTCTCCTTTAGCCTAACCGGCATAATTGTGGGACGTAAAACTCAAAGATTTCATTTCATTTTTTCATTTAAAAATACGATTTTCTATTATAGACCTGTGTTTTCTGTAAAAATGCCTCCTTACGTAAGTTTGGGACACTCGTAATGATAACCATACCATTTATTAAGATAAAATTGATATTTTGATGAAGATTTTCATTATTACACTAGCAGCATAATAGTCCAAAACAGGGTGGCTAATGAGATATACACTAAAATTATGATTAACACGCATATATATATATATATATATATATATATATATATATATATATATATATATATATATATATATATATATATATAATCATAATATTGTTCAAAGACAGGTATAAATCGTAAGGGGACGTTAGGTTCAAGAAAGTTACGTTACATGTGTGATTCAATTAATGCCTCCATGCCCACTGCTTGGCCAGCACTGTTGTTTAAACTATAGAATGTTCCTAGTTTTATCTTCCTGTCTCTTCTCTTTCCAGAGTAATGGAGCATTCCATGGCATCTAGTCGTGACGTCCGATTAAAACAGCGGGCTGTCATTGAATTTCTGACTGCGGAAGGTTGTGGGCCGAGGAACTTTCATCGCCGGCGACGAATCGTGGATATACCACTACGATCCGGAAACGAAGCGTCAGTGGATGGAGTACCGCCACACGTTCCCTTCTCTTCCAAAAAATTAACTTATCCCATCTGCTGCTGGCAAAGTGTTGTTGATATTCTGCATCATTCTGCTAGTCCAGATCTTGCACCATGCGACTTTTGGCTCTTAACCAAATTTAAGGATTAAGGATCAACGCTACAGTTGTGACGCGAAGGTGGAAGCAGCCAGCCTCCACAATTTTTCGCCGACGGCATTGAAAACCTTGTTCGGCGTTGGCGCAAGTGTGTTGTCCGTAATAGGGACTATGTTGGAAAATGATGCCACCATTTGTACAAACACCGTGTGCGTGGGTTTCCTCCGGGTTCTCCCGTTTGCTCCTACTTTCTTCATTCCACCATTTCATCCATTTTTCATCATCACCGTCTCTTTTAACCTAGCCGGCATAAACGTGGGACGTAAAATTCAAAGATTTCATTTATTTCATTTTTTTTTTAGGTTAATGAAAGTGAATAATGATATAAAAAAGTTCTTGTGCTCTCCCACCGAGGATCGAATCCGAGACCCTGTGCATCACTTGCGCACATTCTAATCACTAGACCAATGATGAGAAGTTTAGGAAAATAAGTAACAGTAGTTTAACTTGATAATAGTTAAATTTGAACAAACAGTTGATTTTATTTCTAAATATAATAAGTACTCAACATTTATAGAGGCAAGTAAATTTCAACCCTTTGAATTAAATTGAAAATATATTCAGTTCACTGGTGTAAACGAACTGCTAAACAAGAATATAAATGCTTCCAGGTGAAACTAGATCTCCGTTGCAACGAATGCTGTGAAGACTTTTCGAGGAAATGTAGATTAAAAATTTTGTGACCTTTCCACCTTCTTGGAGCCTTTTTCTTGCTCCTGACAAAAAGAATGTGCTTTCCGTAAATATTTCTAGAAACAAAGTGTGTGATTTTAGCGACGGACAAAAGGTTGAGAAAGCAGATGTTTCATAAACTGTTTTAAAACAGATAAAGGTGGTATTTTAGTTCGGTTACATAAAAAAAGTTTTTCTCTTTTCTATCTCCATGTCCGTTCAAAAAAATTAGAGGGAGGGTCTTTTTCCTGTTAAGAATGAAAACGTTCTTCTCCACGGAGGAGAAATTTTTGTCACAGGAGATATCTCTGGTTCCCTCCCCGTCAATTCACATAATGATGCAGCTGATGCTTTACGATCAAATTATGTCTCTCCTTGTCAACCAGGTTATTGCTCCATTTGAAGTTCACATGAAAGTGATATTTCCACCATTTTCCAAACAAACAACTTTTCGAACAAATATCCTTCAGGAATTTATCCCGGTGATGGGCTTTGTTCCTAACCCTCACTCACACTCACCCTCAATCGACTCCCTCATACTCACTCAATCGCCCTCACACTCAAATATTGTTGATGCCTTCACCCTTATTCACTCTACTTCACAATCAACTCGCTCAGACTTAACACTCCCTTGCACTCACACTCAAACATTTGATACACTTATCCTGAATCGACTTTGCCACACCCACAACGAAATGAGGTTGAGTGAGTGTGAGGGTGAAATAAGTTAGGGTGTTCATCTTTGGTACTTACTCATTTACGGATATTCTTTTCTGTTCGTGATTGGATATTTCATTTACTATGATCTTACAAATTGAATGGTTGACAAATTTATTGTTTATGTTGTCATTAGTGCATTTTTTAAAGTATCACTGAGTTTTACGTTTCATGATTATGTCCTTACGCTAAAGGAGATGAATGGTTAATGAAAATGTGAATTACACGTATTATGAAAAAAACATTGTGGAATAAGAATGAGGAAATGAACGGGGAACACCCCCAAAAAACCATGGGCACGATGTTGTCTCCTTACTCACAAACTTATATATTTCTGGGAATCGAACTAGATGCTTCTTACACTGGAATGATAAAAGCACGAGAAACAAGTAATGATTGTTAAATAAAGAAATATAAAAAATAAATGAAAGAAGATTGCTCTAGTTTTTATTTATTCTTTTTGTGAGTAGGTAGACGCTATGTTCTTGAAAATGGTAAGGGTTCGGAAATACTCACCAGAAATTTTGGCATAATTCCTCTAGTACCAAAAGTATTGCAAGATTTAAACTCTTTTTTTCTTGTCCTGGAACTTAGAAATAACTTATAGCATAAATACGGAAAGAATGAAAGGTTAATAAGGCGTCTCATACATTTAAAACAAAAGTTTGAAGTAGTTTTGTGTAATGTTCCGTCCAAAACAAATAGCAAATGAAGCGCAGTAAATAGTGCAGTAAATGAAGCTCAAATTTTAATGAAGAAAGGAACAAATTAGTAACAAGCTCAAAATTGGTACAGATGTTCTAAACAACATACTAAAAGTCCCTGAAATCCCAGGTGACCTTCGCCGCCATATTGGAAAATGGCCGACGGAAGTGTAAAATCAACAATACCCAGATAAAAATAGCAATATCTTCGCTATGGTTGAACATAAAGAGATAAACTTAGTGCCATTTTATACAACATAGACAGCACAATATTTTTTTTAAAGAGAAACAATTTTTCATAAAACGCATACTTTTAGAAATATTTAGCTCTAAATTCTAAAATTCCGAAAACTACCGTCAAACTGATTTAAAATTTTATTGAACTTAGGATGTAATTATTAACAAGTTAAAATTTGACATAGATGTTGATAAGAATTATTTAAATGACATACTAAAACCCCACAACTTCTTCGTTCGCCATATTGGAAAATATACAAATGTCCGAAGTAATTAAAAGATAATATTTTGTTAAGTGAAATACAAAATCTGACCCGGGCTAAATATTTGAGAAACTGTAAATGCAATCGATCCAAAGCCAATTGGGATCAATGGTGGTGCAACGGAGAAACATTATGACGTGTTTAAGGTTGTCCTCCGCCATCTTGGAATCAACTTTTTTATTTTAAATGGAAACATGGTCGTGTAACATATTAAACGACATAGTGAAACCCAATGGTAAGGTTATATTTCCAAAACCTACAAATGTTTTGAAGTTGTGAATAAAGTTAGGATATGTTATATGTGAAATGCTGTGAAATGTGCTGTGCGAAATTTCGAATTGAAGGATAAAGATAAAGTAAAAAGCAAGCTATGTAACATCTTACATTACGTATTCTTTAATAACCAGGAAAAAAGAGAGCTAATACACATGAGACAATTATAATCACATGACATGTTCAGCATGCCTACCGTTCTGTTCTATGCACATCCTTAACCTTGAGACACAGTGCTTGTGCACTCTGCGAAGCATAGTTGGTGATATTTGTTCACAGACAGTAATGATTCTCGTTTTCAGGTAGCCAATGTCAATAATTTTACACTGGTAGACAATAGCTTTAAAGTGTCCCCAAAGATAGAAATCCAACGGAGGTAGGTCGGGGACCTTGCTGGCCACTCAACTGATCCATGCCGACCTACCCAACAACTGGCAAAGTGTTCATTCAACCATCGATTAATTAAGACCATAATGCCACGGTGCCCCATCTTGTTGCCAATATTGATGAAATCACCCTTCCTCGTCCAACAAAACTGGCATAACGGTGTTTTCAAGCATATCTCCATATTGTGCAGCATCCAAGGTTACGTCCAATAAGTTTTCGCCCCATGTTCCATACCACACCATTACCTTACCTGCATCTTGCATCTTTGATGTATCTATCCAATTAAGATTTGTATTATCCCAGTACCGGACCCAGTACCCAATAATCTCACCTGTTACGTAGAAATTTGCCTCATCATTGGAAACATGTTATGAGGAAACACGCGGTTACGAGCTATCTGGCCAACGCCTACTCACAAAACTCCATTGGTCTATCTAAATCATCCTCTGGCAGTTTTTGTTTCAACTTTAATTTTTAGGGGTTCCACTTTTTCCTTTTTAACATTCTTTGAACACTTTTGACACTAACATTATGTTCACTTGATAGACGACGCACTCTCTCCATAGGACTTTTCACCAATACACCCAACACAGCTGTTGATGTGTCTGGATCAGTTGCATTTCGTGGTCGTCCTGATCGAGGTAAATCATAAACATTTCCCTTTGCCATGAATTTGCGGATTAGTTTTCGTACAACACTGTCTGTCACCGGCTCGTGATTAGGATGTCGCTCTTTAAAGACGGATGTTATTGCTAAACTGCGTTCTCAGCCAAAAGAAAGATTTCAATTCTTTCCTCTCGAGTTAGAATCCTGTCCTACCTACAAGAAAAAAGATAAAGAATCAGTCGGTTCCCTTCTATACAATGTTCCACACATAAAAAAAGTTAACTCTAAATGATAACATATTCTAGCCTAAATCCATTCACAACTTCAAAACCGTTGCAGATTTTTTTTAAGGAAAGAAGCTTTACCGTAGGATTTCTCAGTATAGGGCAAAATGTTCGGTACAGGCCTAATACAAATCTTAATTAGATAGATGCTTCAAAGATGCAAGGTGCAGGTAAGGTAATGGTGTGGTGTAGGTGTATAATATGGGGCGAAAACTTATTGGACCTGTTTTCATTGATGGGACCTATTGGACCTATTTTCATTGATGGAACCTTGGATGCTGCACAGGGAACCGGTCAAAACCCCCACAGCCAAAACCCCCACACACATGAAATGTCAAAACGCCCACACAAACGGTCATAACCCCCACACAAATGGACAAATCTCCCAAACGCACGAACGGTCAAAACCCCCACAGCCAAAACCCCCACACTCAAGAAATGTCAAAACGCCCACACGATCGGTCATAACCCCCACACAAATGGACAAATCTCCCAAATACACGAACGGTCATAACCCCCACAGCCAAAACCCCCACACTGGTAGTCGGTCATAACCTCCAACGGTCATAACTCCCACACAAATGGACAAAACAGCCACACATAGCAACGGTCACAATCCCCACATAAATGGACAAAACCCCCACACAAATGGACAAAACTCCCACATGCAGAAATAGTCACAACTGCCACACAAATTGACAAAAATCCCACACTCATGTATTGCCCTTGTACTTTTTAATAACATTTTTTATTCCACTTAAACTGATGTTGCAACTATTCTTCTTGGGCGTCATAAAGAGCCGCAACAATGACGTGAAATGACGATCATTTCAGAGTGTGGGGGATTTGTCCGATTTTGTGGGAGTTTTGTCCATTTATGTGGGGATTATGACCGTTGCTATGTGTGGCTGTTTTGTCCGTTTGTGTGGGGGTTATGACCGATTGTGTGGGCGTTTTGACATTTCTTGAGTGTGGGGGTTTTGGCTGTGGGGGTTTTGGCCGTTCGTGCGTTTGGGAGATTTGTCCATTTGTGTGGGGGTTATGACCGATCGTGTGGGCGTTTTGACATTTCTTGAGTGTGGGGGTTTTGGCTGTGGGGGTTTTGACCGTTCGTGCGTTTGGGAGATTTGTCCATTTGTGTGGGGGTTATGACCGTTTGTGTGGGTGTTTTGACATTTCATGAGTGTGGGGGTTTTGGCTGTGGGGGTTTTGACCTAGACCCGCTGCACAATATGGAGATATGCTTGAAAACACCGTTATGCCAGTTTTGTTGGACGAGGAAGGGTGATTTCATCAATATTGGCAACAAGATGGGGCACCGTGGCATTATGGTCTTAATTAATCGATGGTTGAATGAACACTTTGCCAGTTGTTGGATAGGTCGGCATGGATCAGTTGAGTGGCCAGCAAGGTCCCCGACCTACCTCCGTTGGATTTCTATCTTTGGGGACACTTTAAAGCTATTGTCTACCAGTGTAAAATTATTGACATTGGCTACCTGAAAACGAGAATCATTACTGTCTGTGAACAAATATCACCAACTATGTTTCACAGAGTGCTAAGTACAGGGTCACACGGTTAAGGATGTGCATAGAACACAACGGTAGGCATGTTGAACATGTCATGTGATTGTAATTGTCTCATGTGTGTTAGCTCTCTTTTCCTGGTTATTAAAGAATACGTAATGTAAGATGTTACATAGCTTGCTTTTTACTTTATCTTTATCCTTCAATTCGAAACTTCCCACAGCATATTTCACAGCATTTCACATATAACATATCCTAACTTTATTCACAACTTCAAAACATTTGTAGGTTTTGGAAATATAACCTTACCATTGAGTTTCCCTTCGAATGGGGATGTTGTTTAATATGTCACACGACCATGTTGCCATTTAAAATAAACAAGTTGATTCCAAGATGGCGGACACCAAGATGGCAGAGGACAACCTTAGACACGTCATAATGTTTCCCCGTTGTACCACCATTGATCCCAATTGGCCTTGGATCGACTGCATTTACAGTTTCTCAAATATTTAGCCCGGTCCAGATTTTGTATTTCCCTTAACAAAATATTATCTTTCAATTACTTCGGACATATGTATATTTTCCAATGTGGCGAACGAAGAAGTTGTGGGATTTTAGTATGTCATTTAAATAATCTTTATCAACATCTATGTCAAATTTTAACTTGTTAATAATTACATCCTAAGTTCAATAAAATTTTAAATCAGTTCGACGGTAATTTTCGGAATTTTAGAATTTAGAGCTAAATATTTCTAAAAGTATGTGTTTTATGAAAATTTGTTTCTCTTTTAAAAATATTGTGCTATCTATGTTCTATAAAACGACACTAAGTTTATCTCTATGTTCAACCATAACGAAGATATTGATATTTGTATCTGGTTATTATTGATTTTACACTTCCGTCGGCCATTTCCCAATATTAGGGGATTTTAGGGGACTTTTAGTATGTTGTCCAGAACATCATTCCCAACATCTGTACCAATTTTCAGTTCATTACTAATTTGATTACGCTATTAGATATAAATATACAGTTCGACAATCTTTTGGTATATGCGACGAACGCGAACATATGAGCTTTTAACTAGGATCACAGCCGCTCTCCTATGCCAAAAGTGGGTACGCTAACTATATTACTGCGAGTAATCTATGAAATAATACCTATATTAGTAGTAATTTATTAATATATGTCAATGTAAAATCTGTTCTGTGGTAAATACAAAGAAAGAAGAGAAAGAAAAAGAAAAATGTATGATAAATGAAACCTTCAAGGGTGTAATTTGCGTTATGATACAATTGAACGCTTTTTAGTGCCATCTATATGTTATATGTGGTATTGAAGAGCATTGATTCATTTTGCTTCAAGACCGTGAAAATAAGTTAATAGTACTGAAGTTTAATTTTCAATTGGAGGTGGTTGATTGATTGGTTAAAGTTTAACCTTACTTTCCCGCACCGAACCTACACGACGGAAGATCTACTGCTTAAGGAGGGATCCTAGATTTTTACTTTTATCCAAGATTTCGATTTCTCATGGGCAATAAGGTTCGATCCCAGGTTTTGACCAGCCTTTGAACATTATATAATGCAAAAATAAATATTTACCATATCAAGATATGTATACAAAAAGCTGGAATTATATAAATTTGTAAGTTTCAACTCCCCTTGAAAAATTCCTGTGTACGCCAGTAATCATGGGATCGAACGTGCAATCATGAGCACACAAAGCACAAACGACAGTCTCAAGGTCATGAAGTGATATACAACGGACAATGGTAATTCTACAATAGAGAATAATGTGAAAAAAATAAGAAAACAGGTTATAAAGATTATACGTTTATTATATATATTTTTTTATTTCATACAAAAATTATTTTGAGACTAATGAGATGAGACTGAGATCGGAAAACTGTTTCTCACATGGGACATGACAGAAACTAGTATAGCTATTTGTCAATTAACACTCATGAGAACGAGAACAAGTAGCAAAAAATCTGAAATAAAGAATTCCACAAGTTCACATTTAATCGAAGGAGGAATTTTTTGAACAGATGTACACTTTTTACTACTACAGGGTGTCCAATATACAATGCAACCCGGAGTTTGAGATAGTAGAACTTTTGAACCTGAAGTGATAAACAAATAATGGTTATACCAAAATGAAGCCTTGTTCATGCATATATTTTTTGAGCTAGGAAGCAACGATTGAAGTACACTAGGAACCACACAGTGTTACCAAATGTAACCGAAGGTGTAAATCATTTTTTTAATTTTTATTTTTATTTTTTATTTATTTTTTATTTATTTTTTATTTATTTATTTATTTATTTATTTATTATTTTTTGCAGAACATGTAAATTGACTCATAACTCATACGTATGGATGTTCGGTCGTTAATTTTCAGTTTGTTTAATTGGAGTAGCTTGAAAACTATGGAGCAGAAAAAATAATTTTTCATTTCCACCGATAACTAATCGGATGAGGCCTCTGTAAGGGGAAACTAGGGAAATCGTAGTTTTCATAAATTAACACTCTGAACTGGCAACCCCGTTGATGTTTTAGTGCATCAAAAGGAGTGCTAAGGATCTGTCTACATTATGCAATCCCTGAAAACAATGAAAAACAAACTTTGAAGTTATCGTAATAAATTTTTTACTTACATGCACCCAGCAATACTGCTATTCATTTCTATGGTGCTATTTAAAGCAAGAGGTATGCAAGAACAATTCTCGAACTATTTAAGACCTGGAAACAAATATTTACAGTGCCACTGAGAACATTAACACTTCTAATCTTCCTAAAGTTCCTGCCAACCTGGTGAACCATGTGAACCAGTGTTTGAATCAAAACAGGGGACACTCCCAGCATCCACTGTAGAACTGGTAACTCATTTCTGATAGTAGGAGTGTTGCCGGGTGCATATAATTAAACGTTTTATTATGATAATTTGAAAGTTTGTTTTTCATTGTTTTCAGGAATTGCATAATGTAGACAGATCCTTAACACACCTTTTGATGCACTGAAACATCAGCAAAGTTGCCAATTCAGAGCGTTAATTTATGAAAACTATGATTTCCCTAGTTTCCCCCCTACAGAGGCCTCATCCGATTAGTTATCGGTGGAAATGAAAAATTATTTTTTCTGCTCCATAGTTTTCAAGCTACTCCAATTAAACAAACTGAAAATTAACGACAGAACATCCATACGTATGAGTTATGAGTCAATTTACAAGTTTTGCAAAAAAAAAAAAAAAAAAAATGATTTACACCTTCGGTTACATCTGGCAACACTGTGTGGTTCCTAGTGTACTTCAATCGTTTCTTCCTAGTTTAAAAATATATGCATGAACAAGGCTTCATTTTGGTATAACCATTATTCGTGTATCACTTCAGGTTCAAAAGTTCTATTATCCAAACTCCGGATTGCATTGTAAATTGGACACCCTGTACAACGCGAAAAGGCGATTTGAACTAAAATCGGTGATTTGAACCGAAGTTAGCATAACAATTACGCAATAAATTGAAGTTACAGGAAATAAAATCCTACAACAACAAAAATTGCCGAAACAATGGTTGGTGGTTTCTACAGGTCCTTTGTCAAGCGAGACAGTCTTTAATCTCTCTTCAGAAGTCGCTTCGTGAATACTACTGTTCCCTTCGAGACGAGAAATTTCTATTCTCATCTCGAAACAACATTTTCAATTCGAGACGAGACGAAACAAAACATGAAAATTATCGTCTAAAAATGACGAAACGAGAAATTTCTCGAGTCTCACGGCAACATGATTCAAAGTTTTTTTTTTTATTATTTAAAAAAAAGCTATAAATTGATTGTATATACAAACGCAATGAAGAGCATTTATCAACGTTTAAAGATACGAAAGTCATTATATAATATATTCCAATAATAAGTGTGAATTAAATGTTCTACCGCATCCTTCGCTGACTTCTCTGACAAGGAAGGGATCTAGTAACTTCTAGATGAAACTGAAAAGATAATCAGGACATAAATTATAGTAAAACAAGACAAGAAAAGAATTTCCGAGAATCAAAAGAAGATTTAAAAATTCGAGAATCGACACCAGAATTCGACAAAAAGAATACTTATGACATTTTTGTAATGAAAAACTTAGAAACTAAAAATGGTAATGAAACTTAAGTTTATGACGAAATAAATTCGTTACTAAGATCATTTCAGATTATAGTAGCGATATTATCTTCGAAATTCTACGTAAAATGAAATTCCAACTTTCACTTTTTAAACTCCATTCGATTTAAGCAAAGAAATATACCCCACAATAATATGAGCTTGCAAAGGTATTTCCATAATCTAGTCGACATAATCTTGCCAAAAATCAAATTGAAGACTTTGGTGCAAAAACCCTTCAAGTCCAAAAAGTGAAAGTGTAGAGGAGATAGCTTCACAAAGGTTTCTCTTCATCCGATTTTCTTCAAACTTGGCACATACATACTAGACCAAAAATAAATCGACACGTATTTTCTTTATTTCTTTCGGAAAATAGGTTAAGGGAGGCCAAGGGCCCCTTTTCAAAAAAGAAAGGGAATCCCCTTGATTAAAGTGGCCACTATAAAGAAATGAAACTCTGCCGATGCAAAGATGACTTCAAAATAGGAAATACGAGTTTTGTCCTTTTTGCGAGAGAGTTTAAGTCTGAGAGAGAGTCTTAATGGGCACAACCACAAATCACTGACCGCTTGGCCACTACAGGGCCCCTTTTTTTAAAACAGCCGAAGATAACAACTTTCTGGATTTCGGTAAAAATTTGCTGAACCCGTGATATGTTGTAGATATTATGATCCTGAGGAAAAATTCTTAATGGGAATAGCCCACCAATCACTGATCGTTTGGCCACTACAAGACCACTTTTTTTAAAGCAGCCGAAGATAGTGATATTCTGAATTTCGCTGAAAATGACTGAAACTGTGATATGTTATAGATGTTGTGATCCTGAGACGAAGTCTCAACAGGCACAACCACTAATCACAGACCGTTGGGCCATTACAGGGCCACATTTTTGAAAACAGCAGAAAGTAACGTTATTCTGGTTTTCGGTTTATTTGCTAGAAATCGTTATATGTTTTAGATATTGTGATCTCATTGTCAGAAAAGTCTGTAAAGGCACAACCATCTATCACTGACCATTTGGCCACTATAGGGCCACTTTTTTAAAACGAGCAGGAGTTAACGTTATTCTGGATTTCGATGTAATTGCTTGAAACTGTGATATGTTGTAGATGTTGTGATCTGAGGAAAAATCTCAATGGACACAAGCACGAATCAGTGACCATTGGGCAACTACGGAGTCACATTTTTTAAAACAGCAGAAGGTAAGGATACTCTGGAACTTTGGTAGAATTGTATGAAACCCTGAAAAGTCCGATCCCATAACCCGGAGAAAGGGGTGGGGAGAGTAGAGTCCAATATCATATAAGCATAGACAACATTCAGATATTCAATTCGCATTACAAAGGAAAACTCCGGAAAGCCTTAGACAATTTTTCTCAGGATCACGACATCTACAACATATCACAGTTTCATTCATTTACACCGAAATAAAAAATATCGTTATACCCGGCTGTTTTTAAAAAGTTTGGATCTGCAGTGACCAAACGGTCATAATTCGATGGTTGTGCTATTAAGATTTCTTCTCATGATGAGAAGATGTTCAATATATCTTAGTTTTACTCAATCTTACCGAAATCCGGAATATTGTCTCGGCTATTTTCAAGAAAGTAGTCCTGTAGTGACCAAACTATTAGTAATTTGTGGTTGTGTTCAGAATGACAACATCTACAACATATCACGGTTTCGGTCATTTTCACCGAAATCCAGATTCAAAAAAAGTGGCATCGTAGTGACTGAACGGTCAGTGATTAGTGGTTGTGCCCATTAAGACCTTTTCCCAGGATCACAATATTTACACCATATCATAGCTTGAAAGAAAACGGTAAAAAAAAAAGTAGTAGTAAACGAAGAAGAGAGTGTAGAGGAGGGGAGTAGCTAAAAATTAATTTTCTTTTAACGAGGGAGATTACTAAACAACACCTACTAATTGAAATCATGATTATTTTCCAATAAAGTAAAATTCAATAAACTTTCTTGTTATTTTTCGTCCCTCAATGCATACTCATCTCATGGTTAATTATCCCACATCGGACTTCCGAAGAAACTTATCGAAACAACTTATTGACCGCGCCAATAGCGACTGCTCTCAGTCATGACTCCGTTTTCTTTCATTCAGAAATAGAAAAGAAAGAGAAGAAAGTAGAAGGGTAAAAGAAGGAGGTAGAAAAAGGAAGAAAAAAGAAGAAAGCAAACAAATAGGGTATTTTAATAAGAAACAGATTACTGGATAATTTCGGAAATATAGTAAGAAGTCGGGAAAATCGTTGAACGATGAATCATTCAAGTGTTATTAACGACTACTCAATTTTGGAATGCTTCGGAATAGACACATGTTCCCTCATACCACCCAGACCTAGCTCCAGGCACCACGTTCGTGGGGTTGCCCAGACCTAGACCAGGAAATGAGAAAATCGAAATCATTCTCTGTAATGTTATTCCAACCGGTGATTGATAACCATCCAGCATCTGAACTCTGTTCTCTAGGATCGACCACACATATGAATTAGCTAAGAAAGAAAAAAAAAGTCAAACTTATAACTCAATATGAATTTATGTATCGTATCAATAAGAGTTTCAACTTCCTGGAAGAAAGATGTCGTATTTAGGCTCATCCTGTTATTTTCGTCTCACTCCTAGAGCCGATTTAAACGGTTAGTAGCGGTTCTTCATGACCTAGGTTATTTACCTTACCACATATATTAAAATATGACACATATATTATACACATTAATATGACAAAGGATATTACTAAAATTACTAAAAATTAAATCTATCATGCTTTCACTCGCTCACTCACTCAGGACAGTGTATATATTTCTGAAGTTAAACGAACTAGCTACAAAGGTACAAATAGTTTATTACATTCATGGTGAAAAAGGAAAAATAATTATAAAGAAAGTATTAAAAAAAATACAAGTTCTTGGTTATATATCAATAGAATACATAGAGTTATATTTTAGTAAATCTTTATATATTCAATCATCTTGACAAATGGAAAAAGAAAAAAAATAATTACATATATTATATCTTAGGCATGCTAAAGCAGAATTATGATTTGCGATATACGCAAAGAAGACACTTGTTTTACAAAAATAAAAATAGACAAAGAAAAGAAATAAAGCTTTTGGGTGTAATAGCACTTATGAGTCTCTACTTCACATTGAGCAATGAAATATTAATAATTTTGAGGGTTCAAATCACAAATCGCGCACTACTTGTAGCGTCCAAAACATTTCGCTCCATTTAACTTAGTTTGTGTTTATATATATATATATATATATATATATATATATATATATGTATATATATATATATATAACTATTGGTTTATAAAAACCATTCATCAACTATATTTAGTTTGTGACTATTAGCAGTTTATAGCTGCACTCGCATACGGTAACATTTATACCCATCTAGGGATTTTGAAATCACTTTCCGTCAGAGGATGTTTCTCCTCTTAGTCAGTCCATTTCCAAATTTATTAATTGGATAATTTCAAGTTATTTGTTTAACACTGGGACTCGTCATGAATCCTTTCCTTAGGATCACTTTTGTATATATGTATATATAGTTCGAACTTAAGACGATCTTCCACAGGTGTAAGGAGTATGATGATTTACATTGAGGATAAAAAAAAACACTGGTCAAGTCACAGGATACATATGCAGGTGAGAGGGATTAAAGGTACACTTTCCACAATGGTTTTAGGTTGGTAGTTCAGGGATAGTATTCATTATGATGTGGGTTACATTTAGACCTGCCGTTACTTCTTAATACATGCCATTAAATAATTACATAGGTTATGATTTACATCTATTCAGAAGAAAGGAAAATTATTTGAGTGCACGGCGGTATTCTTGACAAAAATCTATATTCTTATATTCGTCGGAAAACTTACTGGTAAACTATAGCAACCAATACACTTTTGGGGGGACAGACACGAGTGCTCTTACATATATCAATATAATACATTTAGTATCATACTTTACTTTAACATCATATTCACATACTAAGCACATGTACATTTCGACGTATTCATTTATTTATATATATATATATATATATATATATATATATATATATATTCATATTTAATAATCGCGCACACATTTTAAGTAATAACCCCAACAATAATTTCAGAAAAGGTTGCAAACATTGTACAAGAAAAACAAATGACTTCCGACATTACATTAAAAAAAATTGATCTTTTTACCTGATACCGCGCGTCTATACATTTTAACTTTCATATAGTCAATTCGTGCTTAAATAATACAAAAAAAAACTTTGTGAGGCAGGCACGTAACACAGAACATTCCTAAAGATATAAATAGATAAACCAAAATACAATTTCTGGGCCCAGGTTAACTACAAGATAAACGAAAACCAAAACAGAAGGAAAGTGACCAATGGATTAAAAAAAAAACTTTGAGTTACGACGGAGAAAGAACGTAATTGAAGTGTCCTCAAATATAAAGTCGTTATTCATTTTGGCAATAGGTCAAAATGTGATGGAGGACCCAATCACTATCTTCTCTATCCATGAATCGTGTCTTGCAACATCTCAGCTGGTAATTTCAGATCAGAGTTGTACGTTAAATAAATTGTAAGCGACAAGTTCAAAATCGGGGGGGGGGGTAGAAAACTTAAAAAAAAACTTGAAGAAATGAAGACAGAGAGAGAGATAGAGAAGAAGGAAGACGAAGAATAGGGGCGCCAAAGACTTAAGTGAGAAATAACTAACGCTACAAAGATAGAAGTCGAATTTCGCTCTCAACAAATCCATAGCCAAAATATTCTTAATATGCCAAAAGGGTGGTCTACTCAAATACGTAGACTCAAGGGGAAACACCTGGTGCCAAGAAGCAAGTCTGTGTCTTGTAAATAATAACTTCACAAGTTATTGCTTGTAAAATTATTATTTAGTAACCGTATCCGGCCCAAACCAACAGGCGAAAGAGAGAAAGGGGGGAGGGCAAGATGTCATTGCCCTAAATTTTGAAATTTCTAAAACAATAAAAAAAATGACCTGACCTCTCCGAAAATTGAGACAGGATCTAGAGGAAAGTACGAAAATTAGACCGAAGGCAATGAAATAAGAGAAACCCTAATTATGGATTTGCCAAAATAATAAAAAAAAATTAAATAAACTGGATTTTGGATCGGTGATTTCTATTGCCAAACTTCACCGATAGCTCCCCTTCGCAGAATGCGCTAAATTCTGAGGCATCGATTAATTTCCATCACTATCTAGTTTGAAAACTGAGAAAAGAAAACGAAAATATTCAAGGGGGGAGGGGTCGATGCCCGGGTACGGTAAATAAATTTCAATAACTAATTGTTTTGTTTCCGTAACCCTGTCAGAGCTGTCGCCTTCATGAATACTGTAAGCTAGCCCGAGTAGGTAACGTGAAGGAAAAAAAATCTCATGGAGCAGGATATTCTATTTTAAAACCGACCAGAAAATATAATTCACTACAGCCCCGTTGTATAACTATTGTCTTTCCATAATTGATTATTAAATATGTCCAGTCAGTGATTATATGATGCTACAAATATTATTAAACGAGATTATTATGAACGAATACGACTGCAATAACAAATTAAGCTATTAAGCACTAACATAGTCCAGCAATATCTCACCCACATGTTCGCAGGATGCTCCGGTGTAGGGGCCAGAACCCGAGATGTTGCTAGCTACACATAATCCTTAAATATATATATATATATATATATATATATATATATATATATATATATATATATATATATATATATATATATATATATATTTTATTCTTTTTTACCGAAACGTGACTAATCATAACTGGGCTTATATATATCTATACCTATATATGTATATATATGGGTGTCCTCTCATTCATTTCGTTTCACAATATATTCATACTATCATTTTATTCTTTTATTACGACGTCGTATTTCATAAACACCCTATTTATTTTACTACACCCAGACTATATGCACACTTCGTCATATACTTTTAAATCTATAAATCATTGCCAACATTTCATGTTCCGGTCACCACACGAAACATCCCTCGAACTCAAGACTCCCTTACCACGCAAACAATACTATGTTATACTTCGTAGCTTCATGTAAAAAAAAATGTATGTTCACAGAAAGTAGAGTTCTCCACGATATTATTTAATTTTATAAAATTCTGACAACAATGAAATTATTCTGCAGCCACAGAAGGAAAGAAAAATGAACATTTAATATAATTTCAAAGCGAAAACTAGCATCATATCGCCTGACTTCTGTTAAGAAATTACGTATTGTTTATTTAATTAAATATTTCGATTTCTAGACTAAGTAGAATGTTGTAATTTTCAGAAAATATTAATTTTGGATCACTTAACCTAACTGTATATGCATTTGGGCTAGGAATTATATTTACTAGGTTTTATTTCGAAAAGAAAGGTCAATTCCATGGAAACTAAATCACTAAGAGCATCGACATAAGAATGACGGTTAGTACTGAATTTTGATACTAGGGGCTAGCGACGATATGATCAACCCTTGAACCACTAAATGTGACCTTGTACACGGAAATTTTGTTACTACGACACTCTCATTTTCGGATATTACTATAGATTGGTATGTTGCGTTTAGCTATTGATCGAATACGAATGATACACTGTCCATACTTCATTATTTCACACACTCTTTCATCACTTAACTACAACTGCTACTACTGATACTACATTACAAACACATACATGCCACATCCATAACTACAAACTACATTAATACATGTTATAATACATATTAATCATTACTATTTACTCACATAAACAACATTCATATTTTACCATTTTCTTTAAAAATCGGCTCTATCGGTTTACGAAAGGAAAGGGAAAGAAAGGAACAGGGCCAATTGGCCCTTGTATTCACCAATTCACATTCTTTAAACTGTTTAATCAATGCCCCCGAGGGGACATATCAAAGTATTGGCTAACAATAGGACCCCTGCCCTGAAGGGGCAGGAACCCGGAGCAAACTACATGTTCAACTCATCCTGCTGGAAGCTGTACTCCCAAGTCAGGAGTCAGATAGGAGCCCTTACTGCAAATTTACACGTGCATTATTCTACCTATCTTAACAACGCCAAAATTGAATACCGCCATATATGTTAAAAAAAATCACTACATAAACAAATCTATATATGGACAGGTCTTATAACCCTCAATTAGCAGGAAAATTGGAAGGTGAAAATATCAGGGGAAACACTAATCTTCAGAACCGGTTTTAGGAGAAGAAAAACGGAAATCACACTACTTCTGAATCCTGTCCATAGCGATCAGTAGATGAAATCATGGCGTCACTAAATTACACTTCCTATTTCAGCTCTACAATCCGGTTTTTTACTATGAAATTGAGTAAATTATGGCTCCGTGGCTTCCTGGATGATAGTTATTCAACTATTACATTAGTTTTACCTTTTTAATGCAGCTTTTCTAGTTAATTCCTACTTTTCTGAGCTGGGAAAATCAGGGTTCACTGTCTTCGGCAAAATCCTAGGCATGAGACGTAGTAATCGCGCTCTAACATCATAGCGTGGGTGAATCCTCCAATCAAAACAAAGCATTTTTGGCGGTGGGGCTTTGAAACGAATAAAATTTGGTAAAATCTGGATTAAACTAGATTTCAGAAGGACCTAGGTATCTAAAAGAGAGGTGAAGGGTGGTCCTGAAAATTCTGTCGAATTTTAGATTGGTTATTTATTCGAAAAGTTCCGTCCAATGGTAGACCTATATTTTCAGATCGAACTGACACCGTAAGAATTGTAATAATCCATTTACATATCCGTATACAAGACTTATAACTAATTTAATATATAAATAAAGATATTGATTCCCAAAACTATAATTCCTAATGAATATTTTACAGCTTTCCATGTTAATTTGAAATAGAATAACAAACAAAATCACGAATTATATGAACAGCCAGAAATGTTTTGTTAAACGTCAAGTACAGTCGGTGCAAAAAATTTCGGGCACCCTCCTATTAAAAACATCATCACATTAGACTGTAATGGCATATTACAGTTCCCCCGGCGTCGTTAAAAAAGTTTTGTTTGAATAACAAAATTTTGTTGAATAGAATTAACATGTATTAATACTAATAAACTAACTATTCACTCATACTCTCATACACTCAAATGAGACAGTGTAACATTCACTTTGAGTATTGAGATAGAAGTTCCCGTTTTTTGTCCTCGGTACAGTTGAAAAGCTTAAGATTCTGGAAATTGTGAGTTCCTATACTTTCAGCTTTTAGATTGTGTAATACAGCGCAATTTTTCAATAATTTTACTACTCAAAATGTTCAAAAAGGAACAGGACGGACAGGAGTTGCAGCTGAGATATTGAAAGAGACAACTCATAGGGTTTCACTCGCCGACTGGCGTATCTATTGACATTAGGATCTAGTTTCTCGACTATCACTCCCTTCATTTGTTAAAATTCTATTTCCGCCATTAGTTTGTATTTGCGAAGGGGCAGAACTCTGAGATCTATTTGCACTATTATTATTAACATTACTGCCTTGACCATTACCGTTTTCTCTTCTCCGGTACGCCCCGTTAAAGTTCCCCCTATTATCGTCCCTATTCGGGTTCGATTCCCCCATTGTGCGGTCATAGGGGCGATAACCCCGGCGATTGTTAAACATCGGTCGGTTACGGTACAGACGTCGACCATTATATTGATTGCTTTCCGAGCCACACCCACTCGGGTAACGAGATCCAGCTTAGGTGTAACTCAGAAAGTCCGTTTGGCAACTAGCCGTTGCCTTGCTTTTCACGGGTTTCATAAGTTTTGCTTGCCGGGCGAAATACCTCTTTGGTGGGCCTCCAGTTTCTTTCCCACACAGGGCAGCTAGGCGTGACGTAACTTCTCGCACCGTTTGGCACAAATGGGATGCAATGGCCCCCGACTCATCTGGTGGAAGAGCGTTCACTATAATGTCTACTAGTTCGGCTTGCGATGGATTTTCAGCGATCTGGTAGTACAATTCTATAATCTTCCAAGCATAGTCCAAAAGGGACCCATACTTGGCTCGATCATACCTTAAAGATTGAAGGTTGCGTTTTTGAAGCCTTTCTATATGCTCATTGCAGTATTCTTCCTTAAAAAGGATCAGAAAATCGCCAAATGTATGGATTCTGTATTTAATAGAAGCAAACCATGCGCCTGATGCTGCAATTAAAAGTTTCTCAACTATTTGCAAACGTTCTCTATCAGTCAGCCGATACATTTCCAAGTACTGCTGCAATCTGCGCAGGAAAACACGAGGCTGTCCATTGGTAATATTCCCATCAAACGTGGGAAAGCGTTCGATGTCCCTCAGCGAAACCTTGGAACTCATACTAACATAAGCAGGGGAATAGTTAGTGGGAATTAACATATTATCCTGCACAATCAGAGTAGTCACCGGATTTACCACCGACGACGTCGTAGCGGTGTTATAATTACCCATGTAATTAAAAGGGATTCTGTTGGTCGTATTGACTATGTTGGGCTCCATCCCCGGACCAACCGCACCCGTGAACAACGACTCAGGATGGTACCCATCTCCTCTTCCCGGCAACACGCTATATGATTGTATACCTCCATGTAAGGAGGGAGCACTCACGCTAGTGACCGTAGTCGTCACAACACTCGACTGATTCGGCACACTATTGCAATTAAACCACGACTTTAGTTCTGACCGATGTATGGGGTAGTGCGTCGCAATATCCCGTGCATCAACTGCCATTGAATTTTCTTTTCCTGCGCTACAGGTAGTTGTTATAGCAGGTAATATTTCCGGGGAATCGCTACCGGGGAAAGGATAGGCTATCTCTGATTTTTCGCGACTTGGTTTCGTTATTTCTTTTTGAATATTCACTATTTCATCCTGAATTTTCAAAACTTTTTGGTCAGTTACTTCCCGTTTGGTTTCCAGTGATAAATTTGACAAAGTTGACTTTAAATTATCAATTTCGGAGTGCTGTGTTTCTAGTTTTTTGTTGACCTTATGTAATTTGGTATCTATTTGTTCAAATTCTGAATTTACATGATCAAATTTACCCTCAGTCTCCCGTTGAAGTTGCTTTATAGATTGCTGAGCCTCGCATCTGACCATGTCAATTTTAGTAGACATTTGCTCCCTCAATGTGGTTATTGAGGAAGCAAAGTCCGAACATATGTTGTCGATTTTCTGGATTAGTACCTCGAATCGAGATTCGGTTTCTCGGTTCTCGGTGTCAAATTTCTCATTTATTTCGCATCTCATTTCCAAGCTATTCTTATCTATTTTTTCATTTATTTCATACCTCATCTGTTGATTATCCCGATCTATTTTCTGTAACATCTGTTGTAATGAAAGGAGGAGAGCGTCATTATTAGATGACACAGTCTTCCTTTGCTCTTCTTTGGTTTTATCACCAATTGAATCCCCATTTCTTTCATCATCATCGAGGTCAGATATCTCCACTGGAGATATTTGGCCTCGGTTCTTCGGGGTACTATACCCTCGCTCCCCGTCTGAATCGGGATGCTCAATTTCCTTCTCAGAGGATAGACTCATGGGTTCACGCGACTGGTGGAGCTTTCCCTCAAATTCTTTACAGTATTTAATTATCTCACCAGCCCGGACCTTTTCTGCATTCTCAGCACTATCCTCTAAATTGGTACAACTGAAATGAATCCATTTCAGCCCACACTCGTGGCACCTCAGTTGCCTACGGGAGACGCGAGCTCTTTCCTCATTAATGTCTAACGTACATTGTGTACATGAGACATCCGCGTTCTCGTGTGATACGACAACTTCTCTATTGGTTGCCATAGCTTCCGTACAAAAAGGACACAATATAAACACACATGCAATTATATACTTACAGACTAAAAAAACTTACTATCCAGATACTGTTCATAGATTAAAGGACTCCTATCTGATTCCCTCCTTGGGTCAACTTCCAGCATTTTCAAATTTTAGAATTCAAACTTTGACAGATTCCTTCATTTCCCCCTTTCTATAGAGAGAGACAAACATAGGAGAAAAGCAAACGACTATAATTATTTAATCTCAATGTGACCATTTTTAATTATTCACCCTTTTGTGGCCAAATCAATATGTGCTCGTTCCTAAACAGTGTTTAATAAATAATTTCAGATCCGTTACCAGGGAAAACAATTGTTTCCATGGTAACTGTTCTAAGTCAACGGTCGCCAATTGAAAGAAAACGGTAAAGAAAAGTAGTAGTAAACGAAGAAGAGAGTGTAGAGGAGGGGAGTAGCTAAAAATTAATTTTCTTTTAACGAGGGAGATTACTAAACAACACCTACTAATTGAAGTCATGATTATTTTCTAATAAAGTAAAATTCAATAAACTTTCTTGTTATTGTTCGTCCCTCAATGCATACTCATCTCATGGTTAATTATCCCACATCGGACTTCCGAAGAAACTTATCGAAACAACTTATTGACCGCGCCAATAGCGACTGCTCTCAGTCATGACTCCGTTTTCTTTCATTCAGAAATAGAAAAGAAAGAGAAGAAAGTAGAAGGGTAAAAGAAGCAGGTAGAAAAAGGAAGAAAAAAGAAGAAAGCAAACAAATAGGGTATTTTAATAAGAAACAGATTACTGGATAATTTCGGAAATATAGTAAGAAGTCGGGAAAATCGTTGAAAGATGAATCATTCTAAGTGTTATTAACGACTACTCAATTTTGGAATGCTTCGGAATAGACACATGTTCCCTCATACCACCCAGACCTAGCTCCAGGCACCACGTTCGTGGGGTTACCCAGACCTAGACCAGGAAATGAGAAAATCGAAATCATTCTCTGTAATGTTATTCCAACCGGTGATTGATAACCATCCAGCATCTGAACTCTGTTCTCTAGGAGCTACCACACATATGAATTAGCTAAAAAAGAAAAAAAAAGTCAAACTTATAACTCAATATGAATTTATGTATCGTATCAATAAGAGTTTCAACTTCCTGGAAGAAAGATGTCGTATTTAGGCTCATCCTGTTATTTTCGTCTCACTCCTAGAGCCGATTTAAACGGTTAGTAGCGGTCCTTCATGACCTAGGTTATTTACCTTACCACATATATTAAAATATGACACATATATTATACACATTAATATGACAAAGGATATTACTAAAATTACTTAAATTAAATCTATCATGCATTCACTCGCTCACTCACTCAGGACAGTGTATATATTTCTGAAGTTAAACGAACTAGCTACAAAGGTACAAATAGTTTATTACATTCATGGTGAAAAAGGAAAAATAATTATAAAGAAAGTATTAAAAAAATACAAGTTCTTGGTTATATATCAATAGAATACATAGAGTTATATTTTAGTAAATCTTTATATATTCAATCATCTTGACAAATGGAAAAAGAAAAAAATAATTACATATATTATATCTTAGGCATGCTAAAGCAAAATTATGATTTGCGGCATACGCAAAGAAGACACTGGTTTTACAAAAAAAATAGACAAAGAAAAGAAATAAAGCTTTTGGGTGTAATAGCACTTATGAGTCTCTACTTCACATTGAGCAATGAAATATTAATAATTTTGAGGGTTCAAATCACAAATCGCGCACTACTTGTAGCGTCCAAAACATTTCGCTCCATTTAACTTAGTTTGTGTTTATATATATATATCTATATATATTGGTTTATAAAAACCATTCATCAACTATATTTAGTTTGTGACTATTAGCAGTTTATAGCTGCACTCGCATACGGTAACATTTATACCCATCTAGGGATTTTGAAATCACTTTCCGCCAGAGGATGTTTCTCCTCTTAGTCAGTCCATTTCCAAATTTATTAATTGGATAATTTCAAGTTATTTGCTTAACACTGGGACACGTTACTTCTTAATATATACCATTAAATAATTACATAGGTTATGATTTACATCAATTCAGAAGAAAGGAAAATTATTTGAGTGCACGGCGGTATTCTTGACAAAAATCTATATTCTTATATTCGTTGGAAAACTTACTGGTAAACTATAGCAACCAATACACGTTTGGGGGGACAGACACGAGCGCTCTTACATATATCCATATAATACATTTAGTATCATACTTTACTTTAACATCATATTCACATACTAAGCACATGTACATTTCGACGTATTCATTTATCTATATCTATATCTATATATATATATATATATATATATATATATATATATATATATATATATATATATATTCATATTTAATAATCGCGCACACATTTTAAGTAATAACCCCAACAATAATTTCAGAAAAGGTTGCAAACATTGTACAAGAAAAACAAATGACTTCCGACATTACATTAAAAAAAATTATCATTTTACCTGATACCGCGCGTCTATACATTTTAACTTTCATATAGTCAATTCTTGCTTAAATAATAAAAAAAACTTTGTGATTCAGGCACGTAACACAGAACATTCCTAAAGATATAAATAGATAAACCAAAATACAATTTCTGGGCCCAGGTTAACTACAAGATAAACGAAAACCAAAACAGAAGGAAAGTGACCAATGGATTAAAGAAAAACTTTGAGGGACGACGGTGAAAGAACGTAAATGAAGTGTCGTCAAATATAAAGTCGTTATTCATTTTGGCAATAGGTCAAAATGTGATGGAGGACCCAATCACTATCTACTCTATCCATGAATCGTGTCTTGCAACATCTCAGCTGGTAATTTCAGATCAGAGTTGTACGTTAAATAAATTGTAAGCGACAAGTTCAAAATCGGGGGGGGAGGTAGAAAATTTAAAAAAAACTTGAAGAAATGAAGACAGAGAGAGATAGAGAAGAAGGAAGACGAAGAATAGGGGCGCCAAAGACTTAAGTGAGAAATAACTAACGCTACAAAGATAGAAGTCGAATTTCGCTCTCAACAAATCCATAGCCAAAATATTCTTAATATGCCAAAAGGGTGGTCTACTCAAATACGTAGACTCAAGGGGAAACACCTGGTGCCAAGAAGCAAGTCTGTGTCTTGTAAATAATAACTTCACAAGTTATTGCTTGTAAAATTATTATTTAGTAACCGTATCCGGCCCAAACCAACAGGCGAAAGAGAGAAAGGGGGGAGGGCAAGATGTCATTGCCCTAAATTTTGAAATTTCTAAAACAATAAAAAAAATGATCTGACCTCTCCGAAAATTGAGACAGGATCTAGAGGAAAGTACGAAAATTAGACCGAAGGCAATGAAATAAGAGAGACCCTAATTATGGATTTGCCAAAATAATAAAAAAAATTAAATAAACTGGATTTTGGATCGTGATTTCTATTGCCAAACTTCACCGATAGCTCCCCTTCGCAGAATGCGCTAAATTCTGAGGCATCGATTAATTTCCATCACTATCTAGTTTGAAAACTGAGAAAAGAAAACGAAAATATTCAAGGGGGGAGGGGTCGATGCCCGGGTACGGTAAATAAATTTCAATACTAATTGTTTTGTTTCCGTAACCCTGTCAGAGCTGTCGCCTTCATGAATACTGTAAGCTAGCCCGAGTAGGTAACGTGAAGGAAAAAAAATCTCATGGAGCAGGATATTCTATTTTAAAACCGACCAGAAAATATAATTCACTACAGCCCCGTTGTATAACTATTGTCTTTCCATAATTGATTATTAAATATGTCCAGTCAGCGATTATATGATGCTACAAATATTATTAAACGAGATTATTATGAACGAATACGACTGCAATAACAAATTAAGCTATTAAGCACTAACATAGTCCAGCAATATCTCACCCACATGTTCGCAGGATGCTCCGGTGTAGGGGCCAGAACCCGAGATGTTGCTAGCTACACATAATCCTTAAATATATATATATATATATATATATATATTCTTTTTTACCGAAACGTGACTAATCATAACTGGGCTTATATATATCTATACCTATATATGTATATATAAGGGTGTCCTCTCATTCATTTCGTTTCACAATATATTCATACTATCATTTTATTCTTTTATTACGACGTCGTATTTCATAAACACCCTATTTATTTTACTACACCCAGACTATATGCACACTTCGTCATATACTTTTAAATCTATAAATCATTGCCAACATTTCATGTTCCGGTCACCACACGAAACATCCCTCGAACTCAAGACTCCCTTACCACGCAAACAATACTATGTTATACTTCGTAGCTTCATGTAAAAAAAATGTATGTTCACAGAAAGTAGAGTTCTCCACGATATTATTTAATTTTATAAAATTCTGACAACAATGAAATTATTCTGCAGCCACAGAAGGAAAGAAAAATGAACATTTAATATAATTTCAAAGCGAAAACTAGCATCATATCGCCTGACTTCTGTTAAGAAATTACGTATTGTTTATTTAATTAAATATTTCGATTTCTAGACTAAGTAGAATGTTGTAATTTTCAGAAAATATTAATTTTGGATCACTTAACCTAACTGTATATGCATTTGGGCTGGGAATTATATTTACTAGGTTTTATTTCGAAAAGAAAGGTCAATTCCATGGAAACTAAATCACTAAGAGCATCGACATAAGAATGACGGTTAGTACTGAATTTTGATACTAGGGGCTAGCGACGATATGATCAACCCTTGAACCACTGAATGTGACCTTGTACACGGAAATTTTGTTACTATGACACTCTCATTTTCGGATATTACTATAGATTGGTATGTTGCGTTTAGCTATTGATCGAATACGAATGATACACTGTCCATACTTCATTATTTCACACACTCTTTCATCACTTAACTACAACTGCTACTACTGATACTACATTACAAACACATACATGCCACATCCATAACTACAAACTACATTAATACATGTTATAATACATATTAATCATTACTATTTACTCACATAAACAACATTCATATTTTACCATTTTCTTTAAAAATCGGCTCTATCGGTTTACGAAAGGAAAGGGAAAGAAAGGAACAGGGCCAATTGGCCCTTGTATTCACCAATTCACATTCTTTAAACTGTTTAATCAATGCCCCCGAGGGGACATATCAAAGTATTGGCTAACAATAGGATCCCTGCCCTGAAGGGGCAGGAACCCGGAGCAAACTACATGTTCAACTCATCCTGCTGGAAGCTGTACTCCCAAGTCAGGAGTCAGATAGGAGCCCTTACTGCAAATTTACACGTGCATTATTCTACCTATCTTAACAACGCCAAAATTGAATACCGCCATATATGTTAAAAAAAATCACTACATAAACAAATCTATATATGGACAGGTCTTATAACCCTCAATTAGCAGGAAAATTGAAAGGTGAAAATATCAGGGGAAACACTAATCTTCAGAACCGGTTTTAGGAGAAGAAAAACGGAAATCACACTACTTCTGAATCCTGTCCATAGCGATCAGTAGATGAAATCATGGCGTCACTAAATTACACTTCCTATTTCAGCTCTACAATCCGGTTTTTTACTATGAAATTGAGTAAATTATGGCTCCGTGGCTTCCTGGATGATAGTTATTCAACTATTACATTAGTTTTACCTTTTTAATGCAGCTTTTCTAGTTAATTCCTACTTTTCTGAGCTGGGAAAATCAGGGTTCACTGTCTTCGGCAAAATCCTAGGCATGAGACGTAGTAATCGCGCTCTAACATCATAGCGTGGGTGAATCCTCCAATCAAAACAAAGCATTTTTGGCGGTGGGGCTTTGAAACGAATAAAATTTGGTAAAATCTGGATTAAACTAGATTTCAGAAGGACCTAGGTATCTAAAAGAGAGGTGAAGGGTGGTCCTGAAAATTCTGTCGAATTTTAGATTGGTTATTTATTCGAAAAGGTTCCGTCCAGTGGTAGACCTATATTTTCAGATCGAACTGACACCATAAGAATTGTAATAATCCATTTACATATCCGTATACAAGACTTATAACTAATTTAATATATAAATAAAGATATTGATTCCCAAAACTATAATTCCTAATGAATATTTTACAGCTTTCCATGTTAATTTGAAATAGAATAACAAACAAAATCACGAATTATATGAACAGCCAGAAATTTTTTGTTAAACGTCAAGTACAGTCGGTGCAAAAAATTTCGGGCACCCTCCTATTAAAAACATCATCACATTAGACTGTAATGGCATATTACAGTTCCCCCGGCGTCGTTAAAAAAGTTTTGTTTGAATAACAAAATTTTGTTGAATAGAATTAACATGTATTAATACTAATAAACTAACTATTCACTCATACTCTCATACACTCAAATGAGACAGTGTAACATTCACTTTGAGTATTGAGATAGAAGTTCCCGTTTTTTGTCCTCGGTACAGTTGAAAAGCTTAAGATTCTGGAAATTGTGAGTTCCTATACTTTCAGCTTTTAGATTGTGTAATACAGCGCAATTTTTCAATAATTTTACTACTCAAAATGTTCAAAAAGGAACAGAACGGACAGGAGTTGCAGCTGAGATATTGAAAGAGACAACTCATAGGGTTTCACTCGCCGACTGGCGTATCTATTGACATTAGGATCTAGTTTCTCGACTATCACTCCCTTCATTTGTTAAAATTCTATTTCCGCCATTAGTTTGTATTTGCGAAGGGGCAGAACTCTGAGATCTATTTGCACTATTATTATTAACATTACTGCCTTGACCATTACCGTTTTCTCTTCTCCGGTACGCCCCGTTAAAGTTCCCCCTATTATCGTCCCTATTCGGGTTCGATTCCCCCATTGTGCGGTCATAGGGGCGATAACCCCGGCGATTGTTAAACATCGGTCGGTTACGGTACAGACGTCGACCATTATATTGATTGCTTTCCGAGCCACACCCACTCGGGTAACGAGATCCAGCTTAGGTGTAACTCAGAAAGTCCGTTTGGCAACTAGCCGTTGCCTTGCTTTTCACGGGTTTCATAATTTTTGCTTGCCGGGCGAAATACCTCTTTGGTGGACCTCCAGTTTCTTTCCCACACAGGGCAGTTAGGCGTGACGTAACTTCTCGCACCGTTTGGCACAAATGGGATGCAATGGCCCCCGACTCATCTGGTGGAAGAGCGTTCACTATAATGTCTACTAGTTCGGCTTGCGATGGATTTTCAGCGATCTGGTAGTACAATTCTATAATCTTCCAAGCATAGTCCAAAAGGGACCCATACTTGGCTCGATCATACCTTAAAGATTGAAGGTTGCGTTTTTGAAGCCTTTCTATATGCTCATTGCAGTATTCTTCCTTAAAAAGGATCAGAAAATCGCCAAATGTATGGATTCTGTATTTAATAGAAGCAAACCATGCGCCTGATGCTGCAATTAAAAGTTTCTCAACTATTTGCAAACGTTCTCTATCAGTCAGCCGATACATTTCCAAGTACTGCTGCAATCTGCGCAGGAAAACACGAGGCTGTCCATTGGTAATATTCCCTTCAAACGTGGGAAAGCGTTCGATGTCCCTCAGCGAAACCTTGGAACTCATACTAACATAAGCAGGGGAATAGTTAGTGGGAATTAACATATTATCCTGCACAATCGGAGTAGTCACCGGATTTACCACCGACGACGTCGTAGCGGTGTTATAATTACCCATGTAATTAAAAGGGATTCTGTTGGTCGTATTGACTATGTTGGGCTCCATCCCCGGACCAACCGCACCCGTGAACAACGACTCAGGATGGTACCTATCTCCTCTTCCCGGCAACACGCTATATGATTGTATACCTCCATGTAAGGAGGGAGCACTCACGCTAGTGACCGTAGTCGTCACAACACTCGACTGATTCGGCACACTATTGCAATTAAACCACGACTTTAGTTCTGACCGATGTATGGGGTAGTGCGTCGCAATATCCCGTGCATCAACTGCCATTGAATTTTCTTTTCCTGCGCTACAGGTAGTTGTTATAGCAGGTAATATTTCCGGGGAATCGCTACCGGGGAAAGGATAGGCTATCTCTGATTTTTCGCGACTTGGTTTCGTTATTTCTTTTTGAATATTCACTATTTCATCCTGAATTTTCAAAACTTTTTGGTCAGTTACTTCCCGTTTGGTTTCCAGTGATAAATTTGACAAAGTTGACTTTAAATTATCAATTTCGGAGTGCTGTGTTTCTAGTTTTTTGTTGACCTTATGTAATTTGGTATCTATTTGTTCAAATTCTGAATTTACATGATCAAATTTACCCTCAGTCTCCCGTTGAAGTTGCTTTATAGATTGCTGAGCCTCGCATCTCACCATGTCAATTTTAGTAGACATTTGCCCCCTCAATGTGGTTATTGAGGAAGCAAAGTCCGAACATATGTTGTCGATTTTCTGGGTTAGTACCTCGAATCGAGATTCGGTTTCTCGGTTCTCGGTGTCAAATTTCTCATTTATTTCGCGTCTCATTTCCAAGCTATTCTTATCTATTTTTTCATTTATTTCATACCTCATCTGTTGATTATCCCGATCTATTTTCTGTAACATCTGTTGTAATGAAAGGAGGAGAGCGTCATTATTAGATGACACAGTCTTCCTTTGCTCTTCTTTGGTTTTATCACCAATTGAATCCCCATTTCTTTCATCATCATCGAGGTCAGATATCTCCACTGGAGATATTTGGCCTCGGTTCTTCGGGGTACTATACCCTCGCTCCCCGTCTGAATCGGGATGCTCAATTTCCTTCTCAGAGGATAGACTCATGGGTTCACGCGACTGGTGGAGCTTTCCCTCAAATTCTTTACAGTATTTAATTATCTCACCAGCCCGGACCTTTTCTGCATTTTCAGCATTATCCTCTAAATTGGTACAACTGAAATGAATCCATTTCAGCCCACACTCGTGGCACCTCAGTAGCCTACGGGAGACGCGAGCTCTTTTCTCATTAATGTCTAACGTACATTGTGTACATGAGACATCCGCGTTCTCGTGTGATACGACAACTTCTCTATTGGTTGCCATAGCTTCCGTACAAAAAGGACACAATATAAACACACATGCAATTATATACTTACAGACTAAAAAAACTTACTATCCAGATACTGTTCATAGATTAAAGGACTCCTATCTGATTCCCTCCTTGGGTCAACTTCCAGCATTTTCAAATTTTAGAATTCAAACTTTGACAGATTCCTTCATTTCCCCCTTTCTATAGAGAGAGACAAACATAGGAGAACAGCCAACGACTATAATTATTTAATCTCACTGTGACCATTTTTAATTATTCACCCTTTTGTGGCCAAATCAATATGTGCTCGTTCCTAAACAGTGTTTAATAAATAATTTCAGATCCGTTACCAGGGAAAACAATTGTTTCCATGGTAACTGTCCTAAGTCAACGGTCACCAATTGAAAGAAAACGGTAAAAAAAAGTAGTAGTAAGCGAAGAAGAGAGTGTAGAGGAGGGGAGTAGCTAAAAATTAATTTTCTTTTAACGAGGGAGATTACTAAACAACACCTACTAATTGAAGTCATGATTATTTTCCAATAAAGTAAAATTCAATAAACTTTCTTGTTATTGTTCGTCCCTCAATGCATACTCATCTCATGGTTAATTATCCCACATCGGACTTCCGAAGAAACTTATCGAAACAACTTATTGACCGCGCCAATAGCGACTGCTCTCAGTCATGACTCCGTTTTCTTTCATTCAGAAATAGAAAAGAAAGAGAAGAAAGTAGAAGGGTAAAAGAAGCAGGTAGAAAAAGGAAGAAAAAAGAAGAAAGCAAACAAATAGGGTATTTTAATAAGAAACAGATTACTGGATAATTTCGGAAATATAGTAAGAAGTCGGGAAAATCGTTGAAAGATGAATCATTCTAAGTGTTATTAACGACTACTCAATTTTGGAATGCTTCGGAATAGACACATGTTCCCTCATACCACCCAGACCTAGCTCCAGGCACCACGTTCGTGGGGTTGCCCAGACCTAGACCAGGAAATGAGAAAATCGAAATCATTCTCTGTAATGTTATTCCAACCGGTGATTGATAACCATCCAGCATCTGAACTCTGTTCTCTAGGATCGACCACACATATGAATTAGCTAAGAAAGAAAAAAAAGTCAAACTTATAACTCAATATGAATTTATGTATCGTATCAATAAGAGTTTCAACTTCCTGGAAGAAAGATGTCGTATTTAGGCTCATCCTGTTATTTTCGTCTCACTCCTAGAGCCGATTTAAACGGTTAGTAGCGGTCCTTCATGACCTAGGTTATTTACCTTACCACATATATTAAAATATGACACATATATTATACACATTAATATGACAAAGGATATTACAAAAATTACTTAAATTAAATCTATCATGCATTCACTCGCTCACTCACTCAGGACAGTGTATATATTTCTGAAGTTAAACCAACTAGCTACAAAGGTACAAATAGTTTATTACATTCATGGTGAAAAAGGAAAAATAATTATAAAGAAAGTATTAAAAAAATACAAGTTCTTGGTTATATATCAATAGAATACATAGAGTTATATTTTAGTAAATCTTTATATATTCAATCATCTTGACAAATGGAAAAAGAAAAAAAATAATTACATATATTATATCTTAGGCATGCTAAAGCAAAATTATGATTTGCGACATACGCAAAGAAGACACTTGTTTTACAAAAAAAAATAGACAAAGAAAAGAAATAAAGCTTTTGGGTGTAATAGCACTTATGAGTCTCTACTTCACATTGAGCAATGAAATATTAATAATTTTGAGGGTTCAAATCACAAATCGCGCACTACTTGTAGCGTCCAAAACATTTCGCTCCATTTAACTTAGTTTGTGTTTATATATATATATATATATATATATATATATATATATATATATATATATATATATATATATATATATATATATATATATATATACGTATAACTATTGGTTTATAAAAACCATTCATCAACTATATTTAGTTTGTGACTATTAGTAGTTTATAGCTGCACTCGCATACGGTAATATTTATACCCATCTAGGGATTTTGAAATCACTTTCCGCCAGAGGATGTTTCTCCTCTTAGTCAGTCCATTTCCAAATTTATTAATTGGATAATTTCAAGTTATTTGTTTAACACTGGGACACGTTACTTCTTAATACATGCCATTAAATAATTACATAGGTTATGATTTACATCAATTCAGAAGAAAGGAAAATTATTTGAGTGCACGGCGGTATTCTTGACAAAAATCTATATTCTTATATTCGTCGGAAAACTTACTGGAAACTATAGCAACCAATACACGTTTGGGGGGACAGACACGATCGCTCTTACATATATCCATATCATACATTTAGTATCATACTTTACTTTAACATCATATTCACATACTAAGCACATGTACATTTCGACGTATTCATTTATCTATATATATATATATATATATATATATATATATATATATATATATATATATATATATATATATTCATATTTAATAATCGCGCACACATTTTAAGTAATAACCCCAACAATAATTTCAGAAAAGGTTGCAAACATTGTACAAGAAAAACAAATGACTTCCGACATTACATTAAAAAAATTGATCTTTTTACCTGATACCGCGCGTCTATAAATTTTAACTTTCATATAGTCAATTCGTGCTTAAATAATAAAAAAAAACTTTGTGAGGCAGGCACGTAACACAGAACATTCCTAAAGATATAAATAGATAAACCAAAATACAATTTCTGGGCCCAGGTTAACTACAAGATAAACGAAAACCAAAACAGAAGGAAAGTGACCAATGGATTAAAAAAACTTAGAGGGACGACGGTGAAAGAACGTAATTGAAGTGTCGTCAAATATAAATTCGTTATTCATTTTGGCAATAAATCAAAATGTGATGGAGGACCCAATCACTATCTAATTCTGAGGCATCGATTAATTTCCATCACTATCTAGTTTGAAAACTGAGAAAAGAAAACGAAAATATTCAAGGGGGGAGGGGTCGATGCCCGGGTACGGTAAATAAATTTCAATACTAATTGTTTTGTTTCCGTAACCCTGTCAGAGTTGTCGCCTTCATGAATACTGTAAGCTAGCCCGAGTAGGTAACGTGAAGGAAAAAAAATCTCATGGAGCAGGATATTCTATTTTAAAACCGACCAGAAAATATAATTCACTACAGCCCCGTTGTATAACTATTGTCTTTCCATAATTGATTATTAAATATGTCCAGTCAGCGATTATATGATGCTACAAATATTATTAAACGAGATTATTATGAACGAATACGACTGCAATAACAAATTAAGCTATTAAGCACTAACATAGTCCAGCAATATCTCACCCACATGTTTGCAGGATGCTCCGGTGTAGGGGCCAGAACCCGAGATGTTGCTAGCTACACATAATCCTTAATATATATATATATATATATATATATATATATATATATATATATATATATATATATATATATATATATATATATATTCTTTTTTACCGAAACGTGACTAATCATAACTGGGCTTATATATATCTATACCTATATATGTATATATATGGGTGTCCTCTCATTCATTTCGTTTCACAATATATTCATACTATCATTTTATTATTTTATTACGACGTCGTATTTCATAAACACCCTATTTATTTTACTACACCCAGACTATATGCACACTTCGTCATATACTTTTAAATCTATAAATCATTGCCAACATTTCATGTTCCGGTCACCACACGAAACATCCCTCGAACTCAAGACTCCCTTACCACGCAAACAATACTATGTTATACTTCGTAGCTTCATGTAAAAAAAATGTATGTTCACAGAAAGTAGACTTCTCCACGATATTATTTAATTTTATAAAATTCTGACAACAATGAAATTATTCTGCAGCCACAGAAGGAAAGAAAAATGAACATTTAATATAATTTCAAAGCGAAAACTAGCATCATATCGCCTGACTTCTGTTAAGAAATTACGTATTGTTTATTTAATTAAATATTTCGATTTCTAGACTAAGTAGAATGTTGTAATTTTCAGAAAATATTAATTTTGGATCACTTAACCTAACTGTATATGCATTTGGGCTGGGAATTATATTTACTAGGTTTTATTTCGAAAAGAAAGGTCAATTCCATGGAAACTAAATCACTAAGAGCATCGACATAAGAATGACGGTTAGTACTGAATTTTGATACTAGGGGCTAGCGACGATATGATCAACCCTTGAACCACTGAATGTGACCTTGTACACGGAAATTTTGTTACTATGACACTCTCATTTTCGGATATTACTATAGATTGGTATGTTGCGTTTAGCTATTGATCGAATACGAATGATACACTGTCCATACTTCACTATTTCACACACTCTTTCATCACTTAACTACAACTGCTACTACTGATACTACATTACAAACACATACATGCCACATCCATAACTACAAACTACATTAATACATGTTATAATACATATTAATCATTACTATTTACTCACATAAACAACATTCATATTTTACCATTTTCTTTAAAAATCGGCTCTATCGGTTTACGAAAGGAAAGGGAAAGAAAGGAACAGGGCCAATTGGCCCTTGTATTCACCAATTCACATTCTTTAAACTGTTTAATCAATGCCCCCGAGGGGACATATCAAAGTATTGGCTAACAATAGGACCCCTGCCCTGAAGGGGCAGGAACCCGGAGCAAACTACATGTTCAACTCATCCTGCTGGAAGCTGTACTCCCAAGTCAGGAGTTAGATAGGAGCCCTTACTGCAAATTTACACGTGCATTATTCTACCTATCTTAACAACGCCAAAATTGAATACCGCCATATATGTTAAAAAAAATCACTACATAAACAAATCTATATATGGACAGGTCTTATAACCCTCAATTAGCAGGAAAATTGGAAGGTGAAAATATCAGGGGAAACACTAATCTTCAGAACCGGTTTTAGGAGAAGAAAAACGGAAATCACACTACTTCTGAATCCTGTCCATAGCGATCAGTAGATGAAATCATGGCGTCACTAAATTACACTTCCTATTTCAGCTCTACAATCCGGTTTTTTACTATGAAATTGAGTAAATTATGGCTCCGTGGCTTCCTGGATGATAGTTATTCAACTATTACATTAGTTTTACCTTTTTAATGCAGCTTTTCTAGTTAATTCCTACTTTTCTGAGCTGGGAAAATCAGGGTTCACTGTCTTCGGCAAAATCCTAGGCATGAGACGTAGTAATCGCGCTCTAACATCATAGCGTGGGTGAATCCTCCAATCAAAACAAAGCATTTTTGGCGGTGGAGCTTTGAAACGAATAAAATTTGGTAAAATCTGGATTAAACTAGATTTCAGAAGGACCTAGGTATCTAAAAGAGAGGTGAAGGGTGGTCCTGAAAATTCTGTCGAATTTTAGATTGGTTATTTATTCGAAAAGTTCCGTCCAATGGTAGACCTATATTTTCAGATCGAACTGACACCGTAAGAATTGTAATAATCCATTTACATATCCGTATACAATACTTATAACTAATTTAATATATAAATAAAGATATTGATTCCCAAAACTATAATTCCTAATGAATATTTTACAGCTTTCCATGTTAATTTGAAATAGAATAACAAACAAAATCACGAATTATATGAACAGCCAGAAATTTTTTGTTAAACGTCAAGTACAGTCGGTGCAAAAAATTTCGGGCACCCTCCTATTAAAAACATCATCACATTAGACTGTAATGGCATATTCACCGAAATCCAGAATATCACTATCTTCGGCTACTTTTAAAAAAGTGGCCTCGTAATGGCCAAACGGTTAGTGAGTGCTAGTTGCGCCCATTAAGACTATTCTCACGGACACAATATCTACAACATATCAGGGTTTCAAGCAATTCCAGCGAAATTCAGAATACCGTTACCTTCTGTTTCCAAAAAAGTAACCCTGTAGTGGCCAAACGGTCAGGGATTTGTGATTATTCCCATTAAAACTTCTTCTCAAGATCACAATACCTACAATATATCACAGTTTCTGTCATTTTCATCGAAATCCAAAATGTCGTTATCTTAGATTATTTTCAAAAAAGTGGCCCTGTAGTGGCCAAACGTTCAGCGATTTATGGTTGTGCGCATTGAGAATTTTCTTAAGAACACAATATTTAACATATCACGGTTTCAAGCAATTCCACCGAGATCCAATTTCCATAATGATTGTGCGAAGTCCTTTGTCATTTCGAAGGGGGCCATTCCCCTACAACCCTTTTCTCGCGAAAACGACAAAACCCGTATTTCTTACTTTGAAGTCATCTTTGCATTGGCATAGTTTCGTTTCTTCGAAGTGCCCCTTTTAATCAAGGGGATCCTTTTTTGAAAAGGGGCCCTTTGCCCCCCCTAACCTATTTCCCGAAAGAAACAAAACAAGCATGTCGATTTATTTTCGCTCTAGTATATATGTGCCAAGTTTCAAGAAAATCGGATGAAGAGAAACCCTTGTGAAGCTATCTCCTCCACATTTCCACCTTTTGGACTTGACGGCTTTTGCCCCAAAGTCTTCAATTCGTGAATAAATTGATCATCCATAGTAATTGGATATCCTTTGCATTATAGTTTGTTGGCTTGAATATGACTTTCTGAGGGTTGAAGTTCCCAGTCATGATGTACGCGTAATGCTAAATGAAGGTAGATCAAAATGAAGTTAACTTGAAATTGAAGCGTAATGTCAGATTATTGTGAGGTGAGTTCGAGTGAGCCGTGATGTCGTGCTAGTAATGTGAGTGTGAGTTTGAGTGAGGTTAGTCCAAAGTGAGCACTTTTGATTCTACCTGACTGTCTCACAGATAAAAGGGTATCCTTCAAGCTCGACGCGAACAATAAGGTTCTCCACATAAGTTGCATTACATAAATAGCAAGGTTCCAAGTTACAATTTTCTGTAGAATTTTTTAACGAAAGAATATTCATTATCCATGTTTATGTAAAAAAGACCCAGTAAAGATGTTCCAAAAAAGGTGCATTTATATATATATATATATATATATATATATATATATATATATATATATATATATACTGTAGCTGTGTGAGTTAACTGAACGTTTCCTATTTTTCCCGTCTCCTAAAAACTCTCAAACTCCCAATAATTAATTATGCTTCTTCAATCTTTCTTTTAAAGAACAATATAATTGTTCCGGAGTCCAAGGAAATCTAAAAGACCTGCGCTTAAAATAAACACACGAAACCAGGTGCTACATATCATTATCATCTTTGAAGGTTGCCGAATTCTGTAGAATGCAAGCTATTTCTTTTCCTTTTAAGTTTCTCAAATACAAGAAATGATATCTTTGAAAGCAACGTATTGGATCTAAATTCCCATTTTTTTTTTTTTTTTTTCAAATTCACTAAAGCGAGAACTTAAACATTTCTCACTGTAAATGCCAAATTCTTCTCACTTGTTTCTCATACAGTTAACAAAGAAACTACACAAATTTAACAAAGTGATGTAAAGTTATATAACTGTCTCCATGGATTTTCTGTCACAAACCTGTTCAAATAGTGCTTGAACGACATTCGATTCCTGAGGAATGTTACAAGAGAGAAAGAGGTGAGAAATGATCTCTTAAAACCCTTTCCGGATCCCGGCTTTTTGGGCTAGTTTTTAGATTTTCAGTCAAGCAGCTACTGCATCGTCACTATTTATCCTATTTGCCTTTCTACTCTCCACCCTTGTACTTAACCATGTCCATGTTATATTACTATGCTATTCCTCTCAAATCCGGCTCGTGTATGTTCATACCTTCTATGGAAGTTTTCTCCTACGCTTTACTCCACACTACCCGTCCCTCTCCTCTGTCGTTATGTGCTACGCCTCTGCCCTCACTTGTCAAAGTATTGTCGAATGTAATGTCACATTGTAGTATGTATTTAACTGCGGTTCTATACATATTTTCATCGAACTCGCGCCATATTTCGTCTTATTATCCACAACGTGTTATGTTGGCAGAGCCCCTACTCCCCCCCCCATAAGTACGGAACGGTTGCGATCGAGGGTTTCTTCCGCCTATGGACTTTCGTGTTTACTAACACAAATGTATTTACCATAGTCTCGTTCCACATTTCGTGTGACACGAGAGAAGGTTCCCTTGTTAGTTAAGTGATAGTTTGGGTTTGGTTACACTATATGTAACTCTCCAGATATAAGGCTCACAAGAAATTTTTTGCCTGAAATATATTGGATCTTTTGATCCAAAAACAGTCTTGTAATTGCACACAATGCAGTTAATAAGTATTCCTCAGTCTCATTCCATATAACGTGAAAGAGATTCGAACGTTATTAGGTACAAACTGTGGAAAACGATCTCATTACTGTGAACTGTTCCAGCAGTTTCTACGAGACAATTTTGACAATTTTTGGACAATATTTTTTATACCCATGAGCAATGGTTCACGATGTGTATATCATATTTATGATCTGCTCAAGTATCTTTCATGAAATGTCTCTACATGACCAGGACGCACCCTTAATAGAAAGTGTCACTTTTCACCTCTTACGGAAAATTCGTGTCTGTGGGGGACGGGAAAGTATAATAAAACAAATTATGTTTAAAAATTAATATTTAATTAAAAATAATTTATCTTTATTTGTTTTTTTACCTAAAAAATTAGTTTAAGAATAAAAACATTCAAGAATGTAGAACTACAAACAAACAAAAAATAATCAAAAATAATACAATTCCAAACATACATTTCTACAACAGATTAATGTTTTTTCTTTATTCTCCATTCTAAATTGTAATAGTGTAACTGAACTTGGTTATTCTACAGATTGCCTATGTGCAGACCAAGTTCAAACGGAGAACTTGTCAATTGTTAAAACACTGGATAATAACTTTTGTGTATTCGGGTAACTTAATCTCTCATAAGATTTATATTTCATGCTCCCGTCTGTGTAGTAAGGATAGAGACAGCATTTTCTTTCCGTCACTATAATTTATCTTCTAATACGTGAGGTCAATTTATAACTGCAAAATTTACTCGGATTGTCAATTTAAAATTCGAACGCAAATTTGATATGGAAATGCTATTTCGAAAATGAGGTATCAGTAGTTCTAAAGCCAATTCTTTGATGAAGATATAGACCCCTATCTTGAAATTCCAGTTCTTCTCTTGACTTTATTGAATTGAAAACAAAACCACCTTTACCAGCTTAACTTAAAGATACCAGCTTAACTTAAGCGCACCCAAATTTGGGTCTTGATATTGGATCCCAAAAACTTTGGACTCCTCCCAACAAACAAATTTGGGTGCGCTTCTGCAATGACCACTCAAACATGTTTTAATGTGTTTATTGTTCCGCTACAAATCTCTCTCGTGGTCATGTAGATAGCGTACGCCCCTTTGGCGTGGAGGATCCGGGTTCAATTCCCGGTGGAAGCTCATGTGGTTCGAATCCAACGTTAAGCTGTAGTCCCGCTACTGAAAGGGATGCTAAACTCAAATCAAATCAAAATTCTCGAAGACACACTGAAATCCACATTTAAACATAATGGGAAAAACATGTTTCTCAGACATGTCATTTCATTGGGTTATGCTGGCAACACTGTTTCAAATGAAGCATTGATATCCTCAATATCTTTTCATTATGTAGTTTCTCGTATAAAAAAGTGGTTCATAGTAGACAATCTTGTTTGTGAGAGCATTATAACTGTTCTCTTAAAATCTACGGTGTTTGTCAGACACGCATTTCCATTAACGCAAATACTTTTGGGCGTCTATTAGACACGTATTTCCGAAAAGTGACATTTATTTTGAAATTGATTTGTTCAGTGACTACGTCTGCCTCTCTGAAGCTCGTAACTTTTACCGGATTATTTAGTAAGTGTCATTGTAACTTGAGAAATTGAAAACCCCAGTACCTAAAAGAGGGAACGTAAGAGAGAAAAAATGAAATGAAATATTTAAGTTTTACGTCCCACGTTTATGCCGGCTGGGCTAAAGGAGACTTTGATTATGAGAAATGAATGAATTGACGGAATGAAGAAAGTGGGAGGAAACGGGAGAACCCCGAGAAAAACCCACGCACACGGTGTTTGTCTACCACAAAGGCCACTTAGCGTGGGCTGGGATCGAACCCAGGACCCCAAGCACCAGAGGTGAACGCTCTACCACTGAGCCACCGCGGCCCCCAAACGTAAGAGAGATTATAAACACTGCAAATCGTCATTTTGGGAAAAAAAAATGAGGACTAGACTTAGGAGAAGGAGTTGATAATACTCTCCTCACGGTATTCGGATATCAACGCCTCATTTACTAATGGCAAATTAAAAAAAAAAGTACTGAAAATGAAGATCATTGTAAATATAACAGAAGTGAAGGGACCTTTAAAAAATGAATTACCCTCGTATATATATATATATATATATATATATATGAGGGTAATTCGAAAGTATCGGCCCTTGTGGCGTGGCACTAGTAGTACTGAGTGGAGCCCCACCGTTCTTACATCGTGTAATTCGTGATTTAGTAAGCTTCCAAATATCGTACTGCCATTCGTGTGCCGGTTATCACGTCACAAAATGTGTGCTACCATAGAAAATCTCGCGTAGTGCAAAGTACACGGAATGATAAGATTTCTTTGATCAAAAAGTTTATCAGATGCAGACATTCATCGTGAATGTGTGCTGTATACGGCCTAAACATTATGAGTGAAGGTGGTGTGCGTTTGTAGATCAGATATTCGAAGAAGAAATAACCAACGTTCATGATGCACCAAGGAGCGGTATGTTGTCTGTGGTTAATGATAATCTCATCAAGAAAATTGACTACAAATTGCATACAGCTCGGACTTGGCTCCTTCCGATTATCATCTGTTCACTCATATGAAGAAATGGTTTGAGGCACAGCACTTAACTTACGTCAAAAATTTTCAAAATATTGTGACAGGTTGCTTTAATTCCTTGACAGCCGAGGTTTATGATGAAGGAATTTGTTAGTTGGTGAAAAAAAAAACTTATTAAAAGAGCTTGAATTTATACGGTGACGTATATTGAAAAATAAAGGAAATTATATTTTTCACACATAAGTAGAAAAGAATGTAGCTGTGCGTGTAATTTATTTATAGCTTGCGTTACTTTCCTAGTTACTCTTGTATATAGTTATTTTGTTTTCTGCGTTAGCCTGAATAACTATTAAAAGAGACAATAAAATGAAACAGTAAATGGTTTTGTTATTTCAGATATTAATAGCTCTGAGCTGTGTCAAGAACATAACCATATTGGTAGCTCTATTACACTGCATTATAATGCGGTTAGTGGGGTTTTGTAGAACGGATTTAACAAACATACATTTTATTCTTCAAAATCTGATGTACACACAGGTCAGGAGAATAATCAATGTTGAAATGTTTGAACATGTTTTTTTTTTTTTTCGAGGTCACGGTGGCCCTACATTTATCCTCTTGTGTTAATTGTTGAAACCTCAGGGGTTACAGTGCTTAATGATAAAAGCAAATTGTTGTTTCGTAATCCCATGAGTATTTTTTCATCTATTTTTTCTATATCTCTACTTTTTTCAAGTTTTAAAATACAAACAGTTTACACGCGGTATGGTTGCTCCAGCAATGGTTAATTTTGGCTGCATTCCCATCTATAAACATTAACTACGAATACACACTCACACACATGTTCATCGTTTGTTCATTTGTAATACTAAAAATCTTAGTAAAAAATATTTATATAATTGTGGAGAGAAATCAAACATTTATTGTGAGTGTTTTCACTAGTAATTCTAACATTTTATGCAACATTGAGTAGTATTAGTAACACTATATTATTACAAATATAAAGAACTTGCCAGAAAAAATGATTTAGATTTATAGAGCGAGTTCCAAAAGTAACTGTACACTAGGTTTGAATTAGTAAAATATACAGGGTGCTTCAAAACAACACCGACAACGTTTGGGAGGTGATACCTGACACCAAGGTAAGACAAAAAGTATAGACCAGCCAGGGTGCACAAATGCTTCTTTACGGAGTTATAGACTGTCAAAAGGATGAAAAAAATTAAATTTAAAGATTCATAGCTCCGAAACTATCGGACCTGCCGTAGTCAGGTCAAGACTTCACCTAGGAACTAATATGTGCTATCCAAACATACATGTTTCAGAATCCTAAGATAATCACTCAACAATCTATAAAACTTGTTGCGGAAGTATTACAGAATTCTGAAACATGTATTTTTGGATAGCACACATATTAATTTCTAAGTGAAGTCTTGATCCGACTACGGTAGGTCCCATAATTTTGGAGCTATGGACCTTTAAAGCTAATTGTTTCATCTTCTCGGTAACCTATAATTCCAAAAGGAAGGAATTGTTCACCCAGGTTGGTCTATACTTTTTGTTTTATCTTGGTGTCAGGAATCACCTCCCAAACGTTGTCGGTGTTGTTTTGAAACACCCTGTATAACATCAACTTACCTTTACAAGTAGGTTTCCATGAATCATTATCGCACTCACGGTGAAGGTGCATCGGGTGCGAACCCCCAAAGAACTTTGTAAAACGGCATACATTTAAACACATTTTTACTGAAACTATGTTTGTTTAGCAGAAAAAATATTTTTATCTTACACTTTTTCTGTACTTTCTTTTCTTATAAAAACAATTTAGTTCTAATTTTTCTGAGAATAAAGACGGTAGCACTTAACGGTTATTACTTATCGTGCTTTCAGATGTAGAATAATAGCGATTCAATACTACACAATATTATGATAAAATAGAATTTACACACTCCAAGTAATAATTCTTTTCTATTAGCTATTAGCTATCCAAGTCTATTAGCTTTATCATTAGTGGTAGTTGAGTGGAATTTTAGCATTGTATGTATTTGCAGTAGATTGTTTTGTAGGGGCGGGCGTGTGACGCTATTTTGCTGGTGCGTGAAACCCAACTGTACCGCTTCTGGGCATGTGAGCTTCACAACACGCTATCGACGTCCCAGAATTCATTAGAATTTATACAAAAAACTGTTGAAACAAAAGTATGTGAATTTTATTTTAAAAATTCTATTGCATTGACATTTTGTACGTCGAGATGAGGTGTTGCTCATCCCTTTTGCCCTAAGGGTGGTAATACTTTTAAGTCTGGCCCTGGTCATGTCAATCTCCAGCGCAATAGCTACATGGTATCACAGAGTTAATAGAGTTGGTCATAGAAACGAAATCAAACCATGAGTTCGTGCTCATCACTAAGGTAGTGTGCGTATGTGGTTCGTGACCTGGATACAGCCTATTAGATTTCACTACACTTAGTGCGTGCGAAAAACTTGCTCAATTTCCAGTTCTGTTACTCTAGGTACTCCTGCCCTCTGATTAGTAGTTGAATATCTTTACAATGACGTAATATAATATATATATATATAGTTCATGCTGTATGGAAAATAATAAAAAGAGGTACTTATGTTTATAGCAGTTCAAAACACAGATGACATTACTTAACCAAAACTTTGTATTATCCAATTTAACAATATTGTATATAGAATTTATGGAACATATATAGGATAAGAGAGGACATTTTTAAGCTGCTCCTCATTTCTTGAATTTACATTCTTCTACTGATTTACATCATTTTTTTCTTTCGTATCTTTGAAAAAGTGTAAAAGCAGCGTGTACATATATTATCACCTCCTCTCCTGAATCGCACTCGAGAGGTCGTTTCACGCATCCCAGTAGATAATCCTCAGAAGGAAATATAAATTGAAGTCGATCCGGACATATTTATAAGAGTACAGTGTTCTTCAATTAAAAATTTTGGTTACACCTGCCTTGTATAGACGAACATATTCGGGCAGGATTGTATAGAAACTCGTCGAGTACTACAAGAATCGGTTAAAAACTCGCGGACCCTTTTTTCTTTCCCCCAACCGAAAATTCAAGACTTTGGCTCTAAATAAAAATTTCGACTGGCCAAACAAAATCTACATTTGATTGGTTCAATTCTAGCTGTAGATATGAGCACAAGGTTTATCAAAGAGGTGAGTGGCCACGTTCTTTAACAAAACTGTACATTTGCCTCGTCATTTTCAACTGGATGATGTAGAAGTGCAATTTTACAATCGGAGAATATGAGGGAGAAACATAATATGGAAAGGAACTGGGATACCTTGGATAGCAAGTATTGGCAGTATAGACGCAACTATTAGCTCACGAGTACTATACATATAAATCTATCAAAAACGTTACGAATGTTTCTGTTTGCCTGTCACTACTTTCCTTTTTACGACGACAGATTAAGTCTCATCTTCTTCCTCTCTAGGTGAGAAGGTGAGCAGCCCGCTATGACGTCACAGAGCACTCAGTTGGAAATTACTGTAAAAGAGGAAAACTTATGGTCCTGAAATATCAATCAAGATGGCTAGTGGCAGGATTTGAACCCGCTACCTTCCAATTGCAAAGTGACACCACTAATCGTTTAGCTACCTGTTTGATAAATATGAGAAATAAACTCATGTGATGTGTTTGTTGCTTATTGTTTGTTACCTGCATATTTCACTTAAATTCTTTATTTCGGAAAACTTATTTTCTTGACGAAAAGGGAAAAAAACGAACATAAGGAAAACCAATATAGAATCCATTCGAAGAAATGAGAAAGTTTTCCATCTTGCCTGCATCTTATTTAACGCGTCATTTTGTAAAGCTGCTCGTAATGTGTGTAGCGTGAACTTCCTGAAGAGGCAGCCATTTCTCGGAACTCCTTCGACTGATGTGGCATCATCTGTCAACTGCAAAAGTTTTCCTCAAAGATAATCTTGTTAGCTCAGAAAACCACGTTATTCAAGGTCTCTTCACTCTTTTCATGAAACTTTTTTCATAGCTGAATGGCTTTATTGCTGTTTATTGGGAGTTAAATTCAATTTCCTGTAATAAACTTCTTTTATGACCAGAATATATTTAATGAGAGTTCTTTTCTTTTTCATATTTAATATTAAATTCACAATACTTTATTCATATGAATTAATCTTAATGGTCAGGGAATTCTAATTATAAATCAGGTACCCTAAAATAGGGATGGGCAAACTTTCTTAGGGGAGGGCCAAAGAAAAACAACAATCTTTAGGCGGGTCAATATAATTTATTGAAAACAACAAAGGTACATTTAACAAAGTTCTTCTCATACTAAGATCTATTACTGATTGAAGCTCCTTTATAAGTAGTTCAAACTGGGAAGCACTGGTTCTCAGAAGTCAGGGTAAATGCTCATTTGTCAGTCTGTTTCTAATTCAACTGTTTCGAAACAGTCCTATTCTTCTTTCTCATTCGTCAGATTAGAAATCAAATCGCGAACCGGCTAGAAACTTCCAGGTAGTTGCATCTGACCCACAGAGCGTAATTCACCCATCACTGTTCTAAAGCAATAATGGCCAAATGTCGGCCAGAAGATTGAATTTGTCCATCATAATAAACTTCAGACGAAACTCTACTTTTAATTGTGAAAATAGTTTATTTAACTTTTAGTAACCACTCACATTCTGCCATTGGTACCGAGGTGATCTCTAGAAAAATGTAGATTTCATTAAGTTACTTTCAAATGTTTCTAGCTCAGGCTCTAACTGGGCTAAACTCAGGATACGAGAAGCAGGAGGATACATAGAATGGAAGAAAGACTCCGAAAATGCATTATTTACACACATTCAGCAAACCATTGTCTCAGAAGTAGAGGCAGGGGAAATGGGAAATGCCCCCCGAGTATAGTTCTAATTTTGTTCTGGGCACCAATGCGGTATATAAATTTACTATCATTGCACTAGCCTGTTTCATTTTAAATTTTATCTTAGAAATAAGCTGAAAAATTTTCATGAAATGAAGTATAAATCTGCATTTTTTGGTATAAGAAAACAATGGGAATATGTTCTTCCAACATGAGAATGCTTTCCCGTATACCACTTATATTATCCAACACACTTTCCAAGGCGCCACTTGCACTTTGCAACTCCCTAACCTGCACCATTACTCGAACTGTTTCTCATTGAGCGTGTGAGGCTCGATTTCATTGTGTCTGGTCGGTCTGTAATTGGGGCAACAATCCTTGGCCAAATGCGCAACTTTGTAGAACACCATTCTTCAGGATAACACATCTGACAATTTTGTATTCATCTCCATACGAAGATGCAGAATTGCATCGTAGCTGGAAAAAGGTACGCAACGTATTGGTATGTTTTCCTGAAACATTTTATGCATATTACTCACATCTGTACGTCCCTATGCGCAAGGTCATATACAATGTGTAAGTTATAGGCTGCAAGTATAAAATGTCATTCACTTGATATTATTGTTTATGGGTGTTTGTTTTTAATTTTACCAGTGTAAATATATGTATATGGTTAAATATGGATTCACTCTGAGACATAGTGGTGTCCATGTGAGTGGGATTTTTATTATCAGTCATTTGAACCATTTGAGTTTACCCGTGAGCATGAGCCTATACAAAATAATATTACAATTATTATTATTATTATTATTATTATTATTATTATTATTATTATTATTATTATTATTATTATTATTATTATTATTATTATTATTATTATTATTATCTTGTAATTAGACTCTTGGGGCTGGCTGGAATATTGAGAATCCGTAAAGCATGAATGTGTCAAATCTATAATACTGTAGATTTAACCTTAAATTCCTGTTCGAGTACGGCAAAATTTATAAAATGTCAATTTGGTAATAATAATTAATGCAAATTTTAATAATGAAATTTACATTTGAGTACGGGTTTGCCAAAGTTTTGTTACGGTTGTGTATGAGCATTAAATTTGCATAATTATGTAATATGGATCAGGATCGGTTATAGTTTATCACATGTTGCGTGAATACATAAAGTCAGGTCTACGAGATTAAAATTTCAGATCTCTAAATAATGAACTGAAACGGATAAATAAATGAAAATAATTTTTCATTCGTTGAGTTCGCTTAACTCCGGGGCTTTAGGAAAATGGGCAGCTAATTAATTAAAAATTTGATTTACGCTGAGCAGAGTATGTTTCCAATGATACTTTACATGCTGCATAACTGAAATAAAAGTGTTTTTTTTTTCTATTTTGGCTTTAATGGAACAGTTATAGACGTGTTGAAATTATTAAACTCAACATTCAGTTTCTGAATATTCTACTGTTCTTACAATATTACGTGAGAAAATACGTTCGAACTTAGTCCAAATTACTACTTTAAACTCTGTCCTAATTTCTACTGGGTGTGGTATATGCTTTTGAATATCAATAAAACAAATGCGTACGTAACATTCAAATATAATTACTATAAAGTGTGTATATCCAAATTGGAAACAAAATATAAAATGGAATACAGTAGAGCGTCGATTATCCGAACGTCGGTCAACCGAACGACCGCTTAACCGAACTGTGTACTCGCTCGCACCTGTTACTCTCCCACCCTACCGTCCATCATCCCCCTCACTCCCAAACCAAGTTTCCCACAGTAGTCGCCGCACTGAGCCACCGCTGGCGGAACATTGCTTCTAATGGGGCCTTCATAAGGCGCTGCTGACCGGCCAAGCCGCCAGTCGCTGTGTTTCAACAATCAGCACACTTCTGTCGGTTTGGCACTGGCTGTAGAAGTACCGACAGTATCAAAGCTGTTCACAGCAACAGCTGCGCCAGCTTAGAGTTGAGGCGTGCCGCTCCACGCATGGCAAATAAACATGTATAGTTCGATTATCCGAACAAACCAGTTTTCCGAACACCCATGTCCCCCAATTACTTCGGATAATCGACGCTCTACTGTACTTACAAGAAAGTTATTTCTCACACAAAGATTAATATTTCTTACGAAATCCCTTATTCTTTAAGTCTTTTATCCTTTGTGGCATCCTATGTAGGAGTTACATTTTGCCTTCAATTCAGCATCGCGATACCACAAATTGTTGATCTCATTGATCACTTGAAGTTTGGTTTCAATGTGCTTCTTCTCTAGCTTTTCTTTCATGAAGCTCCGAAAGTTTTCAATCGGGACTAGTGCTTGGCCACGGAAGAACACTAATTTTATTGTTCTCGAAGAATTTTGTCACAGTTTTGGCCCGGTGGCATAGGGCTCCATCATGCATAAAAATGAATTGTACGTCATCAAACCAGAGTGCACTCTAGGAGAGCAGTTCTTCTTGAAGAACTTGTAGGTATTGGTCGTGCTTCATTGTCCTCTCTATATATACAGCCTTCCAGGCCCGGAGACTGAGATCACATCCCTGACCATGACTGAAGTAGGATGCTTCACAGTTTATTAAAGACATTCCAACTTGAATTCCTCCCAGGTCAACGTCGCACATATTGTGAACATCCATCACACACAAAGATACATGATTCATCACTGAAACATACTATTCTTCAATCGTCAGCAGTGCAATATGCTAGGCTTCGTGCTTATTCGAAGCACTTCTTTGTCATGATTGGAGTAGACTCTAATTTTTGTTTTCTTTCATGACCGTGTGCTTTTATTCCCTCGGCACAAAGAATCCTTCGAACACTTTCAGGCTAAATGTCTGCGCCATACTCAGCAATTGAACGGGTGAGTTGAAAAAGGTACATATTCCAAAAATATCACAAATTAAACTGAGATAGCCATTTTTTTCTTTGGACGTATCTACATCCATAGAGCAGAAAAAGAAGCATATTTCACTATTGCAAATAATCTTTCCAAAAATATGTAGATGTGATTGAGTTGAAGAAGGAACATATTCCAGGAATATGTCCCTTCTTCAACTCACAGCCGCGCTAGTGTCGGCGGCACTCGCCACAGCGCTAGTGCTCAGTTATGTATTATGACTTAACAGGTGAGCTGTTGCTTAAGGTCATGTTGGTTTAAAACCCTAAATAATGGCAGACTTAAGAACGAGCAGGACACATTATTAGTGAGCCTAATTGAGAGGCATGAGGTTGCAAGGCTCAGACCACCAAATCAAAACCCAAAGCAATACGAGTCCTCTTTCAAGTAATTTGCCACGAAAGGAACGAGCAGAGTTGAAGTATGTCGTAATGCGTACATAAGCCTTCATGCTGTGTCACGCAAAGTTGTTATTAGGTTGACAAAGATTTTGGCTTCTTGGAAATTCCCTATTGACATGAGAGGTAAACAGGAACACCGTTCTAATACTGTTCCAGCCTCACATCTAGTTAAAATACATGAACATATTGATTAATTTAATAAATATGTTGCACATTATACGTCTACATCAGTCATATATCTCGATGCTCAGCCTAATGTGGCAAAAATGCATGAACTTTTCATACAAAAATTTCCTGACTTGAAGAATGTAATTAAGTATGAGTTTTATTTGGAATATTTCAAGAAAAACTTTGGTTACCGATTTGGCAGACCTCAGGTCGGTGTCTGCAGTACCTATGAAGACCTGAAGATCAAAATTAAATCAAACATGCTTAATGACAATGAAAAACATGTAAATTTTATATTCAGTATTTTATATTTTGTAAATTACTTTAGACCATTTTCATTTTACCTGAACTTATCTATCCTAACTACAGTCTGAATATAACACGAAACTTCATAATACAATCTAACCTAACCTAACCTAAGTATTGCTATCTTTATTACAGGCATGTTTTATGGTAGGTTATGACATTGGATTCTGTATGTAACAAAAAAAGACTGATTTGCAATGGCAAAGTAAAACAAATCGTTTTAATATTATTATCTCAGCACTTTTTCGCAGCTCGGTGTGTTTTAATCACATAAAAAAAATACTAATGATGGTCAAACTAAAAGGGAACATCTTTTTATAATGTTTTTCGATCAAGGCTTTTGTTTTTCAGCTGCTGATCCGCTAGATCAAGATGATTTACGATTGTCTACTCTGAAAAATTCAACAATGACCATTGATTTTTCGGAAATATGGTTATTTTTGTCAATATGTGTAGCTAACAGTTTTGAAATACATTTGTTTGCCTTTGTACAAAGATTGAATAGTATTATTCACTGATTTCTGAAACCAGTTTAACATAATCCACTAATTGGGATACAGTATTGTGCATTTAAAAACATTGAGTTGAAAAAGGAACATATTCCTAAACATCTTTATACAATTATATGGTATATATAAAAAAAATTATGTACAGGTACCATGTGCAATAGGTTTGCTACACTAAACGACACATATTGACAATAGTAAATGTTTTGGTAGAACAATTAGTTTTCTCACAAAACAGTTTTTCTTAGTTTTCCGAAAGTTCATATTTTTGGAATGTGTACCTTTTTCAACTCACCGATTCAATTGTTATGCTTAAGTCTATTAGAAGTTGCACTTCTGTTTCCGAGAGCCAATCTCTTTAGTTTTCTGATACCTCTTAGCTATAGCTTTGGTTTTCTCCCGCACTTCCCACCCCTATTTTGGCTCTTGTTCATTTCAACAGAGATTCTACTCACGGATTTTTGTTCCATCCCAACTCTACTAGCAATGTATTGCCGTGTATATCTTATTTCCATCAGAAGTATTTTGTTAACTTCCATTTTACGCGGAGAAAGGTATTTTGCTTTTCCCATTATGCTGCAATTACAGAACTACACAGAATAAAAGATAGATACACGAAATACGTCACGATCATTTTAAACTGGCCCATTCGTACTGTTGAACGCTTTGAATGTCGTTAACTTCTTGCGACAGCAACCACAGAACTTCAGACTGTAACTTGTTGATAGGAACCACAATAGCTATCTACAACTGAAACACCACTTTCAGAATTACCCCTCTCCCCCCTCACTAATACTGTCTGCTGTTCAACGGTGATATCAGCACTTCAACTGTACAGTAAACAAATGAACGATCCTATATTGGTGGTTTAACCATTAAATTAAATGTTCTATAACTCTGAAATTAGGACTCCTACATCAATTTTGCATTTTTCGAGGTTGAGTTTGAATACGTCTGTATGTGCTGACTTCCAGTCTGGTTTAATTTCACAATAAACAGAGAAATGGGAAAAAAGAATAAAATTAATGAAAATCCAATGTCAAAATAACTACAAAACATAAATATGCAAATGAGAGCGATTCCTAACGAGACAAGAAGATGTATCTTGTCTAAATCAAATTGGGAAGTGATTGACATTTCACTAGTGTTTAGTGTTACCTTTTCATAGATGAAAAGGTAACACTAAATTTGGGCAACAGTGTTAGAATTCTTTTCTAATTTATAAAACCTGGAACGAAGTTTGATGGAAGTAAGAATTTTTTTTTTAACAGCAAGTAATAATAAAGTACAAGTAACAATCTCAATTTTATTGAACATCCATCTGTTTCGTTTCAGAAACTAATTAATTAATTTTAAAAATGAATTTCAAACATTAATATTAAAAAATAGATTTCTGAATCTGAAGGATTCCAAATTTTCATAATACTAATTTTAAACTGTAGTTCTGGACCAAATGACGTTTGTCTAAAATGAAAAATAAAACGAAATCTTTCAGTTTAACGTACCACGTTTATGTCTATTAGGCTAAGAGAAACGGATTATTAAGGCAAATGAATTATAATGGAAGAAGTGGTAGAATAAAAAAAATGTGAGTGGAAACGTTACTATGCCGAGAAAACCCACGAACACGATGTTGTCCATTACAAACTTACTTGACTGGGGATTGAACCAGGGATCTCAGAGGTAAGCATCCTATCACCGAGCCATCTTGTCTCCAATAATGTTAGCCTACTTGGAATACATGATTTCAACAAACGTTAAAGTACATGATAAGAATTTTAATGAATAAAGTGAAAGGAGCAAAACAAGGCCAAGGAAGAAAACTCAAGCCAGATACGAGATCCTAGTAGCGAGATCCTAGTGGCGAGATCCTAAAACATCTTCCAGAGATGTCTGACATCAGTCGTGTTAAAAAAAATCAAGAGAGTGATGAAGAAAGCGAAGATTAGAGTGATAAAGATTCAATTGAAACCGTTAATTTCCTAACGACACTTTAAAACTAGCATTTCTATGCTATACTAACTCGAATTTGGTAAATACTAATGTCAAAAACATATATTATATACATTGATTAATGTTAATAACAACATTTTGAATGTAATACAATTATTATTATTATTATTATTATTATTATTATTATTATTATTATTATTATTATTATTATTATTATTATTAAGTATTCTGCCTTTCGGCAGGTCCTGGGATTAAAGAGCTTTTAAAAATAGATTTAGGCCTGGAAATGTTTCTCCCACGTTTTTCGATCTTCACCTTCTTCTTTTAACTTCCAGATGTTTCTTAATGCTTCTCAGATCACCTGTTGTGTTGTGTCTGATAGTTGTGTTCTTCTTACTATTTCACGCTTTCCTTCCATCTTTCCTTCTATGGCGGTATTAAGAACACAATTTCTTTGCAAGATGTGTCCAATCCAATTGGTCTTCCTACGAAGGGTGCTTGGTAGAAGTGTCTTCTTCTCTCCTATCTGTTTCAAAACATCTTCCTTTGTAGCTCTCTCTGTCAATTTTATCTTCTCCATCTTCCTCCAACACCACATTTCGAAGCTCTCTAAATATTTCTTCTGTAACTTCCATAATGTCCAAGTCTTTAAACCATACAGTCCAATGCACCAGACATAGCACTTGGCCAACTTCTTCCTAAGTCCAATATTGAGCCTGCTAGTTTAGAGTGATCTTTTCTTGTTGAATGCTTTTTTGGCTACGGCAATTCTTGACCTGATCTCTTGTCAAAATACTTCCCAGATACTTGAAATTCTCGACCTCTTCAAGTTCTTTTTCCTCTACTCTGACCCGTAAGGGCACGTTTGCTCGGGACATTTTCAATATAATTAACCACATTTAATTACACATTACTTCATATAAAACAAATCTAGCAACATTTATCAACAGTAAACACTTAAGTAAACCTTATATCATATTGTCACGGACTATACGTTCAACTTAATTATTAAACTTTTGCCTTTAATTGTACTTTTAGTTCATAATTCTTTAAAATGACTTGTTAAGGACAGTAAAACAAACTTTTGGATATGTCAAAACTCAATTATAATTAACTTTAAAATTCTTTGTCTGTAAAATCTGCTTTGAAGTTCAGTCTTTAAATTCGTTTCCACATATAATACAGGTGTTGCTTAAGACTAACTCCTAGCCGCGGCACTGCCTGGTAAGAGTTAGCCACTCATTATTATATTATTCCATACTTAAAGGTGGATCATTACCCGGAAGTCAGTACATATTTTAGCTCATCGCCTTAACTACTGCGCAATGAAACGTTGCATATTATAAATATTGTACTATAGGATGGAGTAATGTTTCAGCTACAGCACAAGACACTGACTCATTTGGTTGTGTCTCCTGATATCGAAAAATGTAACAAATAAAAGAAAATATTTGATTCGCTTTACAATGAGCACACAAGATGGCACTTGCTGTAAGATCTTACAAGAAGTGCTCAGTTTTACGAAATGTTTATTTGTATGTGTAAAGTATTTTAAAGTAATGATCTTATTACGAAATAGATATATTGTTTGACCGTTTTTCGTGTTATGTTTAATATTTTATTTAAATATTAATTTACATTTAAGGAAATAGATTTTGAGACAAAACTTGCACAGAACGCCATAATGCGTTGTTGCCAAATTTGTACGTTTACTGTAGTAGTCACAATCAGAAAATTATTGGATTATAGCCTTACAGTTCGAGAAGCACAATTGCGGTAAGGTCCGAAAACTAATTTCTCTAGTAAGTATCCAAGCAGAATTCTATGATTAACTCCTTTATTATCTAGCATCAGTAAACACTCGACACTATCCTGCAACGCCACACTATTTAAGCAGCGTTTAGCATAGCACTGGGAACAACTAGTGATCCATCCTAAGAATATATGTATACTTATATATAAGTCTTAATCTTGTTAAATATATAAGTAATAGAGTAGTAGTAGCACTTGAGCAGATCCAGAAGGGTCGTTTAGATGGGTCGGATCGAATCCTGAATGATGAGTGTAGGATTGAAACAAGTAGTTTTACGTCAAAATCGAAATAAAGAAGTGTAATATTTTATACGAGAATAAAGTTCTATAAAAATGTAGCCTTTATGATGATCGCCTCTACCACCCTTCACGTGGATCCGCTAGTGGTAGCACGCGGTTATATACTGATTAATTTACAAATACTACACTTTCAGTATTTTTATTATTAATAATTTGTGTTAAAGATGTAATCATAATTTATCATTTGAACTATATTATAGTGCTGAAATGATGTAGAATAAGACGAAGTGCTGTATTTTAACTGTTCTCAGCACGTAAAATAAATAAATAAATACAAGTTTTAAATAAAACATTTAAATTATTATTATTATCATTATTATTATTATTATTATTATTATTGAACCACTAAAGAAAGAGGTAAAAAAAGGGAAATATGTTGTTGACAAAGCATAAGGTATTCCCCATAGCTAAGTGGTTAGAACTTTGCAGTCTGTGCAGGAGTCCCTGTTTGATTCCCGGTAGTAGGTACTGTGATTTGAATTAAAGCCGCCGACCTACGTCTATATAGCCTAGTATGGGGCACTGTGTATCAGTAGTAGAGCGCTAATCTCTGGTGTATGGGGTTCCTGGTTCGATCCCAGGCAAAGTAAGTTTGTGGTGGACAACATCGGGGGTACTCCCATTTCCTTCTATATTCTCATTCCACCAATTCTTTCATTATCATTCATTTGCCTTAATCATCGTCTCCCTCAGCGTAAAGGACATAATCGTGGGACGTTAAACTAAAATATTTCATTTCATTTTCTCTATATATTCCTTGTGTCCTGGCGACCCGGTCACACTGCCGTAGGAAGTACGTGGATGTTGACAGAGAAAAACAGAGAAAAACAAAAAAAAAAAAAAAAATGTTTGTGTCTGCTATCAGTTGCTTAGCTTATATTTCTGTTCATACTAGTGCCACAACTTAGTTGCTGTGTATGAAAGGGCTATAAAAACATAACATGGGATTATAATAACATAAAACGTATGTTAGCATTTATTAATGTTGCCAAACCGATTTTAACATTGGTTTTCGAACTTTAAAACAGCTATAGCTCAAAATTAATATTTTGGACTTAGTAACTTCTGCCAGAACGATGATGAATTGAGAAAATAGGGATTTAAAAAAAATTAAATTCATGTTTAACTTAATATATTCCATTTTTAACATGGAAACTGTTCAAAAGTACCTTTAAATTTGAAAAATCTTGGTCTGACCAGAGCATATGAGGTCTCCCTAATTATGAGTTGTCACCTACAAACTAATTTTTCTCCAGAAGTATATTATTACATAACAGAGGCGGCCCTCATGAGGGCCCATCGGGCCTCCCATCATTTTTGTATTAACATAGAAAAATCTATGTATCTTAACTTATCCTGCTAGTATTGTTGCTATAACTTCTCTCTGATACAAAACCAGTACTTCCTATTCCTTCAAATCAGCTTTTCCATGCACAACTTATGTTTATGGGCACGCTATTCACGCGGTCAGTACTAACTTAAGGGAAAAAAGGGCCTGAGCTGCTTCAGTGTGGACTTAGTATTGTCTCGTATTGACTCGTGTGACAAACAAAATGAAAACCCATCTTGAATGTAGTTGGTATGGGCCAGGAATCGTAGGCTCTCACCACACTATTGCACCTGGCCCCTTCCGAACGAACAGGTTTGAAGCTTGCTTGTTGCCAATATTCGCTTTATCTGTACTAGAGGTTGTTGATTTCGCACTTTCAGTTGTTATGTCCCTTGACCTTGCTCTCTTGCCTTACTTCTGCTGAAGGGATCCAAAATCAACCGCGTGTCCAGTCCACCCTTCAGTTAAGACGTGCATCTTCTTAGTGTCTTTGTGCTATCCCCCCCCCCCCATCTATGTTTTCGTGTGGTTCTACGAAAATGAATAAAGTAAGCGTGTTGTTTGAAAGTATTACACGCGTTTTCAATAGGTGAATCCTCAGAACTTCTCCACTTTTAAACATTCCTTCCCAAAAAATAACATTACAGTTGTATCCCGTTCCTATCCGATGCTGAACAAAGAAAAGTTCAAATCCGAATTATCGGCCGCATACAGCAATGATATTCTTTGCGCAATTAACAACACCAGTGATTTAGTACTATTTCTGCGTGACAATGACTTAACAGATACATTTTCTGATGTGTCAAAACTGGTGGACATGGTGTTGACAACGCCTGTAGCTACAACAGAATGAGAACGTTGTTTCAGTACATTAAAAAGGGTGAAGATTTGCCTGAGGAATTCGATGAACCAAGGCAGACTCAATGCACCAACGATATTGTCTAAACACAAAGACTATATTACTACAATAAAGGAATCTAACACAAAGTGTGTTAGTATGATAGGTTTTTTGACTGCAATTTCGAGATTTTTAAGCAATTCACTCCATAATAAAATAACAACAATAATAATATCTTAGTAGTAGTAGTAGTAGTAGTAGTAGTAGTAGTAGTAGTAGTAGTAGTATTAACCATAAAGTATGTGTCTTGGGGCTTGGTCCACCCTACCTTTTATTCCACGAGCTGCCACTGCTACATAACAATAATAATTGTATATAATCATGTATATACATTACCAGTTTTATTTCCATTGCTAGGAATAAATTGCGATTGTCCTAGAAACAATAAACAATTATTTATATTATTTCAAGAAGAACATTCACATAAATTAGATTTCATATGAACGAAAATTGTTAAGTAGAAAGAATTTAAGAAAAAAACTTAAGGAAAATACATCATGCGATCAAAAAGTATAAGGATTAATTCTCTAAGGTAAGATTTTCAACTTCTAATATTCACAACATTTAAATATAGAAATTAGATTACAATTTCTTTTATACCGTTTTGTATATAAACAGACTTTAATGTAGTCACAAGGTCACATCACATGCTTTCCTAATTTATTAATATAAATATATATATATATATATATATATATATATATATATATATATATATATATATATATATATATATATATATATATATATATATATATATATATATATATATATATATATATAAAACAATTGTGGATATTTATTCCAGTATATGAATGAGGAATGATCCGACATAAATTTTTGTTAGTTTAATATGGAGCCTGCAACTCTCATTGATGTCCATAACAGATATGGGAACATAGCATAAGTCACAATGCTTTAAGTTACCCTCTGTTCACGCATTCTGGCTTGGTTCTTTCTAGTGATCACACATTTTTAGGGTCGCCATATTTCAAAAATGAAAATCCGGGACGCTACTAAATTACGAGAATCTTTCAAATGTAAAGATGAAAAGAAGGGTTATATACTAATTTACTTTCTTCCATTAGATAGAGTTGTTCAAGTATTACGTAATCATATTTTTAGTCGTTTTACTAGACCTTTTCTTTCCTAGTTAAGCAAATGTAGCAGATTTACCCCCTCCTCCCAGTTAAACATTTCGTTTTTTAATTCCTCAGATCTGTTACATTTCGTGCCTTTCAGAGTCTGTTTTAGCTCATTGAAGGTATGTTTCCTTTCACACGTTTTGTTTGCTCGTGTTGTATCCTTTCTTTTAATTAATTAAAACAATATATTTTTCTTCTTGAATGGTCAGCGGAAAATTACGAAAAATATCGTTCAGAGATCGTTGATTAAAATATTTCAGAAGCAAGATACAGATTGAAACAGAGTACTAAAGATAACAATAAGATTGAGCAATAAAACCATTTGTCCTTGGCCAAATGAAACGAATGCTTCGTTCATGTCAAACTATTAAATTGTGAGCTTAAATAAATCCTGATAAATATTTTTGGGACGCCGGGACGTATATCTCGATTCCGTGACGGTCCCGGATTTTCCGGGACAAATGGCAACCCTACACATTTTTCGTGACTACAAAGTCTTTTGTTTTCTATGTCCTTCTAGTGTGCGGGAGGAGAAGAAATAAGGTGGAACCTATGAACTCTGTCTTGATCGCGCTCTGAATGGAAGGAAGGGAGCAACACAGAGAAAGGACTTTTTCCCTGCTTCCCACGGGGAGAAAAAAAAACAACTCTTTCAAAATCGAGAGAGCTTCGCGGTAGGTTTTCAAACAATGATTTTTTTTTTGTTTTACAATGCTCATATGCTTTCTTATTGTACTTTATGACTTCAGTACATATAACACCTTATGCATGTTTACTTTTTTATTTCTTTTTCCTTTATTCTTTCTTTATTTTTGCAAGCATTTAAGGAATGAATGTTCTTCAGCTACAAGAAGAAATACAAATAAGCAGATAATAAGAGTCGAAATATAATATTTCAAATTTTGCAAAGAAATATGGTACATAAACACAAATTTCTATTGTTTTCATTAGGCTAAGGTCAGAATTATCATAGTTTTGAGTCAAATTGTTAAATATGTGAAGTTCGCTTAAGGTATAACATTCACAGAATTTCAAATAAGTTAGATTTGCAGAACGCCATGCATATTTCAGAGCTTCCTCGTGAATATTCTATTAGCAAAACGCGTATTTGGTATGGGATGCTAGGATTCAATTCCCAGTAGGAGCATGTGTGATTCTAATTCTACGTTAAACAGTAAGCCTGTGTCTTAATGGTGAAAGAGTATGGTCAAATGAATTATTCGTTTTCTTTGGAAACGATTAAAATAAAATGCATACTTAAATTTGAATGCAGCATAACAGTATTATCTTGTCCCTATTTTGAAAGTTAATAAATAAAAAAAAAATAGTTGAGACATAAAGCTAATTGTCTCTTCAGCATTACTTACTCGTAGTTTGAATGCATTTCAAATTACATTGTTAATAAAATTAACGGAACCGAATGATTTTTACCGAATCGGTTAAGAAATTCAAACTCTAGAAATAGGTTGAGCAGAATTGGCAACATGAATTGTTTTCAACTTAAATACCTTGAATTCTGGCTGCTGAGTCATAGGTTTAAAATTAAATTCAATAATTCTGTATGTGAAATGTGAAAAAAATTATTTATCATACAAACATTGGAATTCATGTTTCATAGTTGAGATATCCCTTACTCATAGCCAGCTATCTTCACTGAAGCTTATTTCCACGAAATCTCAGTCCAATCTGTCAAGTGTTAAATAGTCGAGTTTCTAGCCGAGCGCATTCCCAGTTTCTATATTATTATTATTATTATTATTATTATTATTATTATTATTATTATTATTATTATTATTATTATTATTATTATTATTATTATTATTATTGGATACTAGTTTAAAATTGTTTAGCTGAAAATAAAGCAAATAAATACTAAATTATGAAATAAAACAAGTTGAGTCTATTCCGACATAGTTTTATGCGTAGCTATATTTTTCAAATATAAACTAGAGAGGCAGGGTGGCTTAATGGTAAAACACTCTTCTCTGTGTGATGCGTCTCTGGTTCGATCAGAACTCATGTATGTTTTTAATGGACAACATTGTGTCCATAGGTTTCCTTAAAATTCTTCAGATTCCTCCCACATTATAATTCCACTAATTATTTCGTTATCATTTAGCCTACTTACATTAATTACTTTGGCCACATGGCGTAAATGTGGGACAATGTGGGACGTAAAACTAGAATTTTCTTTTAGTTTTTCCATTTTTGCAAACACTATCAGGATTGAAAGGAATACCAAACATAGCGACCAAAGGGTTATTCCTTTGTTCCAACTTAAAGTTCTGAAAACCCTAATCGTAGAAGGTCGAGTTCGATGTCGCATTACGACATCCAATGACTATTTTTTTATCACTTACATTCAGATGAATTTCAGCCAATCATCCTTGTGCCAACATTGTTCGATCATTGTATTTATTGCTTTAAACTCTGTTTTTATTAATGTTTTAAGTACACTCCTCATCATTAAAATGCAATACCAAAAAGGAGATAACATAGCAATTCCAAAGTTAGTTAACTGAAACCCAATTTTACAAGTAGCAAATTATTAAAGGTACCGCTCGCTCTTTGTGACGTGTGACAACTGCGTCACTGTCAGAAGCCTGTAAGCCTACTACGGGAAATCATAACGACTGCAATATGGTGAAGTATCAAGAAGATTAGACTTTGGATGTCCACTTGGGGTATGGCAAGCCATGCGTCTTCGAAACGATGCCTCCTCTCATCAACTGCATCCTTAGGAGTTTACATGTGCGAAAGGCTTTGTACAACCATAAACCACACATGTTCAGTCGGCGAGAGGTCAATGGAACGCGCAATTCAAGGAAGCAGAACATTATGTCAAGCCAGAAAGTATAGAATAGTGTATGTATCATGAGGTCATGCGTTATCCTACTCGAATGTATTCCCCGGTAAGACCTGCACCAAACGAACCACAATTGGGTCCAACATCTCGTGAATATACCTTTTCTGTTCAAATGTCCGTCAATGTTTAGGAAGCACGAACGGACAGGGAATCCAATGGCACCCCAAACCATAACATTCGGTACCAAACCGATGTGGCAATACAAAATGCATATATCGTTCAGCCTAGTGCCATGATAGCGTCAGACACGAATGCGGGCATCATGATGCTGCAGACTAAAGCGAAACTCATCTGGAAACAAGATGTTCTGCCATTCATCTCTCCATGTGCAACGTCCATTAATCTTCCTTACCTATGTTGTACTTTTAGTGCAAGCAGCAGCAATGGATACCATGCAAATATGCCCCGCTTTGCCAAACTGTGTACACGTGTAGAACTGTACGTGGAAATACTGGGCGTCGTGCGATAACTACCATTGCTTGTGTCAGTATGCAAGATGTAGGAGTCCGATCCGTAAGTCATACACACAAGTCATGTCAGCGAGGCCCGTGATATGGCACGGTCGATAGGATGTGGCGTCCCACTGCATAGTGCCTTCGTGGAGAGATTTGGTCCATATGCGCGGCACTGTGGCCGCATTCCGTTTAATATGGGCCCCAATCTCCACACTCGTGATATGCCATTATTTGTCCACGATCGAAGCCGAAACTTGCTAGAAGGACTTCTGCATTCAATGACGAAGTATCTTTTAACCGTATGCACATACTTATGTCACACCAACGTTTATCCACCACTAACGTTCGTGTAACTTTATGGCCAGCCTACGCTTTCTGTCACTAGATGGCATACTATTCCCCTCCATTGCTTCGCGCAGTTGTCGTATTAACCAATTGTTTATCATTCCATGCTCTGCGTATCCTGCAAATTTGTTCTTCCTTGTGTCTTATTTGTGTTGCAATTTTAATGGCGAGTTGTATATTTCGCCAAACCATACACCTTTCCCGTCATTTTGCAAATGATTTCATGTTTCACATGTAAATTTTTTGTTCTTAGGAGTATATTCCAGCAATAATTAGTTTTCTGCCAGCTTTCCCTATTAGAGCAGCGATTATCTTTCCCTCACTTTCGTAAAATGTTCCCATGTGGTGCTTTTGGAGATTTTTGTCCAGTAAATAATGGGATCCTTCAGGGATTAATTAGCTTTCTACAAGGTTTTCCTTTTTCAGCAGCGATTAACTGAGAAAGAACTAGACAATATGCCTATCCCGCCATTCCCAAAAGATGACATGTTCCCCATTTGGGATTTCTGGGAATTTTTCTCCAGTGAATAAGAGTATCCTAAAGAAAACACTTTCCGACAAAAATTAACTTTATACCAGCTTTTCCTTATTTGTCATAAATTACCGAGACTATAACAGAACTATTGTGCCCTAACTATGCAGTTAAGTACCGTATTGTGCATCAGTTTCATCCTCAATAGTTACATTCACTTTATCAATATTTAGAGATTGTTTTGAGCTATAAACTGATGGCACATCTCGGCACACTGTTAAAATTCCCTACATGCCTGTGCTTTAGTTTGTTTCATATCAGAATATATTACTCTGATCAGAATTCATATCAGAATAGAATTTATTATTCTTACATTGAATACATGTATTTCATTTCACATATTTTTTTAAAGGAGTTTCATTCCTTCGATATTAGGAAGAACCTTAGAATCTTACGCCTTTTTTATAACTATCGATGCTTGGCTTTTAGGATATTTATAGTATCGTAGGCCAGTTATTGAAACTCAGATTTGGATGAAGATTAGTTTAGTATTTTTCTCCATTATTTTTTGTTAAAGATTCAAACCAAGGCGGAAAAATTACTTGTGCAGCTAAGAATTTGTAACAATATTTGTATCGTGTATATAACATACTGTATGTTGCAAATTTGCTCTGTGTACTCATTCCTAAAGCTTTATGTATGAAATAACTGAACAGATTTCCATTCATCAATAAATTTCTTCCTGGAAACGTTTTTTGGGAATACGGAAAATATTTAGATTATGCATGGAACAGTGTTACTTTTATGTTCTTTTTCCTTGAACATTATAAGAATTTAACACCATAGAACGAAGTTCCACAATGGCGTACAGGAAGGACTAGTGATAGAGAACGAATCACTTCAGGATGGAACAGTTTATTCTAGCAGGACGTCTATTGGATACTATAAGCAAAACCATAAAAGAATAGAATAGCATTAGAATTCAATTATCTGTTACGATTACAAAACAGGTACTTAACAATTTTTATAAATAATTCACGAAGAAGCAGAGCTTCTGCTGTTTATGCTGTTCTGCCCTTTCATATGTTTTTTTAAATATTATAAGATGGCAGGTAAATTCTTAATATATGTGGCTGACACAAAATTACATGAGGTCATAAATACTTACTAAGTTCATAATAATAATAATAATAATAATAATAATAATAATAATAATAATAATAATAATAATAATAATAATAATAATAATAATAATGACACTTATATGGTAGTGTCTTAATTTTCAGATATTCTTTCAGTTTTTATTTTTAATCTGCTAAAAGTTTGTGGCTCTCTTACACTTAATTGTAAGGCAATCCAGGCCTTAATATATTTGGTACCTGATACTTATAATATCATAATTTAACCCTGATCTTCGCTTTTCAAGTTACACTCTTTGCCTTGGCACGAGTACTAACTGAGTACTTTATTTCAACAAACTATAATAAAACTATAATTGCATTTTTCTTTAGGATTCTGAACAGTGAGCAATTTATCCTATGAAAATTAAGTTTATCGAATTTTAATATATGCATTCAATTCGTGGAATAGCGGTTCTGCGTGCCCAAGGAAATTTTCATATTTTAATTATTCTTATTACCTGCTTCTGAAGAACAATAGTTTATATTGAAGTTTCCATACCAGGCCTCGATTCCATATGAAAAGTGTGAGTGGATGAATTATGTGAATGGAGTTTTTATATTTTAAACATTAACCCAGTGTGCAAAGAAACATCTTTTTCTGGTTTCAGAGCAGTGTATCTCTCACGTGAAATGTTCATCAAAGCACGCAGCTAAATAAGTATTTTATGATTTCAACAACACAACTATTACTTTTTGAGAGTTTATTGTAATAAGATAGTCATTAATGTTTTCGATGTTACATCTGTTTCTAAAGAATACGCAGTTTGTTTTATCAACATTTAAGGTTAATTTGTGAATTCGAAACCATTGTAATAATCTATCTAACTCAAAATAAATCGATTTCTATATTGTTTTAAGTTCTGGTCTCTTCATTAATAGGACTGTATCGTCCGCAAACAAACAGCACTGGGAATCTTTCAATTCACATGGCAGGTCATTAATACATAAAAGGAATAGTAACGACCCTAATATGGAATCTTGAAGAACTCTACAGTTTATTAATGATGTATTTGATTTATCTCCACTCACACTAGTGAATTGCAACTGATTCTTTAAGTAGTTTTTAATAAGATGTAGGTGATTCCCCGTATTCCATAAAATTGTAGGTTGTGAAGCAACATTTTGTGATTTATGCTTTTTAAGTATCAACGAACACACCTATCACGCAACTATTGTCGTCAAGAACATCTGATATATAGTTTGAAAGACCATTAATGGTAAGTTGTGTAGACTTTTTTTTCTGAAATCCATACCGTATTGTTCTTGAATAATTGTTTTATGCTTTTTTATGAACTCTATTTATCTTGAATATATTAACTAACTCTATGGCCTATGGAACCTGGAGGTTCAATGCCGCGTTCACAAACGCTCTCCACTGACTTCTATCCTTAGTCAACTGGATCCAGTTTCTACTTTGTATTCCTATTTCTGCGATATCTATCTTAATATTGTCCTCCCATCTGCTCTTAGGTCTTCCTAACGGTCTTCCTTTCCGATTGGTCTTCCAGTTAAGACTTTGAAAGCGTTTCTACTTTCTTCCATCCTGGCTACATGACCTGCCCACCTAAGCCTTCTAGATTTGATTACCCTATTTCCCTAACAATGTTTGGTAAAACGTATAAATTATGTAGTTCCTCGTTATGAAGTTTACGCCATTCCCCATTCCCGTTCCTCTTGGGTCCGAATATTCGTCTCAGGATATTGTTCTCAAATATTTTTAGTCTATGTTCTTCCCCCAGAGTAAGCGACCATGTTTCGTAACCATACAGAACAACAGGCATAATTATCGTTTTATATATTTTAATCTTCAAATCCCTCGACAGAATTCGTAACGACAAGAGATTTTGAACTGAATAATATCACGAATTCATTGTTTTTAGTCAACATTTAATTTCTTCGTGAATATGATTTTCGTCTGTTAATACTGATCCTGGATATTTGAAAGTATCCACTTTATCAAAAGTATTATTTAATAATTTAATGTATCCATAATTTGCCTTATTACGGTCCCGAAGCAGTCCCCTGGATTTAGTTTTCTCTGCATTTACTCCTAAATTGGAATATATTACTTAGTTCAAAATAGGTAGTATCAAAATTGGCCTGTAATTAGTTTTACATAATTTTTACCGTCTTTGTAAACTGGTATTACTTTTATGATTTTCATCCCATCAGGAAATATTCCTGTTTCCAAAGTTCTATTAATTATATGTTCTAGAATAGGTGCTATTTCCTCACTAGTGTGCAGTACCCTGCTATATTATGCAGTAAGCTGCAATGGTGTACTGTACTCTACTACTGTGAACTAACTAAAAGCTATTAACAATTACAAATTTATTGGACCATTTAAATCAGTGTTAAAATTGAATCACTTAAATGTCTCTAAGTCTCATTTAATTCATTAATTCAGCTTCAAAGAACATTTGATTACGGATGTACGTTGGCAGACAAATATTTGAGAAATCATTACGTCCATTTCATCATTGTAAAATTAGCCCATAAACGAAATGCTAGTATTCTCTTTCCATCACGCCATATTCCTTTAGATTGCATGGGCCTTCTGGTTGAACGATCTACAATGTCATTCCTATTTTCTTTCAGAACTATTAGAGACACCTCTCGTTTGTGAGTTGAACGTAGATTAAACGGCTTAAGGTGCAAGAGAACAAGCAGCTACCACTGGAGACAGAAGCCATCTCCAAGGTGTACCGGACTTTGAGGAGGTGAGTGTTAATTGCAGCAGAAACTGTTCTTGAGGGAAATCTAGGCCATCATCTAGAATTATCATCGAGCCATTCCAACAATGTACTAATTGCCTCTAGTCGCTAATCCAACAATCAGTCTAATACGAAATCCAGTCTTCAACTTCAGCTTGGTTTTATCAATTGCCAGCTAGAAAGTGAAACAGTATTTCGAAAAGTCAACTCATTACTCGTAGTGACTACGACATCATCAAGGAAAAGAATTAATTAAGGTAAGTGCTCATTTCCAATCCTTATAGTTAAATTCCTGCTTCTTCTTCTACTTAGTCTAGTCGCTATTTTATCATTTGAAATGGTTGAGATTCATTTATGCATTAAAACATAACTTCTCATTACAAGAGTTCCGCGTGAGTTGTCAGTTCTAATCCCCATCTACATTCCTTTGTTTAACTAATTTGTAATAATTCATGAATGAATTAAAATTATAAATTAACGTCTGAGCCAATGGAATTGACAACCCGCACCGGCACATGGCGGATAATGCTTTGAATCTTACGCCTTTGTAACGACTCCGAATACTAAATACAAAGTAAATGAAGCAATTTTACGCTAGTATGTAATTGAATTATTAGGCACGTGGTAGTTTAAAAAACACTGAAGTAGGATTTAAAGTTTCCCCCAGGGTCCTTGGTTCGATGTCAGCTAGCGCCAAGTGATCTTCGTGGTGGACAAATACCATGTGCGTGGGTTTTCTCGGGGTTCTCAAGTTTCCTCCCACTTTCTTCATTCCACAATTTCATTCATTTCTCATCATTACCCTCTCATTTAATCTAGCCGGCATACCTGTGGGAAGTAAAACTTGAAGATTTCATTTCATTTTTCATTTTAATAAAGTTTTCCCATCCAACCCACCCTCTTTTCCATATTAAATTTGCTCATTAAAAGTAACTTTATTTCCAATTTTGTTGCATATGTAATTTCATTTTATTAGTGTTTTGGAAAAGTTGTCCCCCCGGGCCGAAATTCCCTCCCAGAAGGAAGCATTTTTTCTCTTCTTCTTCTTACTTTGTAATATAAGAGCGAAGGCTATATTATTCGCTATTAAGCTAATTATAAGAAGTCTTATTTTATTTATTAGTGTATTGACATATACAGGGTGTTTGAAAACAACACCGACAACGTTTGGGAGGTGATTCCTGACACCAAGATAGGACAAAAAGTATAGACCAACCTGGGTGCACAAATGCTTCCTTTCGGAGTTACAGGCTGCCGAAAACACGAAAAAATGAAGTTTCAAGGTCAATAGCTTCAAAACTATAGGGCCTACCATAGTCGGGTCAAGACTTTACTAAGGAACTAATATGTGATCTATCCAAAAGTACATGCTTCAGAATCCTGCAGTACTTCCGCAACAATTTTTATAGAGGCAGTTAGTGAGTACTTCAGATTATATGCCCGTAACCAAACTGCCTCTACAAAAATTTTTGCTTGAGTACCTTAGGATTCTGAAACATGTATTTTTGGAAGATTAAGTGCAAAGTATCCTCCGAATTGACGTTCTACTAACTGCATATTCCTGGGATAAACGCCGTGTGCTACGTTTGGAGCTTTTACTGAAGGATCCGAGAACAGCAACTTTGCTTTTCTCACCTGTAGACGTTTCCGGACGACCAGTACCATGTCTGTCGTCCACGGAATCTGCTGATGAGTTTGAACACACCATTGTGGGATATAGGCTCCTTTCGGAGTGTAGCGCAGTAAACTGTTCAGCCATAGCACGCGAGCTGCGATTTCCACACATCAGGATGATCTCAATACGTACCTAGGTCTTCAGCACCATTCTCCAGTCACTGGAATTGGCAACGATAAAACAGACCATAATTCATCAACGGTTAGTGATATGAGAGAATGGACAGTAGCATTCCATCCCTGACCAGAAAGCAATCTTAAAACATGTGCCACATGCCTACTTTCCAATTTAAATAAAGTGATATTCAAACTGGCGTACTTCAAGATGGCGATCGTGGTGGTTACGTGTCCTCCCACCCCCATTCACCATCTATGATCAACGTGTACCTCTAGCCCAACAGACTTTTTTGTTACAGGACTGACACGTGACTTTTGGACTACCCTGTACATTACAAATATACACAGTTTTGTTTATACACTTAGTCATTGTCGACTTCATTATTTTTATTTATTTATTTGTTAACAGACACCAGATACATCTCTGATGCCATTTTATACTAGATATATAACAATAAAAAAGGGAAGGAATTTCGGATGGTATTGGCTAGGGCCAGTATGCCAAGTACCACCCCGGCATTTGCCTGGAAGGACTGAGGGAAACCCTGGAAAACATCAGTTTAGACAGTCGGCTGCGAGACATGAACCCGCGGCGAACTCCCGAATGTCAATCCAACGCGCTCTCAAGTGCGCCATGACGACTTGGTGCATTACGTTACTGTTCCAGATTTAAATCAATTAGTTACGTTTTAGATTTATGACTCCCACATCCTTACAGTAACAAGATGTAATTTATGTGACATTTACAATATGATATGATCTTCATGTATGTAAGTATAGAAGTTCGTACGAGCTATCAGAATTGTGCTACAATGTTGCCAACTTGTGTATTTTTCTTTGTTTTTGCTTTCTTCGCATTTTCATTGCTAAATTACAACAAAAGTAATTGGCCTAAAGTTTTGTTATTACCCTGTTCGTAAGTCGGCAAGATGGTGTATCCGAAGACTGGTAGAGAGTCTCCCCACGCACTCTCTTCTTCCCATTAAAAAAAAAAATGCCGAACTTTGGAACATTTTACAATTTCGTTTTTTTTTTTTTTTTTCTTTAAGTGAATATGTCAGCCAGAAGTTTTGCTGAAAGATCATTCTGCTGCTGTTAGGACAAACTTCGTGTTTAGTTCTGTAAGTCCTGTAAATTTCATTTTGATGTCATTCATAATGAGAAAGTTGTGAGACACTGAAAACGTGCCGCGGGCAACATTGTTCATTTCGACAAATATTGAACATCTTATTATAACTTTATTTTTATTTACAGGAATGTTTTGAATGCTTTTAAACTTGGTACTTCATCTCTTGATACTACCTAGCGTATGTGTACAACTTTTCATGGAAATCCATGATGGTCACTGGGATGGGGTGGTTGAACTGAGGTGAAATGACTCGAGACGGAAAAAATATGATCACTGTCTGCGTTATTCTAATAAATATTGTTACATAACATAGGCTATACCCTGATTTTATATTATGACCTTTATGGTATAATGTACGGTGTGGCTACTAAAAAATAGTGTACTTTATCTAAGATAATAGTGCGCTTTTATTGTGGGAAAAGAGTGAGCAGTTGAGGTAATGGTGGTTAGGTGATTGAGAATTCGGGGCCAACGTATGTCAGCCGCCGGGGCCAATTAGTATAAAGTTCGGCCCTGTACATATTTACTTTTAGCTCTCACTATGTCGCGAAATATATAATTTCATAATTAAGCACCACGGATATCTTTATAATAGGAATACTAAATGCAGAAGACGTAGTTAACCTCAGAAGAAGTACAGTCACTGTCAAAAAGTCTGAGCACACTACTGATTTTCCAGGCAAAATACAGACGTTTTGCAAAATAAACATCCTTGTTCACATAATGAAACGAAAATACATGTTCTGTTTCCATTGAGACAAATTTATTGAAGAAGTTTGTCCTCTCCGAAGTGCCGGTTCTTAAACTTGATAAAAGCTTTACAAGTACTAAGTATTTGTTCAATACATTTATCCAATTTTTTTTCGACTCTAGCAGGTTTGAGGAGGCTTTCAGATATATTCAGTATTTATTGGCATGTAATTACCGACTGCCATGTGAAGTTCATCCCACAAGAGCTCGATGGGTGACAAACAATGATACCGCGATGTCTATTCTACTTTTGTGATTATGTTAGCCTGTTCTTTGCTTTGCAGAAAATTAATGCATAGCTTTGGAGAAAGTTGGAGACTGTTATTCTGTTGTAGTACAAAGTTACGCCTGCCTCACTCTTACGATATACATTTTTGGCAATTATCCTGTTGGTTTTATTTGAATCACCAACTGGATTGGCTCTCAAACAATCTCACACAATGACACTACCTATCCCATGACTTACTGTAGGTATTACACAGTCAGTGTGAATGCGCTTTTCGGAAAGACGACTCACAAACATCTAGCGTTCGGAACCGAAAAGTTGAAATTTATATTTGTCGATGCAGAGCACCCTCTACCATTGTTTATAGGTTCAGTCTATGTTCTTGTCTAAAAGTACCTTTTTACAATGTTTACTGCTCGAAGGACTCGGCTCGGCTTGCCCGGCTCGTTACTGCAATCGTACCCCAAGACCATAAAACTGCAGGATATGGACTACCGTCTTATCTTTTATTGATTCGGAACGGTTTTTCCATAGTTCTGTTGCTACTTCTAGAGCAGTTAAACGTCTTTTCTGTTTGCTTGTAGTTCTAGTGACCTTGTCCTTAAGATCCGTATTTCTGGAAGATTAATTTGTTTCCGTGCAACCAGTTTGTGACTGTCTTTCAGGAGTCAGATGCATTGCCCCGACTGATATATGCAACCATTGAGCGATTTCCCTCATAGAACACTCTCATCTCTCAAAATAATCACATGAGTATGTGATTCAGCACTTAGTTCACAATTTTTCTTCCGCACTTTATAATATTTTCACGTTCTTCACACTAATTTCCTAATTCACGCGAATGAAAACAGCACGATCGCATGGCACACATTCGCACCAAACTTTATCCATATACGACACGATTGAATAGCACACACACAACTGTTAGTGGTAATAAACAGACAACTACCGATAAGGGTTCGTAAAAGCACAACCAACCAGTTGTCGCAGAAATCATGCATCACCAGACAAAGCGTGGCGGTAGTTGTCTGTTGAACAATAAACTTACTCTTAGATAAATCACTGTTAGACCGAAACAAATATTGTACTCATTGGTAGTGCTTTTAAGTAAAAGTCCTCTGCAAGTAAAGGCTTTCCTTCGCGATTAGGTTAAACGGGACTGCAACGCACTTTAATTTACACTTTGAGCTTCGAGAGGTTCTAGATGCGTTGGTCCTTGCCATTATCAGACTGTATGAGATTCTTTCAACTACTTCTTTTTTCACTTGTAATTAAGTCTAAATATTTATTAAGATATGATTTCAATGAAAGAATATATAATCGTAATTTTTAAATGAAATTCGTTTTCAGAATATTACTCAGGATGAGATCTTATTGGCAATGATGTATATTTACGTTAAGTTCATGTAACAGAGAATCAACGTCAGATGTAAATTACAATGCAACCCAAGGTAAGAATTCTTTCTTACTCACAGTCTTAGAGCCTTAGAAGTTACTTCCGGAGTTTAGGTGTAATAGTCAGAGTTAAACTGACGAAGTCTTTAGTATGAGACGCTAAGAAAAGTAATTGAAGACGCTAAGAAAAGCACGTGATCAATAAAAGTAATTGACAATGAACGTGAATTGGAGACAATGAAGAGAGTCGAAAGAATTCCAAGAGAAAACACGGACATGATGTTATACGTTACCAACTAAGGTGCCCTGGGTTTGGAACCGAAAAGTTGAAATTTAGATTCGTCGATGCAGAGCACTCTCTACTATTGTTTATAGGTTCAGTCTGTATGTTCTTGTCCAAAAGTACTTTTTTACAATGTTTCCTGCTCGAAGCTCTTCTCCATCGTACGTAAGTTGTACTATTGAAGTAAGTGGCTCCTAGCACAAAACAGAAATTAGTTAAAACATACAAGTAAACCATAATGTATTATGTTGAAGGGTTGGTTTGTAGTATATTTAGGTTGTAATGTATTCAGGTTTGGACAGCTATGTGTATTTGTTAGATTCTATTTATTAGATTTGATTAATTTTTTCAATGATATTACGGAAATAAACATGCAGTTCGATTCATAAATATTCGCGCTAAGATTATTTTCAATTCGTTGATTCATGTTCTAGTGTTTTTATTTAGTACTTCTAAACCAATATGCACAACTAAATAAAATGTTCTTGAATATAAACTACTATTTGGAAATGTTTCTAAAGTTCTTCCTGTATTTAGTTTTGTAACTCAATTTCACGCTTTTTCTCTTATTTCCATTTTCTTTCCTTTCGTTTCATTCCCATTCCTCTTTATTGTTGTCACAAAACTTTTCTTTCTTTTACTTCACCTTATTTAAAAAAAATCCTTTCGTTTATTTCTTTATTATACTTCTGCTGTATTTTTCTTTCGTTTTTTTTTCTTTTTACTTTGAAGAGAGTTAATGCAGTAGTCAAGCAGTTTACACTTATCACAAGAAACAGTACATAATTAGATAGAGCAATATATTAATTTGACGTTAACAAAATACACATGTATGAGTCCGTCAGTTCCACCAATATGTATTTGCCTAGAAACACACATAAATTTCATTAATCACAAGATACCCATATGACTTTTCCTTATATTTTCAGTCACTCCTGTCTATAGTCACCAAGCACATGATAGTTGAAATTCATGGATCTGTGTGTCTAAGAACTAAACCCACAATTACAATGTAAATGTTAGTATTTATCAAAAGTGAAGCTTCTTTTTACATACACTAAATATAAATGTAAATATAGTTATTTCTCCATGTGTCCCATAATTTTAAGGACTGGTGTAGTGCATGTATTTACTACAAGATTTTATAAAAATCCAATTACCCTCGTGTTTCTCCGTCTCTTGCATGTAAATTTTAATGTTGGGGAAGGATAATGTAAAACAGTTACAGTAACACAAGCGACATCACCTAGATCATAATGTCGGAAACGAAGAAGTAGAAACATGTAAATATTGACTTTTCCAACAAACTTGGCAAAACTATAACCTGAAAGCTATTCTGACCAATGACAAATGTTTTTTCAAAATGTTCCGTTAAAGAAGTGCCAAAATTCGGTGTGAAAAAGCCAAGAGTCACCAAAATCTGAGAAAGTTCGCCTGCAGAACTCCCAGTCAAGAAGATGCTCATCCCATTCTTTGACACCATGAGTACCTATCATAAAGAATTTCCAAAAGAACAGATGGCCAATGGGAGTTATATCTTGAAATCTTGAAGCATCTATGGACAAATATTCTACGGTTCCATACACAATACCGCGAATAAGGCACATGGTTCCTTTTGATTAACAGTATGTGAAGTCATCGATATATGTTTGTCTATCAGCTTTTGATAATCTCCTTTATATATTTTCCTAAATTTCTCCTCTTGAGTACTTCCACTTCACGAAACTGAACTTGACTGAAATGAACTTAGTATGATGTTGCTAACATTCAAAGAATTAAGAAGTGTTATGGACAATATACACTAGGGTGGGCCGAATTTCAACTTTTTTCGAAAATCGATTCGGCGAAGCGGTTAAAGGATGTCTATTAGTGGGCAAAGTGTGCCAGATTTTTTCAAAATTTTTAGTCAACGCCTTCATGTGCCGCATCGAGGTTTTATGAAAAATGCGTGCAACCCGCACTACACGGTACAATATTTCATGTTTTTGGCTGTGTAAAACTCATATATTCTCTTTTTTTTTTGTTGTTGTTGTTGTTTTTTTAAGATTCAGCCTTAGGGGCAGCTTGAACTATACTTAATCCACCTTCCCAAAGCTCACTTAGTTCTTCGCAGTTCAGTTGTTCGCTTAAATTGGCCAAATTTCAACGCTTAAGCCAAGAAGATTGCGTTTTTTTATTTGTATGTACAAAAAATTGATTTATTTTGTTTAGGCTAAGAGTAGAGTTTATTTACTTATTTTTTATGTATTTATTTATCTTTTCCTCTAATGCAATTCATTATCAACATTTGTGATTATTTATTCTTTGTCCAAAATAACCCAGAACTCATCACGAGGAGGTGACTGCACTTGGAGTTCCACCCACTTTTAGTTCCGCCCTGTCTAATTTTCTGCCATGGCTTTACTTGCTTGCATCCTCACTTTCTTGCTTTACTTTTCTAGATGGCATAGTCTTTTTTCTAGATTCGAATGTTGTCATTTTCTTGCTAGAAACCAAGGCATGAATCCATCAAAACCTGCCGACACACACACGGATTGAGAAGCTTGCGTCACCAAACCCACCATTCACTCTACTGCTTGGGTATGGCACGATAACGTAGTTATTTCTTCTCCAAGCATTGCAACTGAGTAAATATTTTCTTCAATCCCATCGTCGGAGAGCATCTTGGTGAGCGGAAGTTCTGCGGGGGACAAGGACATCCACTCCACCATGTCGTAGTAATCGTCTGCGTCAAAATTTATTTTTAAGAACTACGAATTATTGGAAAATACAGAGAATACTATCTGCTTAGATTCCGTGGGTAGAAATTGGGTTAGATTCCCCAATTCCATAAATGCCGCGGTCCTTCACAGCATGATGGCTTTTGCTGGATGGCAAACCAGACCCGGCGATACGCCATGACATGTATTGTACAAGACACATAAATGCCTCGCAAGGTCTCGTTGTGCTAATGTACAAACGAAGAATACGACATGCCTTGTTGAGCCAACGTGACTGGACCACTGGACCAGGTTTCTTGTTCTCCAAGTTTGAAGAACAGTATCCTGAGTGAATTGCTCTACAGATTGCTAGTAAATATTGTTGGTCCGCACTGAGGTCTTCAACTTTTGTGAATTCATCCAACCAGTCAAGATTTATTGCTTGATATTTTACCAAGGGCACTTCCTCGCACTTCTCGAGCTTTCTTCGAATGGGTCCCGAAAAGTTTTTTTGGACTCGATGCTTTCCCGTCGAGATGTCATATTAAGTAACGAAGCGGTAGTTCATTTCCGTGAAGAAGACAAACGGTCCATTGAAGTTCTCGATTTAGTTTTTTTTAAACAATGCAGAGTCCCTTTAAATCTTCCCGTGTTGATTGGTGTTCCATCATAGCCAGCTGCTACCACCGTTGACAGATCAGTTCCGTTTTCCTCCAGAAATTCATACGCAGGTGCGGCGATGTCCTCTACACTACCAGACTTCGGCACGACGTTGCCCAAATATGTTGAACCTGGTTCTTCCACTATTGTTAAGTGTTCTTCTTCGATATGTCGTCGATACCAATGTTTTCCTTTCTTCGCTTGCGTTAGAGTCTGGTCTTTTCTTCCACTGAAGAAGACTCTTTTAACAGATTTTCGGGCTATGTCGTTACTTTATTGAACATCTGCGCTGAATTTACTCTTTTCCCTCCTAATCATATTTTAATCAATAATAAGATTTTGCGCTCCGTTTAAATGTCTCCTACATCTTGAATTGTTGCACTAGCAATTAGTGAAACTGCCCAGAGAAGAAATAACTGCGTTTCCATGCCATACCCAAGCAGTAGAGCGAATGGTGCTTTTGGTGACGCAAGCTTCTCAATCCGTGTGTGGGCCGGCAAGTCGCGACGGATTCATACGTTGTGTCTTGATTTCTAGCAAGAAAATGCCAACACTCGGATAGAGAAAAATACTATGTCATCTAGAAAAGTAAAGCAAGTATGTGAGAATGCAAGCAGGTAAGGTCGTGGCAGAAAATTAGAGAGAGCGGAACTTAAAAGTGGGTGGAACTCAAAGTGCGGTCACCTCCTCGTGGTGAGTTTGGGTTATTTTGAACAAAGAATAAATGATCGTGAATGTTGATAATGAATTGCATTACAGCAAAAGATAAATAAATACATAAATAAATAAATAAGTAAATAAACTCTATTCTTAGGCTAAACATAATAAATCAACTTTTTGTACATACAAATAAAAAACGCAATCTTCTTGCCTTATGCGTTGAAATTTGGCCAATTTAAGCGAAGAACTGCACATAAGTGGGCTTTGGAAAGATGTAGGTATAGTTCAAGCTGTCCCTAAAGCTGAATCTTAAAAAAGACGAGAATATAAATATGTATTTTACATAGCCAAAAACGTGAAATATTGTACCGTGTAGTGCGGGTTGCATATATTTTCATAAAACCTCCATGCGGCACATGAAGGCCTTGATTTAAAAATTCTGAAAAATAATCTGGCACACTTTCCCCACTAAAAGAAAACCTATAACCGCTTCGCCGAACCGATTTTCGAAAAAAAGTTGAAATTCGGCCCACCCTAATATAACCCAAAAGTTCTGTTGCGTATGTGATTTCTATATTCTCCTCCTAGCGTAGAAAATTGTAGGAAATACTGTGTACTGCTTAAGATCATTATAAATTAAATATTCCTAACCTATAAATAGTTAGGTATAACCTCAGCGTGGAGAAGTCATTTATTGGTCCGTTCTATTCTCGTACAAATGCGGCCCAGAGGTTCGATCAAACCTTGTGAAACGGGTATCAGAATATCTGAGGGATAAAACCAGCTAGAACTGACTATATCATCTCGTACAATAGTGTATTAATAAGTATATATATTATTGCGTAAAATTTAGGTAGTACGTCTTTTCGACAACTCAACTTTACAGTGCATTATGCTTATATTACTTCAATGCATCAGTCCAACCAAAATGTAATTAGTGTTCGTTTTTGCGTCACCGTATTACAAGAATCATCTCACTAAATTTAGGTTTGATAATAGACGCATAAGTATAGTTCAAAATGCTTCTTGTACGAAGTATATGTTGAAACTCCTCTTGGGCATAGCTGCTTACATCGGAGAAAAAAGTAGGACATAGAAAGTTTACAATTTCAGATACACATAAGAAAAAAAAAGATAGACAATGATAACGAAATAAATCAAGGGAGGTTTATTTTGTAGATATTGGTCACTTTAACGAGATTTTCAGCAATTACATGATGTGAAATATTTGTCCATTCACCTCTCTCTAATGTGTCATCTTCTTACACTGATGACAATTTCTTATTTTGGATTGAAGCAAAGACTTTCAGCGACAAAAGAAGAATCACACTTGTTTGATTTCCTGCATATGCGTAACCGCTAATAGGCTACAAGCAACAAAATACCAGCTAAGTGTAGTAAAATTTTTAATAACACATGTAGGGCCTTTTCTGATTCCGATTTACAACACAGCTACCGCGTGATACTTGGACTAACAAATGGACGTTTTCTACATTATACATAATATTTCATATTTTTTTTTTAAATATAGACACGAATGTGTGTTTCAACTTCGTAAGTGGTGGACACTATTATTATGTCACTGTGTTTGTAAAGTTAAATTGTCGAGAAAATTAGTTAGTTAATAAGGTCCGGCTCAGAACCTCTACAAAAAGAAAAGATTGTACAAGTCAGACGGAAACAGCAGTTATTACCAGAATAAACTCCCTTACTTTGTCAGAGAACTAACTTCAAAAAACTACAAGAAACTGATAAAATAATTGCAGAAGTGGCTACAAGTGAAATCTTGTCCACTTCTGAAAGAGAGCAATACCATGTGGTTCTTTCTCTACAAATACTCAAGCAATATCTACATTTGAATAGACTTCAAAGAAGAGAAATTTCACTAAAAGTGAAAAGTATTTCTCCTGCCATCTCATGAAAACACAACAGAAATTTCAGGATTTTCAGATTAAACTATTAACACAGTATTCAGATCAGTCTGAAAGTATTTTGTATTAATAATGAGCTTTCTTTATAAATATACTTGGAACATTTTAGTGACTGAGAATTATTTATCAATTACTTTGAAATTCACTAATAGAATTAACATGACATTTTTTTATAAAAAAAAATCTATTCTCTATTTTCACTGAACACAATTTTAGAATTTTTGATAACTGTGATTCATACAAATCAATATATTGCAAGTGAAAATATACTGAAATAATTTGTTGTTTCGATATTAATTGATAGTGGGTCTAATTTTAGATTAGTGATTAGTTTGATTTTAGTTTTCTCTTTTAATTTTCTGACAGTAACTTATTTTGTTCATATACTGTGAGTTTTTTTCAACACCTAGGTGTGGTTAATCTCAAGATTTGATCATGAAATGACATACATCCACTTGGATTGCTCTTATAAAATGATAGCTATGTAGCATCTGTTACAACAAAAGATATTTTCTTGCAGACGACTATACTTTAGTGACGTACCTACTTTTCTTTCATTTAATAAAGCAATACATATACGATTTGACTTTTTTATGTTATAATATTATTATTATTGTCTGTTTGTTAGTTGATTAGAACTTTTGTGTTTCCTTCGGCACAGAGGCCATATGAGATGTGGACCGTCAACGTAAAGTGGGATACGAACCACATGAGCTACCGTAGAGAATTGAACCTGGCTCTCCCGTGTCAAAGATAGGTATGCTAACCATCCACGATGGAATTCATATTATTTGTCTGTGTATAGGCAAATGTTGTAGTATGTATGCCACACTTGTCATTCTTTTCTCGCGCAAGAAAAGAATTCCAATGTCAAAATTAAAGAAAGAAAAAAAACATCTACACCTTCTCAATTCCCATAGATCTACAGTCAGGAAAGTGTTTTATCATACTTATGAAATACAGTAACATGCACAATATACAAAAGGAGCAGACTGCTTCGACATTACCACTAATCAATTATAATTCTTTTCTCTCGAACTTCTATTCAGACATTCTTTCCAGTATAGACTCCTGTATGAGAAACTACAATCTTTGAGCTTTTATAACGAATCTGTTCTTTCTGACACACACAACATACTCATGCACACAAAACAAGCCTGCACGAAAATCATAAGGGAAAAAAGAAGAATGTAAGAACAGTATATAAAATATCACGCTATCTAACATAGTCAGGCCCATATTTAAGTAAGTGCTAATCTGTGCTCGAGCACAGAGCGGCAGAATTTAGGGGCGGCAAAATTTTGGATTTTTTTAAAGATTCACAATAAAGTAATATTTAAAACTAGCAACCCGCAGAGTCCCGCGCAAGCGCAAGAAAATATGTTAATGTATTTAATTCGCTCTAATTACAATAGTTACTAATTAGTTAGCTTATCTGATTATTTTTAAAGAAGTCATTCTCTTCCACCCCCACCCCAAGGGGTGAGGATAAACTTGAACATCATGAAAACTGATAAGGTTAAACTCAGCGACCTCGAAAACTATGAATTCAACACTAATATATATATCGTTTTCGATTACTTTTAAAATTTTGCCCTCCCTGGAGAGTGGAGTATGTCCTTGAATTGGATTAAAACTGTAACTATTCATCTCGTGACCCCAAAAACTATGAATTTAACTCTAATATAGGTCGTTGTCGGGAGGGAAATTTTGTGCGGCGGACGCAAATTATTTAGAGCACAGGGGCACACAATATAAGGATGTTTCAAAACAACACCGACAACGTTTGGGAGGTGATTAAGATAAGACAAAAAGTATAGACCGACCTGGGTGCACAAACGCTTCCTTTCGGAGTTATAATGTGCCTAAAACATAAAAGAAGGAACTTTAAAGATCCATAGTTCCAAAACTATGGGACCTATAGTAATCGGGTCAAGACTTCACTTAGGAATTAATATGTGCCCTGTCCAAAAATCCATGTTTGAGAATCCTAAAGTAATCACGCAACAATTTTTATAGAGGGAATTTGGCTACGTGCATACTCACAAGTTGAAGTACTCACCAACTACCTCTATAAAAATTGTTGCGGAAGTACCGCAGGATTCTGAAATATGGATATTTTTGGGTAGGGTACATAATAGTTCTTAAGTAAAGTCTTGACCCGACTACAGTAGATTCCAAAGTTTTGGAGCCATGGACCTTTTAAAGTTCATTTTCTCATGTTTTCGACAGCCCATAACTCCAAAAGGAACCATTTGTACACCCAGATTGGTCAATCCTTTTTGTCTTATATCGGTGTAAGGAATCTACTCCCAAACATTGTCCGTGATGTTTTGAAAAACCCTGTATAAATACGGGCCTGAACACAGTAGATTACAATATGTACAGATGGTTACCAGAATAATGGAAGCACCAAGTAAGATGTATAGGTTAGGAATGACAAGCGGAGATCGCAACGCCAGTGTGTTGGGGCAACTCCGTGCGGAGCATTAGAGCTACAGTGTGTGCAGTGCGTAGTGAGATTAGAGTAGAAGATGGCAATAGTGTAAAATAGGCGACATCTCTGATTTCCGAAGAGGGCAAGTAGTTGGCGTTCGGTTATATTGTGTGAGCGTAACGAAAGTGGTTACTGTGTTGAGTGTCTCTCGAGAGACATTGTTCAAGGTGATGACGGCCTGAAATCTCAAGGCAAATAAGAATAGTGGTCAGAAAAAAAGTCCTCAGTGACATGTGCGACTGTGGTGCAAGCGACTGATAAATTCAATCAGCATCTTACACAGCGTGGATGAATAATAGTAATAATCTGCTGCGAATAGCATGACATGGGCATACGGGGTCGGGTTTTCTGGCGAAGCCAATGGTAAGAAGCGCTTTATTACGATGTCAATGGAGGCGCTAACACAAAACACGTTCTATTAATGACTCATGGTTGGATGAATTAATGTCCACCTTTTTTCAGACCACAAACTGTGTTTATGTCGAGCGGAATCCCAAGGAAGCATTTGATTTATATGAGCAGTCCCTCCGTCGAACGAGATATGGCAGCAGCTCTATGATGCTGTGAAGCACGAAATTCTGGTTTTCAGTGGGTCCTGCTCTAACGCTGCCCAGTCGAATCACTGCCCATGACTAGAAAACTATGTACATCCTATCGACTAGATGTTTCCAGACAATGACGCCATATTCCAGGATAATACACATGGTTTGAGGAACATCGGATGGAGTTAAAAACTTCCCTTTCCATCTAACCCTATGACCTAGACAATAACTGAACATCTGTGGTCCGTTTTAGAGACACAAATCCGGCTCAGGGGTTTATTCCACTTAAGTCATTACGTAAGTAGTACATCAAGATGTGACGTAAGTGGCACCAAAACGATATTTCCTATTCTCTAACTGTCGCTAACGGCTTTTTCGTGAGCAAAGTAACGAGAAGTAATTTCGTTCAAGTCGAGAACTGTGTAGAAGAAGAGGTTCCAAGTCGCAAGTAATAATAGTTAATAATAGGATTTAATAGTTAATTAATATTGAAAATAATAAAATACAAAGATCAATAACCCTTTTTAATAGTGCAATAACGTGGGTTCCTGTCACCACGGCATGGCGCGTCCCCAGGTTGCGGATCGAGGAGAAGGCCTCTAGATATAGAGATTAGTTGCGAATATACTGAATAAGCAGTCGCGGACAGCCGACTAGGAGTGGTCCTCCAGCTTGGGGGTTTGGGTAGGGCTAACAACCTCATCCTGTAAAAAAGAAAAAATAACACACTTGTTCAGAAATATTCACAAAAGGCTCGGACAAGGACTGATAACTTGGCACGACCTCAGCAAAAGAAAATGGACATGAGATTTGGAACACGGAATATTAGGAGTCTTTATAGGGCAAGCGCGTTAAAATCCGTAACAAGTGAGTTAGAGAAATACAGGATGGACGTAGTAGGAGTTCAGGAAGTTAGGTGGGAAGGAAATAGATCTGAGAATTCCGGAAATTTTACGTTTTTTTACTGGGAAGGAAATAAAAATCACCAGTTAGGAACAGTATTTTTTGTTCATAAATGTATATTACCAGCAATTAAACGGGTTGAATTTGTTACTGATAGACTTCCTTTTATTACTCTTAAGGGACGGTGGTGTGATATTATTGTTTTAAATGTACATGCCCGAACTGAAGATAGGGATGACGATATAAAAGACAGTTTTTACGAAGAAGTGGAACGGATATTTGACCAACTCCCGCGATACCATATGAAAATTCTGTTACGGGATTTCAATGCTAAGGTAGGACGAGAGGATATTTTCAAACCGATTATAGAAAACGAAAGTCTGCATAAGGAAAGTAATGACAACGGTGTTAGACTCGTGAACTTTGCAACATCCAAAAACCTAATCCTGAAGAGTACAAAATTCCCACATCGCGACGTTCATAAATACACTTGGACATCACCAGACGGAAAAACACACAATCAAATTGATCACGTTTAAGTAGATAGAAGAAGGCAATCTAGCATAATTGATGTCCGGTCGTTTAGAGGGGCTGATTGTGACACTGACCGCTACCTGGTAGCAGCGATAATACGAGAGAGGTTATCGTTGAATAAAGGTAATATTCATTGTCCGAAAACGGAGAGATTCAATTTAAAGAAATTAGAAGAGAGCCAGGTAAGAGAGAAATACCAGATTGAAGTTTTGAATAGATTCTCGGCTTTAGAAGATTCGGAGTGCACTAGTGTTGGGGATTCCTGGATTGAAATTAGAGATAGCATTAAAATTTCAGCAAAAGAAAAATTGGGACACGCGGAAATACGTAGGAACAAACCATGGTTCGACCAGAAATGCATTAAACTAGCAGAGAAGAGAAAACAGGCAAAATTACGTTGGCTACAAAATCCGAATGAAATAACTACACAAAATTTCGCAGATATCAAGCGGGAAACTTCCAAAACATTTAGAACAAAGAAACGCGACTTTCTGAAAGCTAATATTAAGGAACTTGAAGATAATAGTAAAAATAAAAACATCCGAGACATGTATAAAGCAATCAACGAATTTAAGAAAGGCTATCAATCTCGTGCTTATATATTAAAGAAATCTGACGGTACAGTTCTCACTGATACGGATAGCATCTTAAATAGATGGAAAGATTTCTTTGACGATTTGCTTAACAAGCAAACCGAAAACTAGTGTGCGTGGAGAAAAGGCGATACACACCGCAGAACCGTATATTCCAGAACCCAACCGAATAGAAGTGGAAACCGCTATAAAGAAATTAAAGAAACACAAATCTCCGGGTGTATATGAAATTCCGGCTGAGTTAATTTTAGCTGGAGGCGAAAAATTGTGGAACAAGATACACAATCTCATTCTCCTTATCTGGAACAAGGAAGAATTGCCACAAGAGTGGAAAGAATCAATCATTGTTCCAATTCACAAGAAGGGCGACAAAACTGACTGTAATAATTATCGAGGCATTTCTCTTCTGTCAACATCCTATAAAATCCTTTCAAATATTCTGTTAGCAAGACTGACCCCATACGCAGATGAAATTATTGGAGATTATCAGTGCGGATTTAGACGAAATCGATCAACTATCGACCAAATATTTACCATTCGCCAAATACTCGAAAAAAAGTGGGAATACAATACCCCGGTACATCAACTATTTATTGATTTTAGAAAGGCGTACGACTCGGTTAGGAGAGAAACATTATACAACGTTATTACAGAACTTGGAATACCGAGAAAGCTAATTAGATTAATTAAGATATGTTTAAATGAATCCCAAAGTAAAGTATGGGTAGGAAAGTTTTTGTCCACGAGCTTTCACGTCCAAAATGGCCTGAAACAAGGAGATGCGTTGTCGCCATTATTATTTAACTTCGTTCTGGAATACGCTATAAGGAAAATCAAAGATAGCAACCAGGGCCTAGAGTTGAACGGTATTCACCAGGTTATGGCATATGCTGATGATGTAAATTTAATAGGGGATGATAGGAGAACAATAGAAAGAAATGCAGAGATCTTATTAAACGTCTGCAGGGACATGGGTTTAGAAGTAAAAGCAGAGAAAACTAAATACATGTAAGTGCGTCGGGACCGGAATACAGCAAATTATGGATGCGTTAAAATATTAAATAATACTTTTGATAAAGTGGATACTTTCAAATATCTAGGATGAATATTAACAGAGAAAAATCATATTCACGAAGAAATTAAATGTCGACTAAAAGCAGGGAATTCGTGTTACTATTCGGTTCAAAATCTCTTGTCGTCGCGAATTCTGTCGAGGAATTTTAAGCTTAAAATATACAAAACGATAATTATGCCTGTTGTTCTGTATAGCTGCGAAACATGGTCACTTACTCTGAGGGAAGAACATAGACTGAAAGTATTTGAGAACAAGATCCTGAGACGAATATTCGGACCCAAGAGGAACGGGAATGGGGAATGGCGGAAACTTCATAACGAGGAACAGCATAATTTGTATGGTTTACCCAACATTGTTAGGGTCGTCAAGTCTAAGAGGCTTAGGTGGGCGGGTCATGTAGCTAGAATGGAACAGAGTAGAAACGCTTTCAAAGTCTTGACTGGAAGACCAATCGGAAAACGACCATTAGGAAGACCTAGGCGCAGATGGGAGGACAATGTTAAGATGGATCTCGCAGAGATAGGAATACAAAGTAGGAATTGGATAAAATTGGCTAAGAATAGAAGTCAGTGGAGAGCTTTTGTGAACGCGGCATTGAACCTCCGGGTTCCATAGGCCATACAGTTTGTTTAGTTAGTTAGACAGTGCAAATACCTGAACCCTTTCAGAGGGAAGAATCATTTCATAGAATTATTTTGCATTTCTAAAGATGTCGCGAGTAAAATAATACACCAGAATGACGTTGAACCCAAGGTACAGTTTAATAACCGGGGAATCAACATTTCTGAAATTTATGGTTCACATATATTAATTTAAAAATAAAGAATCCAATTTAAAGATAATGATTTTGAACGTGTGTACCAATATCTAAGAGTTGGAAAGGAAATGTGTTATATGAGAAGGAGAGAATATTGCTGAAGTAAATAACTTATAGACACGATTTACCCATAGAGTAAAAATATTATTATCAGTGGATTTACCTGTAAG